>NC_090935.1:81593210-81902263 GCF_040938575.1 Ambystoma mexicanum | reverse complement strand
CCGCTCCTTGCCTAAGAACATTTGAATCGAAGGACACCCTCGTCCGCACCGTCGACCGCTTTATCCTGCCGAGAAAGTCGAGGACGACCAACGCGCCGAGGAGAAACCTGCCGGTGGGTTTCCCGCCACCCGAAGACCACAAAGACTCGAACGACTCGACGCCCTTGCTGCGCCCCCGTCTTCACAATCTTTGCGGTCCAGAACAATTGTCATCGAGGTGCCCCGCACGCCTCTGCCTTGCAGGACGCCAACGCTCCGTCGTCGACGAGCACCGCTTGGATCGAAGCTGCCGCCTCATCGATGCCGTTCTACCCTGTTTGTTGTCGGACGTTCTACGCCCCGTGTCTCCCGCTTGAAAGGGAAGGCATTCAAGAAGGGCCGTCGATTCCCCGACGCCGAACGCCGAGTTCCTCGACGCCTCTCGACGATCCGTGACTCCCGCTTGAAAGGGGGTCGCTCAAGAAGGATCTGTCGACGCCTCTTCGAAGAACTCGACTCCACCAGGTACATTGGGGGGGTAAAAACATTATAGTAGGGAATAAGACTTGCAGAACAATATATGGACTGAGCTTGTGCTATATCTTTATTTTACAGGTTGCCCAGGTGGGGGGATCTCCACACAGAACTGTGTCTAGTGGTAGGGGCCAGTATTCTGCCTATTGTTCAACCATCTTATTTTCTCTGCTCTCTCTATTGCTGGTTTCACTCTATTGATCTGTGTGACATGATTACAGTATTGTTGATGCACTTTTCATGAGATCTAATACAAAGGGTGGTACCACTTTAGAATTGTATATATTTGCCATTGTTGATTTTCCTAAGTACAAAGTGAGTTATTATGATAAGTGTACATAACCTTGAATATTGATTATATAAAGACTGTGTTCTAACCAATACAGTGTGTGGACATTCCTTTGTGGGGGCTTGGGGACTACGCTGTACTTACGAACCAGCCTGCATCACCTCCTGAGAAGCTAGGCCTTGATTGCTCGTCCATTGCTACCGTTATAGAGAATCTTGGCTGGGGTCTTCTGTGCCTCTCTTCTACCATATAGGGAGCAGAAGTACAGACACCCCCTACCAGTCTTTACACAAGCGCCAGAGCAGGGCACTGGTTTATCCATTAAATCTAAAGTTCTGTCAGTTTACACTTGCAAGCGCTGTTGCTGATCAGGGGGCAAGGCTCTGTTCATCCGATGGCGAGACTTCTTTCATCACAGGATTCCACACATGGGTCAAAGGCAAGGTGCCCACAGTCCCCGAAGCGTGCACTACGTCGATTCGACTTTTATATCCACTTTGTTTGTGTGTAATTGGAGCCTCTGCAATTGATCTGGAATGGAGGAGCTGGCAATTCTCCATGAGCAATTCTCTGTACAGTTAAAAGTTTCTTTGCAGGTAGGATTCCACATGCAGGTCAAAGGTTCAGGGCCCACAGTCTATGGCGTGTGTGTGGCAGCATTAGGTGTATTGCAGATCTCTCGTCACTGGAGCAGAGGGAAATGCCAGAGGGAGGTAGTCACGTCGGAAGAGCCACGGGCTGGAAGAGGGTGCCCTGTGGCAGTAGACTGCTGGGATGTTTATTTCTAGATCTCCTTGCTTTAGATGTACATTATCCAAGTCTGGTAGTGTTCCGGTATGGTGTTGGACAAGGGAGGGCAAGACCGAGTGGGATGCGCAGGCAAATGCTGCTATTTGTGTTTGACTTGTCCAATTGACTGTCGGTATGCATCAGTATGGTTATCAAAATCAAGCAAGTGTTAGTGCTGGGGAGACTTACTTGATATGTGAGCCGTCGGGTTGTGTAACGCTCACCTGATTCCCGTAGAGGCGCCAGTCTTGACTGGGCGTATACCGTATCTTCAAAGGTGATGTGTGGACCTCTGTGCACTGTATGTCTGACTCGAAGGGTAAGATGTCTGCAGATAGAAAATATGGGATTAATGAACTGGGTTATTGAATGTCTCTCTCTTCTTCCCTTTTTCTTCTCCTGTAGAACCCCAAAGGTTAACGCTCTCACCTTAGGTAAGTGAACGCCGTGCTCTCCATCTGCCTCGGGGCAGGGTGCTGTAACCAGTTTCTTCACTGGATAAGGGGAGCAGGCCTCTTGACTTCAGAGGACTGCTGTCCTTCGTTTACTGCACGAACTGTAAGTTTCGAGTAATTCTAATGTCTTTAAAGTCTTTAGTAATGATGTCTCTTGTTTTGCAGGGTTCCGGCGATGGCGGATGACGGGCTGATGTGAGTTGAAGATGGAGCCCGTGTGATGAATAGAAGCGCCTGGAAGCACGTAAGTAAGCGCTTGTTGCCTGCTTCACGATGCGCTCTAACTGTCTTTTTATTTTGCAGGTACAAGTTCGGAGCAGCTGCAGGGTGCCGGAATACCCACTGGGTTAGATGTGGAAAGGAGTAATGGCACGTGAGTATTAAAGTTCCCCAATGTCTTTAAACGCACCTTGTTTTGTCTTTCAGATGCGGGATGCAGCGCCGAAGGCCTCCGGAGCGTGCGAAGAGTTGGTAAGCTTTTGTCTTTCAGATGCCGGAATGCAGTGTGAAGACCTCCGGAGCGCACGAAGAGTAGGTAAGCCTTTGTCTTTCAGATGCCGGAATGCAGCGCGAGGCGTTGGTGACAGCCGATGGACCACGTAAGTGAAGAGCTGTCACTGAAGACCGTAATGCTAACCTGTTCTTTCTTGTCTTTATAGGTGTTGCTGAAGACTGGATTCAGGATGGTAAGCCTTTTTCCTTAGGCCCAGGATCAGATGCAGAAGACACGATGAGCGTTCTGCTGCAGAGGATGCAGAATAACGCAAAGCAAGATTCATCCATCGGGTGTGGTTTAAATAGCCTCCTCTAGTGCTTAGGTGTCTCCTTCCACAGCCACGCCTAGGTAAGAAAAGAGTTCCTGCTTTCCAGAAGAGTTTCAGTGTTCTGAACCTAGGGAGTGGCTCCTGCCCCACCCAACAGGAAAAGTAGTTCCAAACAGAAGAGGATCAGAGGCTCAGCTGGCAGGCAAGTAAGCAGCATGGTCTGCTGCAGGTAAGTCCACCCAAGCATTATGAGCCCGGCGCTTCCAGCGCTTGGACTGGGCATATTTATGAGCCTGGTGCCACTGGCGCCAGGACTGGGTCCAAAAGGTCCCAATTGGGACTGGTTGGCACTCGGAACCTGGGTTATGGATCTGCTTCCAAGGGAGTTGGGAAAACCCTGACCTTTTGGAAGCAGAGATAATGACAGTACCCCCCCTCAAGGCCCCTCCCAAACCGGGCTTCTCCGGGGGTTTTGGCTTGTCCCGAAATGTTCAGTGAAATCTTTTGATTAGGCGAGGAGCGTGGACATATTCAGCAGGCTCCCAGGATCTCTCTTGGGGGCCGTAGCCTTTCCAGTCAATTAGGTAAAATAGTTTAGATTTGGAGATCTTGGAGTCCAGAATGCTTTTGACTTCAAACTCGAGTTCTCCATCAACTAGGATAGGTTTTGGAGATTTAGTTAGTCGGGTTTGAGGTTGCACGGGTTTTAATAGAGAGACGTGGAAGACCGGATGTATCTTCATGTGAGGGGGCAAGTCCAACTTGACGCTACTGGGTTTACTATGGTAGTGATGGAATAGGGACCAAGGTATCTTGGGTTGAAAGTGCGTGGCCCTTTTAGAGGTAGATATTTGGTGGATAACCAGACTTGATCCCCTACTTGATATTGAGGGGCTTCCTTCCGATGTTGATCTGCTCCTTTCTTGTATTGTTCTTTAGCCCTTTGAAGGTGAGAAACAGCTTCCTTAAAGGCTTGGGTGATTGTAGAATGCAGGTAGTCTACTGCTGGTGTTTCAAGATCTTGGAGGGGATCCAACTCCGAGGTTCGAGGGTGACTGCTGTACAAAAGAAAAAACGGGGTTTTCCCAGTTCCCGAATGGACAGAGTTATTGTAGGCATATTCGGCTATCCAAAGGATGTCTTTCCAAGTTTTTTCAGTTTGTTGCAGCATGCAGCGTAAATACTGTTCCAGAGTTTGATTGGTCCTCTCGGTTTGTCCCTCTGTCTGAGGGTGGTGACTGGTCGATAGTCTCACATCAATTTGACCCGACCGACAGCAACTTCGCCAAAAATGAGAAATAAATTGACTACCTCGATCCGAAATTAGAACCGAAGGAAAACCGTGCAGTCGGACGATGTTTTCGAGAAATTCTCAGGCCAGAGTTGCTGCTGTTGGCAAGCCTTTGAGCGGAATGAAATGCGCCATCTTGGAGAATAAGTCCACGATTACTAGAATCGTATTGTATCCGGAGCATGGAGGTAGATCGGTGATGAAGTCCATAGAAAGCGTATGCCAAGGGCGAGGTGGGATGTCAATAGGGCGTAAGAGGCCTGCTGGGCTTTCCTTTTGACTCTTGTTTTGGGCGCATACTCCACAGGACATTATAAAGTCTCTGATATCTTTTTTCCAAGACGCCACCAGAAGTAGCGCTTGATCTTTTCTGAGGTCTTGGCCATACCGGGATGTCCTTCCATTAAAGAATCGTGATAACAAGAGATTACTTTTTTCTGTAAATCTGTGCTGGGCAGGTATAATCGTTCTTGGAAATACAATAAGTTGTCCTTTACTGCAAAGTCCTTTCCCTGCAGATGCCAATTCTGTATGTCTGCTGGAGTTACAAGTTGCCTGGCTTTATCCTTAACTTCCTCTATGGATTGTGTGGCGATTACACCCAGAATTCTTTGTTCGGGAATGATTGGTACAGGTTTAGGGTTGATCAAGTGTTCTTCCACTCCCATCCGAGAAAGGGCATCAGCTTTACCATTTTTTGTACCAGGTCGATAGGTAATTATGAAGTCAAACTCGGCAAAGAATAATGCCCAACGGAGTTGTCTAGAGGATTGGGCTTTTGCGTTTTTCAAATATTGCAGGTTTCGGTGATCCGTAATCACAGTAACGGTGTGTCGGGCCCCCAGCAGATAATGCCGCCAAGCCTTAAAGGCAGACTTGATAGCCAGAAGTTCCTTGTCAGTAATCGTGTAATTGATTTCAGGAGGCGAGAATTTGCAGGACCAAAATGCCACGGGATGCAACTGATTGGTTACCGGGTCCTTTTGTGATAGAACTGCCCCCATGGCAAGGCTTGAAGCATCAGTTTCCACGATGTAGGGGAGTTCGGGGCGAGGGTGTTTTAAGATTGGTGCAGAGATAAATTTAGTCTTCAAATCCTGGAAAGCTTGTTCCGCCTCGGTAGACCATTCAAAACGTTTGTTTTTCTTTAACAAGGCAGTGATGGGCTGGCCTATTCGAGAGAATTCGGGGATAAACCTGCGGTAAAAGTTAGCGAAGCCTAACATGCTTTGCACACCTTTTACGGAGGATGGTGATGGCCATTTGAGAACTGCATCGACCTTCTTTGAATCCATACGCACTCCGCCAGGTGATAATATGAATCCCAAGAATTCAACTTCAGTCACGTTGAAAACACATTTTTCCAATTTAGCGAAAAGTTTGTGTTGACGCAATCTTTCGAGGACCATTTTCACGTGTTTCCGATGTTCAGATTCCGATGAAGAATAAACGAGGATGTCGTCAATGTAAACAACAACACACACATCTATGAGCTCTCTGAGGACATCGTTCATAAAATATTGAAAGGCGGCCGGGGCATTGCAAAGTCCGAAGGGCATGACCTGATATTCAAATAGCCCATATTTGGTGCGGAAGGCCGTCTTCCATTCATCGCCCTCTTTTACTCGTACCAAGTGGTAAGCTCCTCTAAGATCCAGCTTTGTATATATGCATGCTTTTCTGACTTGGTCCAGGAGTTCAGGGATCAAAGGTAACGGATATCTATTCTTAACGGTGATCTGGTTCAGGGAGCGATAATCTATACAAGTTCTAAGGTCTCCTTCCTTTTTTGGAACGAAGAACAAAGCTGAAGAAGCAGGGGACTTGGAAGGACGAATAAACCCATTTGCCAGGTATTGATCCAGGTATTGTCGAAGGTGAAGGTTCTCGGGCTCGGTGAGGGCATAAATTCTACTACAAGGAGGAGTAGATCCAGGTATCAGGTCTATCTGGCAGTCATAAGACCTATGAGGAGGTAGAGAGTTAGCCTGATCCTTCCGGAAAACATCTTGGTATTCTAGGTATTCGGGAGGTAACTGGGGAGTCTCTGAAGAAATTGCTGCCAGTGCAACACCAGGTGGAGGGTGACAAGTAGAGACACATTCTGGAAACTGGACCGTTCTTGCTCGCCAATCGATCAGAGGATTGTGTTTCTCTAACCAAGGTATTCCTAGAATAATCTGAAACTGAGTGGCCTTGATCACATCGAACACGATCTTCTCATGGTGTCCATCTTGACTTACTAGCGCCACTTCTTGAGTGGTATGCGTTACTGGCCCGGAGGCTATCTCCGTACCATCCACCGTAGTAATGACGTCCTTTACAGCCTTGGGACAAAGAGTTAGATTCATCCTCAAAACCATTTCATGATCCACATAATTGCTGATGGCACCGCTGTCGACGTAAGCTTCAATTGCATGTAATCGATCCGGATTATCAGGGCTAATGAGGACCATAGGTATCACGAAATGCGAGGTCACGGAACTGGTTTTCACGCTCGGCAAGAGGACCTCTATTCTTGTCGGGCGAGGTCGTTTCCCTGCTCAGAGTTTGTAACTTTGGTAACTGCAGCTCCTACTGCCTTCTTGGCAGGTTTCACCGGACAGTCTCGAAGAAAGTGCCCTGAGTTTCCGCAATAGAGGCATAATTGCAACTGTTTTCTCCTTTCCCGCTCCTTTTGTGTTAGAGGACCTTTCAGACCCCCTATTTGCATGGGTTCCCCGGAGTCTACTCCTTTGGAAGGAGTTGGCTGTTTGGAAAATACTCGAGCATCAAACTTGGAACGATCAGCCTTCCTGTTCTGCAGTCTGTGATCTATTTGAACGACTAAGTCTATATAGTCCGAACAATCTTGTGGGGGATTCACTATTTGGGCTAACACATCTTTGAGCTCTCCACGTAGACCTCTATAAAACAGCGTAATCCTTTTGTCCTCAGGCCATTGGGTTTCCACTATCAGTCTGTTGAAAGACGCAATATAAGCCAAAAGGTCTTGATTACCTTGTCGCAACGAAAGAAGCTCATTGTCCAAGGCCTGCCCCTGTGAATGTCTTGCGAACAGTTTTTCCATACTGAGCTGAAAAGCTTGAAAATCATGGAGGACCGGATCATCTTGATTTACTAGAGGGATCGACCAGTCTGCCGCATTGCCACTAAGGTACGAAAGCACGAAAGCTACTTTAGCTTGATCAGTTGGAAAGGCTGCTGGCCGGCATAAGAAATGCAACCGGCACTGATTGATAAATACTGCAAACCTCTTTGGGTCACCAGAAAATCGTTCGGGCGGAGCCAGAGGTACATTCCCAGGTAGGTTGATCTGCACTGGATTCATAGAGGATGTAGAAGGAAGATTTCCCCCAGATGCGGGTAACGGGGTCTGTCCGGCTTGTGACTGTAGAAATTGTCTAGCGAGATCATCTGTTCGCTCCTTGGAAATAATCAGTTCCCTTTTTAGAGCGTTTGTTTCCTGACGGGCTGCATGCACTTCTGCCCTTAGTTCCCCAAGTAACTGGGCTAGCTGGTCGGTATCCGAGGTTTCCATAGCGCCTGGACGGGAGTTTTGTGGTAGGCTTTGCGTTCTGTAACGCTCACCTGATTCCCGTAGAGGCGCCGGTCTTGACTGGGCGTATACCGTATCTTCAAAGGTGATGTGTAACACACGGCTGGCTCTTTGGGCTGGACCTCTGTGAACTGTATGTCTGACTCGAAGGGTAAGATGTCTGCAGGTAGAAAATATGGGATTAATGAACTGGGTCATTGAATGTCTCTCTCTTCTTCCCTTTCTCTTCTCCTGTAGAACCCCAACGGTTAACGCTCTCACTTTAGGTAAGTGAACGCCGTGCTCTCCATCTGCCTCGGGGCAGGGTGCAGTTTCTTCACTGGATAAGGGGAGCAGGCCTCTTGACTTCAAGGGACTGCTGTCTGTCGTTTACTGCACGAACGGTAAGTTTCGAGTAATTCTAATGTCTTTAAAGTCTTTAGTAATGATGTCTCTTGTTTTGCAGGGTTCCGGCGATGGCGGATGACGGGCTGAAGTGAGTTGAAGATGGAGCCCGTGTGATGAATAGAAGCGCCTGGAAGCACGTAAGTAAGCGCTTGTTGCCTGCTTCACAATGCGCTCTAACTGTCTTTTTATTTTGCAGGTACAAGTTCGGAGCGGCTGCAGGGTGCCGGAATACCCACTGGGTTAGATGTGGAAAGGAGTAATGGCACGTGAGTATTAAAGTTCCCCAATATCTTTAAACGCACCTTGTTTTGTCTTTCAGATGCGGGATGCAGCGCCGAAGGCCTCCGGAGCGTGCAAAGAGTTGGTAAGCTTTTGTCTTTCAGATGCCGGAATGCAGTGTGAAGACCTCCGGAGCGCACGAAGAGTAGGTAAGCCTTTGTCTTTCAGATGCCGGAATGCAGCGCGAGGCATTGGTGACAGCCGATGGACCAGGTAAGTGAAGAGCTGTCACTGAAGACCGTAATGCTAACCTGTTCTTTCTTGTCTTTATAGGTGTTGCTGAAGACTGGATTCAGGATGGTAAGCCTTTTTCCTTAGGCCCAGGATCAGATGCAGAAGACACGATGAGCGTTCTGCTGCAGAGGATGCAGAATAACGCAAAGCAAGATTCATCCATCGGGTGTGGTTTAAATAGCCTCCTCTAGTGCTTAGGTGTCTCCTTCCACAGCCACGCCTAGGTAAGAAAAGAGTTCCTGCTTTCCAGAAGAGTTTCAGTGTTCTGAACCTAGGGAGTGGCTCCTGCCCCACCCAACAGGAAAAGTAGTTCCAAACAGAACAGGATCAGAGGCTCAACTGGCAGGCAAGTAAGCAGCATGGTCTGCTGCAGGTAAGTCCACCCAAGCATTATGAGCCCGGCGCTTCCAGCGCTGGGACTGGGCATATTTATGAGCCTGGTGCCACTGGCGCCAGGACTGGGTCCAAAAGGTCCCAATTGGGACTGGTTGGCACTCGGAACCTGGGTTATGGATCTGCTTCCAAGGGAGTTGGGAAAACCCTGACCTTTTGGAAGCAGAGATCATGACAGGTTGATGTTCAGGAGTTGGTTATTCCTGGTCCGGCATTTGGGATATTAATCGAGCATAACAAGGAGCCTGGGAGTCCAGACTTGCACTGACTGCAAAGACTGCACACTTCAGATCACACTCCACAACCCGCTCTACGGGGTGGTTAGGATTATGCAGAAGGCTGCTCCGCATCCAGCAGCAATGGAAACAGGGAAAACACTGCAGACTGCAAAGACTGCACACTCAAGACCACACTCCACGACCCGCTCCGCAGTGTGGTTAGGATTATGTAGAAGAATGCTCCACCTCCAGCAGCAATGGAAACAGGGAAAAAACTGCAGATGGCAAAGACTGCACACTCAAGACCACACTCCGCGGCCCACTACGCGGTGTGGTTAGGATTATGTAGAAGGCTGCTCCCCCTCCAGTAGCAATAGAAACAGAGAAAAGACTGCAGACTGCAAAGATTGCACACTTGCGGCCTGCTCCGCGGTGTGGTTAGGATTATGTAGAAGGCTGCTCCGCCTCCACCAGCAATGGAAACAGGGAAAAGACTGCAGACTGCAAAGACCGCATACTCAAGACCACACTTTCCTATCATTATTCAGTTAATACACACACATATCTTCGACAATATAAATGAATGATGCAAACACTAAGATACACAAATCTGCTGTGCCAAGTGTCTATTCCTTCTTTCTGACTACTAGCATTTGATTCAAGATGGCGTCTCTATGAGTACATGTTACCCATGTCCATTTACATTCAAGTTACATTTCCTTTCTGATTCACGTTCTTAATGCATACCTCAGCATTTCTCTTCCACACTCCTCGCACACCTCTTCCAGTGAAAAATTATCAATTCTCATTCAAGACGGTGTCATCAGTGGTTGACTTTGCGGGCAGTCTGGACAAGTAATCAGCTTGCACATTCTTCCTATTTTGGAATATGCAGTCAGTTCTCCCAGTCACAGCATAGCTATCATCGTAACTACAAGACTCAACAGATGGATTAACGGTTTATTAACAATGACTAAGTAATACATAGAAGCCCACAGATACATGCAAAAATGTTCACCCTCCTTGCACATGAATGGATCTCCGTCTCGATGGTTGAGTGGTTCTTCAGTGACTGGGTCAGCGCTTTCAATGCAAATGCCACTATGGTTTTCCAATCTCCCTGTCTTTGGTTCAAGGGCACTCCCAAGCCACACGCACCAGCTTCTTCATCCATGTAAGTATCCCACTTCATGCTGAATAGATGAAAGCAGAGCTCCTGACCATGGCTCCTGACCATGCGTATTCCAAACAACCTTTGAGCAACAACCTTGTGAGAGCCATTCTCTCTGAAAATCTGGGCAAGAATTTGAAAGAGTATTCATTCAACCAGTCCCAAATATGGTCCCAACTCTTCTTTGTTGCTTGGTATCGATGCTTCAGCTACAGCTTTGAGCAAATTCAATTTGTGTTTGAGGCCTCCTGACTTTACTGCATAACTTAAGTACGCAACCACCCTTGTTCTGAAAATGTGTTTTAGCCGGATTCCTGCATTTTCATTTTTTTTAAAACCTGTGTCTAGTATTAGGTTGTGCTTTTGTTTTCTATAGTAGATCAGGCTATCGTATTGATAGTAGGATACCGATGTTTATTTGTTCAGCATAGATTTCATCATCTGCTGAAACACAGAGGCAGCGGAGGAAATGCCAAACTCCATGTGATTGAACTGAAATGTACCATTTATTTGATTGTATTGTTTATAGCGCAGTAGAGGCATTACATTGTGCAGAAGCCAGCGTCGAGCATGGCGATTGTGAGCAGTAGTGCAGTACTGTTAGTGGAAGGGCAGGAAAATGAGGATTACGTTGTGCGGGAGTTATTGGAACAACAATACCATCCACATTACTCTTTGCGAGCCAGCTTTGACCCCCAACATTTTTATGGATTTGCTACAGGAGGCGTGAGGTGCAGAGGTGCAGTCTTAGGCCAACAGATATGTTGGTGTGCCTTTCAAGACTGCTTTAATAAAACACTGGTGGTGAGGGGAGTCAGCAAAGCTCACGCAGGGAGAGAGAAAGTCAATCATATATGTGGGTGCCTGTAATGAGGACGGCTGTGGCATGGTGATCAGGCTTAAGGACAGGCCATGTGCATGGCTTGGAGCGTCATAAAGATCGCATTTCCCAAGTCAGTGAGGAACATCGCAGGAGATTTTAGCAACTATGTGACAACAATGCTGGGTGAAGAAGGGTTCGATTTTGAATAGTGTGGCAATCTGAGGCCAGGCATTCTGAGCTTTCTTTGCTATGTGCTTCTGGAAGGAGAGGCTGCTTTCTACAATGATGCCTTGGCATTTGGCTATGTCTGACAGCTGTAGGGTGCATCCTTATAGGTGCATTATGTCAAGCAAGCCACTTCTGGAATTGCTGTTGATGACCAGGGGGACTGATGAGGACACATTTGGTCTTGTGTAGTTAACCTTAAGGTAGGCGTTCGAAATGCCCTTTTGGATGGTGGATAGACACTCAAGGGAGTGAGTGATGCCCTGGGGGCCTATGAAATGCGGGGACAGCTGGATGTCATTGCCATATTGATGAGTGACTACTTTGGGGTCTTTTATGAAAACCCCCATATCTTCCATTTAGAGGTTAAAGAAGATTCGGGAAGGGTGGAACCTTGGGCTCTGCCACACGTGACTGAAACTTGCTTGGATCTGAACGTCTTGGTGTCTTCCAGATAGATAATAAGTGTTCCATTTCCGGAGGATTAGGAAATACGAGTCACCAGGTTATGGAATACATGCTGTGATTGACTTTGAGTCCCCATTTAGTCTGATGTGATGACAAGTGTCACGCATACCGGGTTCTGGGAACATTTTTGATTTTTCCTGCATGTATTTCATTAATGCTGAGTAAAGGTTAGCTATCCATTATTATCTCCTCATACCGGCTTCAAAAGTCATATTAGTGTGTTTTAAAAAAAAGAATGGCTGGACTCAACCAATCGGATAATCTGACTTGCTTTATGTTCATTCTTTTGTCAAATTCTCCAGCTGATCTCATAGGCCTTGTCATGCTGTAGCTGGTACGGGTGGACCGTATGTTTCATATGGATATGATTGGCTTTCAGTCAGATTTTGTGCTTGTTTACTTTCACAAAACATAATTGTTATAATGTAGGAGAACAACATAGTATGTTTTTTCTTTAAAATGTCAATTTCTACGAATTCTACTGACATCACTTTCTCCTCAAAGTTGCGATTGCGTATGTTGCCTAAATTCATCGTCATACGAGGAGCTTTCTCTCAAATAACTTTCCACGCTCCTTTTGGCAGCCACTCCACGCTCCTTTTGGTAGCCACTCCACGCTCCTTGTGGCAGCCACTCCACGCTCCTTGTGGCAGCCACTCCACGCTCCTTGTGGCAGCACACCAGGGCAATGTGACCCATTTTCTCACAAGTGCTGCATTCTTTTTTTCCTGCTACGCGTTGTTGATTGTTTGCTAAGTGTTTGAACTTCTACACCTGTGACATTTTAACTGCATTGGTCATCAATTTAATATGTGTTTGTACCCTCTTCTCATTGTGCTTTCTTTTTTCTTTCCCACACTTACAATATGCACTTCGTAAACGGCCAAATCGTGCATTAGCCTCTTCTGATGGTCAGCCTATTGCATATTGCCTTCTCTATTTCTTTTTCCTGTATACATTTATCCCGCACGTTCTGCATTGTTCCAAACTCACATAGTGCTGTTAACTCTCTCCACCCGGTCACAGACTCACTCACAGGTTCATTGGCCGCCCCATGTCTTGTTTAGGTGTGGATTTGCTGTAAGACTATGTTCTCCTTATTATTTGACCATTTTGCCAGTCTTCCTACGTCTCCCATATACACATTGCTATCAGCAACATCTTCCAGTTTTGGATCAGGGTTTAGTCCTGCAAAGACTCACTGTCCTATAAACCATAAAGCGCTTAACAGTATGTTCTTCTGTCTTGCTTGTGCGCAATAGGGACTTCCTTTTGCGTCCATGAAGGTTTTATATAAAGGCAACCGTATCCAGTGAAAATGTTGCCAACAAAAAAAAAGTCAGTGAAAACGTCATTGTGAAAATACCTCCGTAGTCAAAAAATGCAGCGCTGCTAAGGAGGGTGTAGTGGGCTTTTGATGGCAATCTAGGGTCAGAGTGGTTGCTGTAGGGCTGATAAGGTTGGGGATTGGTTAGTCATTAGGGTAGATAAAACGCCAGGGTAAGTGTTACGGTGGTGGTTAAGGTGAGGCTAGGACTAATAGATGAATGGTTTGGGTACGTGTTAAAGAAAGGAATATGGAGGTTGGAGAGTGCTGGTGATGTTGGCATTGGATTGGGGTTAGTAGGATAAAGTAGGCATTAGTTTTAGAGGCGCAGTTAGGATTATAGCAAGGGTTTGGCATAGGCCCAGGGTTAGGGTAGGGGGCTATGTAATTTATGGCGAGCTGGTAATGAGGTTGGAGTTAGGTTCATTTTATAGCTATTTTCTACTGAGTAACATGCACATAATATGCTAGTGTTCTGTAAGAGTTCAGGGAAAATAAGGGCCGCAATTAGAGTTAGGGGAGGATTTAGAAAAGGAGTTAGGGTGATTGTGGAGGGTTTAATAGAGGTTTCAGTCATTGTTAGGGTTGCAGCCTTATACTTTTGTTCATTTAAAAATAGCTTTTTTGGGTGACATTATTACTGGCAACATTTCCACACTTTGCAGTGCTTGTTTGGAATAACTGCATTTTATAAAACACCTTTTTGTTGACTACATTTTCTCATGACTATATTTTTCTGGGGACATTTTCACATAGAACCAAGGCAACCAATGTCTCCATTGAATCACCAGGCGACCTGATGTGGGGCGGAACGATGGGGGAGCACTGTCTCCCGGCATGTTTCTCAGTTGTAAGTTGTGAGAGAGCTTTCCTTTTCCCCCGGTATGGGTCCCGTTTCAAAGTCTGGTGATCTGTCATCATACAAACTATTAAGATATGCAAGGAGTCTCATTATCCCTGAAAACTGACCAAAATATTGCTTCAGCCTCCCAAGAAAATCAGCTGAATTCTCTTTATATGTTTTTCATCAATAGAATTTCAATAAAAATGATGTAGAAGATTCTAGTACTAGATCTATGGACAATATTTTTGTAAAGCATGCTCCATCATCACTCAGGTAAGTCTTTAAGAAAATTGTATTCAAATTACATAGGATTCTCAGTAAATCCATAATATCTTACATGGCGGACCTGCTGGTGCCCAACACCCAGGTCCCATCCCTACAAATGACTAGTCTGGAACACTGAGTAGGGCATTCTACCATCAATAGCAATACCTATTCTATCAATGACACCACACCCACTCTGACATCATACACCTACTCAGAGAGAAACACATAAATCAGAAATAGCACACCCTCTCTCTTTCCCAAGCACCCTTGCTCAGTCATACAACACTCAACAGAGACACGTACACAGATTTTATTACACATTCATTCGTGCACACAAATTTTCCCTAAGAAACGGATTTTAACATCTTACACAATGATACATACCATATCATCTATCTCTATAACTACATTGCATAGCACCATTACCATCCATGGGTAATTTGTCACACACATACATACATCTTCACTAAACCTCATTCCACTTCTCAGTGCTCATAAATAAATATTTGTGGGCCCTATTAATTAATGAGGAGAAGGCCTCTGATATGTAGAAGGTTCAGTAAATTGGGCACATTTCACCTATGAAGATTGGTGAAACAAGACAGCACAATTTATGGGTCAAACCTCCTGATTAGGATGGTATTGAGCCAATACCCAGTGAAGAACACTTTTGTTGATGAACTTCTTGTGCATGCTTGCTATGATGGTGTATCCCACCGCCTGCTACTAGCTAAACTGAACTGACTAGATATGTGTCTTCTTTAACTTATTCAACATATCTAATCTTGTAACTTTCAGACCATCCTTCCGTTATCTTCGGCACCTCCTGGCTTTTGTCTTTGCCACAAAGGAGATCAACAACAACCCTGAAATCTTAGCAAACATCACACTGGGTTACATAATATATGACTCCTGCTTTAGTGTCACTAAAACTGTTCTGGGCACCCTGAGCATACTCTCAAACAAAGGAGAACCAGTTCCAAACTACAGCTGTCACAGGAAAAGTGTATTGGCTGGTTTCATTGGAGACATTTCATCAGTAACATCTTATGAAATAGCTCAACTTGTCAAACTTTACAAGTATGCACAGGTAAGGTGCTTTGAAATAATTAGGTTGTGTTCATAATGTATTATCGGCTGCAATCATCCAATCACTCTCAGGAGTGATGTTAACTATGTGACTATGTGGCTTAAGACATTATGTCAAAATATTTTTGGGGAAATTGGGGGCATCGCATAATGAAATAAGTAATGCCATACCTGGAAAGGTTAATTGAAAATGAATTAGCCAAAGTCTTTCTGTAGCAGGGTGATGCATTACACATCTTATTGGGAGACAGGTGTATGCGGGCACACAATACATGTCTTATGCCTTATTCATAACTTGACCCACCTATTAGCTGTCTCCAAACCTCACTATCGTGTGTTCAAGACCACTCCGGTGAGCCCCATTGTGAAGGTGATGAATGTAGGGAAATTTAGAAGGCTAGGACAGAGTCCCCAAATACCACTAAGGGAGAAAGACACAAGGTCATAGTAGCTGGCACACAAAAGGAAAGGCAGACAAAGGAATTCTGGTGTACAGTTATGTTTAGTTGTTATACTTCACTTTTCCTCTTGTACACCAGCAGGGATTTAAAACATTTCTTTAAAAAAAGGCAAAACACAAGACAATATATACAAATCAAACTAAGCCTAGTCCATACAGTGCACTGCATTAAAAGAAAACTATATATATACACCTTACTTCTGAGACAACCTAGCCAGGGCTGTCCCAGGGTTTCTGCTGCTGAAGGCTCTGGAATTCCGGCAGTAGTAGCAACAGTGTGCATGGGTCCAAATCCTCTTATTCTTATTTGGCCGGGCTACGCATGTCAGATGCAGCCCGGCGTTGTCTTCAGCATTGGGGGCCCCACACCACTATTCAACCTGCGCCATGTCTGCCAGGTGTGGCCCAGGGAGTTCTGGTAGGCCACCTGACAAGGGTGTGGCCCCTTTAATGTCTAAATAGTGCAGGAGTGCTAAACACATTGGGTGCTCCATGGCTGTGAGGAGCGTCATTCATTTAATGTGCCGGGCCGCAACGTAGCTGTTGGCCACCTGGGGGGGTGGCAGTGTTCACAGGTGTCCCCCTGCTAGTCAGGGGAGCGCCAGCATGAAGGCCCAGCCGGTGACAGTGTGGAGCACCTGAAAACCGTTAAGGGGTCTTTTCCATTATGAACACAGTGCTCCGCTCACGCCTCTAACGTTTTTTTTATTTTTTAGTAACCTGAAGCACCAAAACCAATTTCTTAAGGTAAGCGCCTCGATACCTCAGGGTTTTGCGCACTATATAAATAAACAAACAAATAAACAAGCAGAGTAAAGGGACCCCTGTCATGCTAGGGTACTTTACTCTAGCTTTTTTGCTTATGTTTCAGGATCCCAGGTACAGTTTCACACGCTGAGGATCTCCACCACATGCTGGTTACATTTATCCTAAGAAGCTTGGTGTATTGTCATTTACCTCTTGCAGCTCCTGCAAAATAAGGGGGCTAGACTTGTCTCCCTACTGAAGCTTTGGGATCCCATCACACCTGCCTTGAAAGCACTGCAATGACTTTCCTTAGAACTAAGAATACTCTTCAAACCTGTTAACAATGCTATTAAACAAAAACCTGCCAATTACTTTGCACTAAGCATCAGGAAGCGCACCCACATCAGGGACACACAATCTGCCTCACTACACCTAATGATCAACCCAAGCACAGCCATAAACAACAAGGTGGGCAGTGAAGGTGACATATGCTTTAGGCAGCAGTCCCTGCACCCTGACTCACCCTCAGAGATTCCTCATCCCTTACACTCCCAAATCTCAATCTTCTTCACTGACCGACTCTGAGAAACATGGACATGATAAACCTTGTGTCCAGGCTGAGAAAGGCTGAGACAGATCGGACACCTGATATGGACAAACAGAGCAAAACCCTTCCAGTTTAGTGTTGCAATTTTAATTCACCAACGGACATACACCAACATACACCCAGACATGCAGACATACTAGCACTCACATGTACACCATCCCATGGGCAGACATCCATTCACAAGCACATTTCTTACTCACACCCACGCATCATCACACTTATACCCACGCACCTGCTCATCAGCAAAAGTCACATACCCACACGTGAATCTCCTCACATATAAACATGCTCACTCTTAACAAGCACATTTCATAAATATGGACACACATAATCACACAGTTACGCACGCGCACATGGCAGGCCGCGAGATGCGGCTGGTGGAATGGAATGGGAGGGAAAGCATGAGGAGGGGTGGGTGGCTGGATGGAGACCAAATCAGTCACTCAAACTGAGGCTGCAATTGTTGTAACTTAAAAACTCATAAATAAAGTTTTTTTTTTTTTTTTAAGTACAACCAGGCCACAAAGGCTTTTTTGTAATAGGCACTTTCACTGTAAGTTATTTCCCTCAACAAGAAGTTAGAACCAAAAAGGTTACTATGTTCCCTAAATTCACTACCCAAACAATGAAGTAAAGGCTGGGTTTGAAAAGTAACCAATGTGTCAACACATAAGGGTGGTTACAATTTTGTTTTATCTATATTCGATTGTGTTAGATATAACAATACAATTTGTAAATAAGTTTGAGCCATATTCAAAAGAATATGGGTTGCGTATGGCAATGCAATGTACACATGAACATGAGCCAACATGTGTTTCTAGCCAACGGGGTCTTCCTCAGGGCTCTTCAATTTCAAAATCTCAAATAAAATGTTGAATTATAACTTTGGTGCCGTTAGTAAAAGGTGATTGAAAAGAACCGTTTGCAATAAAAGTATTAACCCCATTAAAAAAAAAAAAAGAAAACAATAGCATGTGAATAAATGATAATAAATCAAACCCAGTTCTTAATCAAATTATACAATGAGACAAGAGATAAGAATGTAGAAGTAAAGTAACTCCAAGACTGACATGTAGAGACATACATGGAGGAACAAAACAATAAGAAAAACATGGTCAGTTAAATAATAATATTACATCTTTCTTTCTTCACAAACATTCTCTCAACTTGCCCGTGGTAACTGTATATTATTTCACAAATTAACTCAGTGACGTTACACAGAATCCAAAAAACAAAGCCGGGGACAACACGGCACAGCTGTTGCTGCTCAAACAGTACCTGTTAGGAAAGATTTCATAATTGTAGGGAATTTTCCTTCCATGTGGCAACCCCTAAACTTTTTGCTATTGTTTTTGACCGTGTTCTTGACTTTGCCAGAGAAGTACAGGCTTCTGCCGCACTTCTCTGGGCTTTCGCTCCTTTCTTACGGGGAAACTGACATGCCCTTAAGACAGTCAGTACCGGGGAACGTGGTTTCCCGTAGTTTCTTTTATCGTGTCGCAGCTTTAGTGCAACACGACACAAGAGGGCACTGTAAGCTAAGTTACAGCTCTCTTGGGTCTCTAGCCTTCTACAGGCCCTAGATACTCTTTTAGGATGGTATTTGATCGGTGCAAGTCATTCAGGGACTGGAATGGTGGCAGCGATCGTATTGTTTATTTTGAGCTCCTTTTGGCGTTCTGAGCACGTTTTTGCACTGAACCCAAAATGGTGGCCTGGCTCCCAAAATGGCCAGGCCGCGAGGCTCCTTTGTCCTGTCCACTGTCCGTCTTGCTCCCTTCACCTTCCCCAGGTTCAGCGACCCGGGGCCTTCCTTATTTGGGCATGTACTTTCCCGCGAAACGTGGTTGCTTTCGCGGGCTTCTACATGTCGTTTGTGTGCCTCCAGGGTGTGGGCTGGGATGTCTGGTCCCAATACACATCCTGGGTGCCAGAGAGTCTAGGGTGGTGTGAATGCCTGGGACCACCGTGGTCCGTGATTGGTCCACGTATGGTATGTGTTTTGATGAGCGGATCTCCCATTGGTTCCCCTCCGTTTTGGCGCGAAGGGAACCGTGGATAAGAGGGGGCTGGAAACACCACTACCATGTCGATCTCCTGAGTTCTCACGAACGAAGGAATACAGGAGCCAAGTATCCTGCAACCAAGAGGCTGGACCGAGGAATCGCTGGTGACCCGCTGAAGGAATCCTCCTTTGCACTGCTGTCGTCCTGAGAGCCACTGTCCTCCTTTGATCGAACCAGAAGGCCTGTACTGGCGCTTCGACCTTTGGAATAGCAGGACCAGCTATTCCCGGCATCTTCAACCATCTCCTGCCAAGTAAGCCTTCGGAAGCGTCTCTGGGCCATCCAGTTGACTGACCAGCTTACAAAGGAGTTTGGCTCTGCAACCGCCGCCAGGTTGTGTTGTATTGCGAGTCCTTGTCCCTCTCCCACGCTTCGTGCACTTGGCGTTCCCAGGTCTGAAGGGAGGAGGGTTCATTTGGCTCGAATACACACGGCCGCTCCGTTGTCCTGTGCGGCAACAAAACTGTGCTGGTTTCGTCGATTGGGACGTCTTTTTGATCTACACGACTACAAAGCGTTCCCTGCTCTTCTGAACCTGCCAGCTGCTGAAACGAACGTGGAGAAGCCTGGGACTGCTTGCTTCGGGGACCGGTGAGTAGTATATCTAGGATCTGGTCACCCTCCTGCAGATCCCATTGCTTTTCCCTGCTGTGTAAAAACAGCACCCTTTTCGCCCGTACTCGCGCTCTGCTTCTGCCCGCTGTGGAGGCTGCGCTTGAGTTGCGGAACCTGTTCTTCTTCTGCTGTGCACTAACCCGAACTGCCTGACTTCCTCCGAAGAGCTTCCCCTTATGCCCGTTGGCACCGGCGTGGCAGGTACTTTGAGCACAAGGCTCCACTCTTCGCAGGGCTCGGACTTCCATCTAGTTAGGTGCCTATGAAGGCGAACTAAGTCGAAAGCATTATCGCACTGCCTGTTTTCCTTCCCTGGCAGGTGGACTACATATTTCGTGCTTTAAACGCTTGCGACTGTGTATTTGTATATATATTGTGTTGATATGGTATGTGTTGGTTTGATATTGTGATATTGTGATTTTCTCGCTACAGTCATTATTTTAAAGGCCTTAAAATAAATGTGTATCTATTTTTGATATAACAACTGTTTGGAGTAGTTTGTTAGCGCTCTTGCTTTGTGTGCTCATTGCGGGCCTTCAGTCACCCTCACCCCTCTTGAGACCTAGTCTTGACCGCCGCGATCGCTACCTTGATTGGTCTGGCTCGTCCAGAGGTTACCCTGTTCCAAGTAATTAGGTTGGCCTTCTGAACTTCTGCGCCACCAGGACAGAGTTCAGAAATCCGTCTTAACAAATTGGTGTACAGCGGTGGGATACGACTGAAGGTATCCAGTGTTGCGCTCGAACTAAGGCATTTCAGGTTATTCCAAACAGTACACGTAGTGAATTGTTATAGTATAACTTTAAAAAGGCCATAGTCCTGTCAAACAGTATGGAAACAAGTACGTTGTTAACTTTAAATGCTTCCAAATCAGAAACGCTGAAAAAGATGTGTGCAGAGAGAGGTGTTTCCTCTCAAGGCACGAAATTGGAAATGATCCAAAGAATCGTGGCGTGGCAAGAAGCGCAGCTTGACGCTATTACTTCTGAGGACAGTGCGGAAGGTGGTGGGGCTGCTCTCACTGGCAGAACCGACGGTTCTGCCGCCGCACTGATCCACCGCGACCACGAGGACAGGGAGGACGAGATGTCTAATGTTTCCTCTGCCAGTGCTGATGGGGAGGCTATGCTTGAATTCAAGAAGCAAGAGCTGCGGTTTAGGCAGCAGGAGCTTGAATTCAGCATAGCCAAACTAAAAATCGAACAGGCAGAAAAACAAAAAGACAGGGATCACCAGTTGGAACTGGCCAAGCTTCAGGTTGCAAATGGGTCCACGGGTCCTGGACATGGGTCTGGGGCCTCCTCTCATCCACGGTTTCCAAAAGATCTGCTCAGTGTGTATGAGGAACGGAATGACATTATGGACTGGCTGAATGCGTTTGAGTATGCATGCGAAGTTCAGAAAGTTGACAATGCTGATAAGATTGCGTGGTTGCTCAGTAGACTGCCCCATTCTGGCTGTAGTGCCATTATGGAGATGTCGAAGGCTGAGCGAGCTGATTTCGCAATGTTGAAGCAGACTCTCATTTTAAAGTTTGGGAAGACTCCGGCCCAATATTTAAAGCGTTTTCGAGAGTATAAGAAAAAGGAAGGTGGTACTTGGGTATCTTATGTCGCTGAATCCTTGAAAAACTTAACTGGCTGGGTCGAAGGCTATAAGGTTTCTACCTTCGACGGCATGATAAATCTTGTCATGCTGGAACACATTTTTGCTTCTTCTTCCCCGGAGCTTAAGCAGCATTTGGCCGATTCGAAGGAGATAGATCCTAAGAAGCTGGCCATTGCAGCAGACTTATGGGTGTCACATCGAGTGTCCCATAAGGACAAAACTCATCCTGGTAAGCAGGAGGAGGGGAAAAAGTCCAAAGATATGGAGGGTGGGGAATCTGCTAAAACTTCTTCCCAAAAGGGCCACAAAAAGAAAAACAAGGGTAAGACACAAGAGAACTCACAGGGTAGTGGAGGTGCGCCTCCGAAACAGAACTCTGGTTACAATAAGCCTCCCTACGTAAACAGACCCACTGGGGCTTGTTTTTCTTGTGGAGCAACTGACCATGTGAAGGGGGATCCCCGTTGTAAGGTTAGACCTTTGGGGGTCCACTCCGCTAATCTGGCCTTCTCCTCCTACGAGGAAGAAGAGATTACAGGAGCATCCTTCTCCTCAGACTCATTTCCCAGCGGAATAGAGGCTGAGGTAGTTTTAGTGTCCCTGGTTTCCTGGGAGCCTAAAGTCGCAGAGGCGTATGCTAGGATTCCGGATAATACCAAGCACTACTTTAAAGACAGTGTGCTGATCAATGGAGTGGATACTCCAGCTCTTAGGGATAGTGGGTGCAGTCGCACTGTAGTGGATTCTACCTTGGTAGACTCAGAGGAAGTTGCCAGAGCTACTCTGATGCCCACTAAGTTGGCTGACGGCCCCCTCCGTATGTTTCCCGTGATCCCTGTTAATCTTACTTTAAATGGTACAGCAGTCAGGATTCCAGTGAGCATTCAGAGAAACGTCCCGGGAAAGGTCTTACTAGGTAATGATCTCAGAGCTTTAGGGCTCGTAGGAGACACTGCCGAACGACCCTACACACGGTCTCAAGCACGGGCAGCATTGGCCAAGTCCAATACGCCGCCCCAGCCGAAGGGGAAACCCAAGGCGAAAGGAGTCTACAAGTCAAGACGGGGGAAAGAGAATATTCCCCCGAGCTCGCCTACCACTGCGGTGGAGGAAGTTGGTCGATCGCCCGAGCCTGACGAGGAGGTGGCGATGCCTGAAGTATTCGACCCCAACGATCATCCTGAACTAAAAGACTTGTTAGTTGAAGGAGGTCCTGATAGGGACGAATTCAGTAAAGGCCAACGCGAGTGCCCATCTCTGGAAGGCCTAAGGAGACAGGCCTGCTCCCAGCTTGAGGGTGAACCTCCTGGGAAGCATAGGATTTATTGGGAAGGTGGACTCCTGTATAGTGAGCCCACAGAGTCTACAGAAGGAGACCATAGGAGGTTGGTGGTTCCCCTTGCTGTTAGGCCCTTCCTCCTGCAGTTGGCGCATGAAGTTCCCCTTGCTGGTCACCTTGGTATGAAGAGGACCAAGCAAAGGTTATCCATGCACTTCTACTGGCCCAAGATGGGGGTGCAAGTAGAAAGTCACTGCAGGAGTTGCGCCTCCTGCCAGTTGTCTGGTAAGGTTGGCGCGACAATCCAAGCTCCGTTGGTACCGCTCCCAGTTGTGGGGGTACCATTTGAAAGGGTAGGGATCGACATCGTTGGTCCCCTTGACCCGCAAACATCCTCGGGCAATAGGTTTATCCTGGTGCTGGTCGACCATGCAACCAGGTATCCTGAGGCCATCCCATTGAAAACTGTAACTGCCAAGTCAGTTGCAAAAGCTTTACTCGGCATATTCACTAGGGTTGGCTTCCCTAAAGAAGTTGTGTCAGATCGTGGCAGCAACTTTATGTCGAAGTATATGCAGGCTATGTGGAAAGAATGTGGGGTCACCTACAAGTTCTCTTCTGCATACCACCCCCAGACCAATGGTCTGGTGGAGCGTTTCAACAGAACGTTAAAGAGCATGATTGGGGCTCTGGAGGAGCCCCAGAGAAGAAAATGGGATCTTCTTTTACCATGCTTGCTGTTTGCCTACCGAGAGGTACCACAGGAGGGTGTTGGCTTCAGCCCCTTCGAACTTCTGTTCGGTCATCCCGTACGGGGACCCTTAGCCATTGTCAAGGAGGGATGGGAGATGCCCACTCCCCCTGTTACTACCAATGTAGTTGACTATGTGCTAGGGCTCAGAAAACGGATGGTACTTCTGATGGGCTTGGCTAGTGATAAATTGAAGGCAGGGCAAGCGCTGGTGAAACATTGGTACGACCAGAAAGCTTCCCTCATCAACTTTACACCTGGTCAGCAAGTCCTGATCATGAATCCAATAAGGCCTCGCGCTTTACAGGACAAATGGTCAGGCCCTTACACAGTGGTGGAGCCCCTGGGTGAGGTAAACTATTTAGTGGACCTTGGAAGGCCTGGACAGGCTCCAAAAGTGTTCCACGTGAATAGGCTGAAGGCTTTCGTCCCAAGAGTCGAAATCGCAGCACTGCTACTGGCGTCAGACGTTGAGGAAGAGGAGTCAGAACCTCTCCCCGACCTGTTCCACAGCGGTCCTTCAGATAGCTCCATTGAGGGTGTCCGAGTGGCCCCTCACCTGACTTCTGATCAGCAGGCTGAGGTGAAAAGTTTGCTTCGGCAGTTTTCCCCCCTGTTCTCACAGTCGCCTGGTTTGACACCTTGGTGCAAACATAACATTGACACAGGAGACAGTGTACCTACCAAAGTAGGGGATACAGGATGTCGGATAAAGTACGGTCTTATATTAAGACCGAGGTCAACAAAATGTTAGACCTTGGGGTGATTGAACCCTCTAGTAGTCCTTGGTCCAGTCCTGTGGTTCTGGTTCCAAAGGCAGGCACTTCTGAATTGAGGTTCTGCGTGGATTACAGGGCTCTGAATGCTGTCACCAAGACAGATGCCCACCCCTTGCCTCGAACAGATGAGCTGGTGGATACTTTGGGTGCCTCCAAGTACCTCAGCACGTTTGACCTTACTGCTGGCTATTGGCAAATAGCTTTAGCAGAACATGCCAGGGAGAAGACAGCATTTTCTACTCCAGACGGCCTTTACCAATTCCGGGTAATGCCGTTCGGGTTGAAGAATGCACCTGCCACTTTCCAGAGGCTTGTGAATCATGTGTTGAATGGGTTGGACGAATTCTGTCTTGCATATCTGGACGATATAGCAGTTTTCAGTGCCACCTGGGAAGACCATGTGAAACACCTCGGGATTGTGCTCCAGGCTCTTCAGAAAGCCCACTTGACCATAAAGGCGAGTAAATGCCAGATTGGACAAGGCTCAGTGGTTTACCTTGGACATGAAGTAGGTGGAGGGAGGATACAGCCTCTACCCAGTAAAGTACAAGCAGTACAAGACTGGCCTACCCCCACTACGCAAACCCAAGTGAGAGCCTTCTTAGGACTCACGGGGTATTATCGGAATTTTATGGCAGACTATGGCACCATAGCTGCTCCTCTGACTGCCCTCACAACTCCGAAGAAACCCAAGAAGGTAACTTGGACCGACGAGTGTGAGAAGGCCTTCAATGGCTTAAAAGACTCCTTGTGCCAGGCCCCTGTGCTCAGGGCCCCTGATTATCAAAGACCTTTTATCGTGCAGACGGATGCCTCTGACACTGGGATAGGAGCTGTACTATCACAAGTAGATGAGAAGGGTAAGGAACACCCTATCGGTTTTATTAGTCGCCAGCTTAAGGACAGAGAGCTCAGATGGTCCACGGTGGAGAAAGAATGTTTCTCTGTTGTGTGGGCCCTAAGGAAGCTGAGGCCCTACCTCTATGGGACCCACTTCACTGTGCAAACTGACCATGAGCCCTTAAAGTGGCTAATGAACATGAAGGGAGAGAATCCAAAGTTGCTTAGGTGGTCCATAAGTCTACAAGGCTTCGACTTCACTATTGAGCATAGGCCAGGTGTCCAACATAGCAATGCTGATGGGTTGTCCAGAATGTTTAACCGACCTGAACAAGAAACTCATCCAGGGGTGGATTAGTTCCCCCTGTCCATAGTCTGGGAGGGGCGAGTGTTAGGAAAGATTTCATAATTGTAGGGAATTTTCCTTCCATGTGGCAACCCCTAAACTTTTTGCTATTGTTTTTGACCGTGTTCTTGACTTTGCCAGAGAAGTACAGCCTTCTGCCGCACTTCTCTGGGCTTTCGCTCCTTTCTTACGGGGAAACTGACATGCCCTTAAGACAGTCAGTACCGGGGAACGTGGTTTCCTGTAGTTTCTTTTATCGTGTCACAGCTTTAGTGCAACACGACACAAGAGGGCACTGTAAGCTAAGTTACAGCTCTCTTGGGTCTCTAGCCTTCTACAGGCCCTAGATACTCTTTTAGGATGGTATTTGATCGGTGCAAGTCATTCAGGGACTGGAATGGTGGCAGCGATCGTATTGTTTATTTTGAGCTCCTTTTGGCGTTCTGAGCACGTTTTTGCACTGAACCCAAAATGGTGGCCTGGCTCCCAAAATGGCCAGGCCGCGATGCTCCTTTGTCCTGTCCACTGTCCGTCTTGCTCCCTTCACCTTCCCCAGGTTCAGCGACCCGGGGCCTTCCTTATTTGGGCATGTACTTTCCCGCGAAACGTGGTTGCTTTCGCGGGCTTCTACATGTCGTTTGTGTGCCTCCAGGGTGTGGGCTGGGATGTCTGGTCCCAATACACATCCTGGGTGCCAGAGAGTCTAGGGTGGTGTGAATGCCTGGGACCACCGTGGTCCGTGATTGGTCCACGTATGGTATGTGTTTTGATGAGCGGATCTCCCATTGGTTCCCCTCCGTTTTGGCGCGAAGGGAACCGTGGATAAGAGGGGGCTGGAAACACCACTACCATGTCGATCTCCTGAGTTCTCACGAACGAAGGAATACAGGAGCCAAGTATCCTGCAACCAAGAGGCTGGACCGAGGAATCGCTGGTGACCCGCTGAAGGAATCCTCCTTTGCACTGCTGTCGTCCTGAGAGCCACTGTCCTCCTTTGATCGAACCAGAAGGCCTGTACTGGCGCTTCGACCTTTGGAATAGCAGGACCAGCTATTCCCGGCATCTTCAACCATCTCCTGCCAAGTAAGCCTTCGGAAGCGTCTCTGGGCCATCCAGTTGACTGACCAGCTTACAAAGGAGTTTGGCTCTGCAACCGCCGCCAGGTTGTGTTGTATTGCGAGTCCTTGTCCCTCTCCCACGCTTCGTGCACTTGGCGTTCCCAGGTCTGAAGGGAGGAGGGTTCATTTGGCTCGAATACACACGGCCGCTCCGTTGTCCTGTGCGGCAACAAAACTGTGCTGGTTTCGTCGATTGGGACGTCTTTTTGATCTACACGACTACAAAGCGTTCCCTGCTCTTCTGAACCTGCCAGCTGCTGAAACGAACGTGGAGAAGCCTGGGACTGCTTGCTTCGGGGACCGGTGAGTAGTATATCTAGGATCTGGTCACCCTCCTGCAGATCCCATTGCTTTTCCCTGCTGTGTAAAAACAGCACCCTTTTCGCCCGTACTCGCGCTCTGCTTCTGCCCGCTGTGGAGGCTGCGCTTGAGTTGCGGAACCTGTTCTTCTTCTGCTGTGCACTAACCCGAACTGCCTGACTTCCTCCGAAGAGCTTCCCCTTATGCCCGTTGGCACCGGCGTGGCAGGTACTTTGAGCACAAGGCTCCACTCTTCGCAGGGCTCGGACTTCCATCTAGTTAGGTGCCTATGAAGGCGAACTAAGTCGAAAGCATTATCGCACTGCCTGTTTTCCTTCCCTGGCAGGTGGACTACATATTTCGTGCTTTAAACGCTTGCGACTGTGTATTTGTATATATATTGTGTTGATATGGTATGTGTTGGTTTGATATTGTGATATTGTGATTTTCTCGCTACGGTCATTATTTTAAAGGCCTTAAAATAAATGTGTATCTATTTTTGATATAACAACTGTTTGGAGTAGTTTGTTAGCGCTCTTGCTTTGTGTGCTCATTGCGGGCCTTCAGTCACCCTCACCCCTCTTGAGACCTAGTCTTGACCGCCGCGATCGCTACCTTGATTGGTCTGGCTCGTCCAGAGGTTACCCTGTTCCAAGTAATTAGGTTGGCCTTCTGAACTTCTGCGCCACCAGGACAGAGTTCAGAAATCCGTCTTAACAGTACCATTAAATGATATAAAGACTGCATAGTTTCTAATGCTATTGTGAATACTTGTACACAATCTCTCATGTAAAAACAGTGCTCAATCTATGCCATTGGTTGATAAGCAATCTCCATACTGTACTGATGCTGCTATGCACGCTTGCCTACAATCCTCCCATTCAACAATACATAGGTATCAGTATTTTTCTCATGACATGCGAACAGTATCCTTATTGGTAAATATATGAATATATTTAATACTTGCATGTTAACTTACTGAATAGTGTTTGCAAATCTCTAATGGTCACTTTTGATTGAATCTGAACGCCTATTGGGGTACCTACTAATATATCAAGAGATTGGATCATTCTTAATTTACAAGAATCAAGTGTGATAGAATGCGAGTGTCAGTTAAAAGTTACAATCCTCAGTTATAGTACACCTTGCCAGGTGCCAGGGGAGTTGCTAGGTCTGGAAAAGACCCGGGGCTACGCTGATGTCGGAACTGTTGGGACTGGGGGCTAGCTAGTCTTTTGGCTGTAGCTCCTGAGATTCTATCCGGGGCTACAACCAAAAGACCAGGGGCTATAGCCCCTTTACCCCCCCCCTAGCAACGCCCCTGCCAGGTGCCTTTGCCAAAATCAGGAATTGCTTTGTCATCAGTGGAGGTGAGACTGAAAACATGATCTATAAACTGTAGGAAGAGCATTGCAATGAAATCGAAAAACCTATAGCATCTGGCCTTCAAGCTTTCCAGCAGCAACTTAGACCCACCCCCTAAATATGGACCTTTTATAAGAAAATATGCGCTGTCAGGAAAGGAAGGTTAGCAAAGAAGATGAGCTCACGTGGCCTTGGATAGCCCTGGGAAAGCACAGTGCATTGCTTCAGGAATGGGTCTGGGTGAGCCTGTCCATAGAACCATAAACCCATCATCATTCTCAGATGCACCTGCTGCACCAAATCAAGTCACTAGAATATTCTCAAAGTGTCTAGACTCACAGTAGCCGAGTGCACACCTGCTGACATCCACCAACCTGAACAGTCTGTAGATGTCATCCTTTGTACAGAGGTGTATTGATAGTAAGTCTGGACTCAGCCCTGATTCCCAGCACCGCGGCCCCGCTGCAGTGTCAGCAGCTGATAGTGGGGCTGCTTATTGCCAGTTAGCCGTACATCAGCTGCAGTCACATATAAATGTACCAGCAACCCTGATTGCCAGTGGCCTCAAAATTCTGTGTATTAGTTAAATGTCTACGTTGGAAAGAGTGGTTACAAACCTAAATGATAGAATATAAGAAAGAAGATTGAACTCTGGACCAAGATGAGGACTTATAGGGTGGGAAGGGGTTGGGGGCAGGTCGGGTGAGGCACGCAGGTGAGGAATGGCCCGAGTGAACGTTATTTCACAGACATAAACGGAAGAGGAAAGAGTTCTCTAGGGATCTGTTTGATTTTACAGCCCAAAAAAAGGGGGTTTGGAGAACACTGCCACTGTCCCTCATCGGAGGCACTCCCTGACCCTGTCAGGAAGTGCTCCCCCTAGGTTGGTGGTGAGGCACCGACTATCTAAAAGGGAAGGAAGACTTAACAATATGGCATCAAACAATAGCTCAATAAAAATCCAATCAGGAAGTGGCCCAAAACTGGTAGCCAATTATAACCCTGAATAGGCAAGAGCCACATTGCCTAGGGGAATTTAACATAGATGTATTAACCAACAGTCTGTTCTCAGTACGTATTTATGGGTCACTTGTGGATATTAAAACCAAGACCCCCTCATGGGGGATAAAAAATAAAACGCTTGCGCATGCCCTGTTACCATGAGCAAAAGCGGGTTAGTTCAGAGTCATGTATCTCAACACTATTCTAGGATATCGCCAGAGTAACACAAGGTCGACCAGTTTCAATGACTGCTACTGCTGATGTCATCTTCTTCAGGACCCAATCATTCGAACTTGGGTATTACTCAGTAAAAAATCTGCAGATCCGGATTCAGCATTCACACATAGGCTCAAGCTGCATTAAGCATTAAAGCACAGGGCTGTGGGGGGGGGGTCATTCATGACAGTGAAAAAACGTTGACAATGATGTGATGTCATCTTTGATGTCCTGGGTGTTAGTCTTAGCAGTACACAGTGGTGGCGCGAGTTGTCCCTTTAACAACGATTTATTCACTGAATTTCATAGGTTTTTAGTAGCGCAACTTAACCATAAACTCCCTTTAACAAAGTTTTTTTCACTAAATTTCATCGGTTTTTAGTAGCACAACTTAACAATAATGTTCCTGTAACAAAGTGTTTTCACTGAATATAGATATATAGAAAATGTAGATATATAGAAAATGTAAATCTTTACTACAATGCCCTTAATTTATATATACATAATATACAACATACTGAACCCCCTACATGCGCTAGTGGGTTTGATGTCCAGGGACCATGCACCTGTTCGCCGATGGACTCTGACAACATCAACACTATCCAAAAACTCAGGGGGTATCTCACATTGTTATATAATTCAAAAAAACACTGAACATGTTCAAAAAGCAGCACATAAACAAATTACATTCAATAATAAATAATGAGTGAAATTGTGTATATAAGACAGCTACAATCCAATTACATAGCATATGCAACATAATGGAATATACCAAAACACAATAAATATTCCTCCAACAGAAATACCTCACAGAAATTCCACAACACACATCAACAGGACACCTACACAGCAGTAACAGCAAAACTTAGCAATAAATTAGTAAGTACACCCCATTTATTGTATATATGTATAAACTTTCTGTATTATGTACACTAAAACTAATAATTTTTTTTTTTTTAAACAGAAATGTCTAGTATGTTGGAATGGCTGGAAGAAAATGTTCCTCAAAAGAAATGAGTGAAGACAGTGATACTGATGGTAGATACTACACTTTTCTATATAAGCCAATTAATAACCATTACTTTATGTATACTTAACACATTTTTATTTTAACAGAGCATAAAGACATTAAACGTAATATTCCAAGAGAGACATTAGAAGATCCTCTGAAACGAATGGAGCTAAAAATGGATCTGTTAATGAAAAATGTTATTCTTGTAAAAAACTTTGTGGAGGTCTGTATAAGAGAAAAAAATCAGATATCACTGTCCCACATGTACCTGTAGCCCCTCTCCATGTCACACCCAACTATCCCCAAAAACTCCCCAGCAAGAAAAACATTACAATGAGACTTCACTCCCTTCCTCCCCTACCATCCATCATGTCCAAACCCCTAATTCCCCTGTTTTTGTATCCATTTCTGCCTCCCCCTCTCTTACATAATTATTTTACTTTTATACAATAATAAAATATTAAGTGTGTTGTTAGTATATTCCTCTGTGTCTTGTTTTTTATAAAAAAAGGCAGTTAGGGTGTCCGCGGACAGCGCGACTATCTGGGATGTTCTCAATTAACCAAAATGAGGGTGTCCTAAGGACACTATACCTGTTTGTATTGTTGGCAGTCAAAATGGAGGTGTCCTTAGGACACACAAGATGTCTGCCTCTCCGCAACTAACCAAAATGGGGGTGTCCAAAGGACACTATACCTGTTTGCACTGTCCCCAATCAAGATGGGAGTGTCCTTAGGACATACAAGTTGTCCGCCTGTACGTAATTAACAAAATGGGGGTGTCCTAAGGACACTATACCTGTTTGAATTGGCCGTAGTCAAAATGGAGGTGTCCGCAGAACACTAAAGACGTCTGCATTTTTGTAGCTATACAAAATAAAGTGTCCTAAGAACATCCCCCCTGTTCACATTGTCCGTAACCAGAAAGAATATGTCCGTAGAACACATAGCACGTCTGCCTGTCTGCAAAGTTGTGATGCACATTTGTTTTCTTTGGGAACCTGAACACTGTCTGTAGAACACCCGCGTGCATGCGTAGCACTCCCTTTCCCCTACGAACATTGTGCCTGTCTGCAACTGTCCATCGCAAGTGTGTCCAATGTTTTATTAGTTCAGGCATGCATGTGTAGACCCGACCCCATGCATTTGGTGTCCTATGGACAGCCGTCCCATTTGCTAACATGTCCTCGACGTCATCATGTGACCGCACCCGCGCTAAGCGCAACAAACACTGTCCGGTCCCCCGGACACCTAAAAAGTGTTTTTTTATCAATCCAAAGGATTTTCCTGGGAAAGTTCGCCCTTGCACATGTCCCACATTATGTCCATGGCGATAAGCATACTTTATGTTTTTTTATCCCTTTCTTGGTGTTCAAAGTGTCCTGGGACAGTGCAGGTGTCCGCGGACACATCGAAAAATTGGAGGGCTGGGAATTGAAATTTAAATAGTGTGCCCCATTTACCCTTTGAGGTTGGCTCTGAAAAGAGCCTTTTTTTTGTTTTTTTTGCAGATGCTTCAGAAAAACCTTTTATTTTGTATTTGTTGTGTGTTTTTTTCCTTATTGTCCTCCAAAAATGTTCACATTTGCTTCTCCAAAGCAACCCTTCCAAAACAGCATGGGATTTCCCCAAAAAGATAATGACATGCCATCTTCCTTAAAGTAATCAACATTACCAGAGTCAATGTTGTCATTGTTGCAAAACAACATGTCAGCTCTAGTCATAAAACCAAACATGCCTCGTTTGTCTAAGCACCTAGCAACATTTTGCTGAGGACAAAAAACATAACTATTGTCCCATATATCCCTAGGTGTCAAACCAGAAAAAATAACCTTGGCATTTGGAAGTACTTTCATGACTGCCTGAACCAAGTTTTCCAGATCTTGCAACAAAGTAGGGGCACTGATGTAGCCCAAAATCAAAGCACCACAGTGTAGGACAACTACATGTGGACTATTACACTTAGCCATATCCTGACAAACTACTAGCATTGTCTGCAAATTCAAATCAGGCACAGTGCTCCACACCACCTCCACTCCTTTTGTGTCAAAATGGTTAGCCACATTCCTAGATTTAGCATACTGCTCCAAACCATTCACAAACATATCTCCAACCACCAACATCCTGACTTTCTGCACCTCCGCCATCTTCACTACACAAAGCCTCTTTCAATCCGAAGCAGAACCTCAACACCTGATTGGCTCATCCTCAAAATACACTCCCACTTCATGCTTGGAAACCCTCGATGTGGCATGTCCTGTCTGCGAACAGCCGCGCTGTCCGCAGAGCACGTAAGTAACACTGGGCAGCCCTTCTACCCTTTCCACTTCACCTCTGCACCATTACATCATTGGATACTGTTCAGCAGTCACACAACCATACATCTCTTGTATAAATGCATATAAACAGAGTAACTACCACTTACCCTGTGTAACCTGTAAAATAAGCTTACTGTCATGTCTCCCATCTGCTATGATCAAGTGTCACTTATAAAGTTGTCTGCTCTCCAAATTTTTATTTACCCATATTATTAAATGCAATGCGCAAACTGTTATTATCTTCATTCATTCTATCATTTCTATAACCACTGCCAGGTATTTAACCACATTTCAACCATGATAGCATTTAATGCATTATAGTGCATAAGATGCACATACAATTTCCTTTCTATATATTATGCATATGTCACATACATTCTATCATTTCAACTTCCGTTACAAATGAATATTGTTATTGTTATTGTTATTGCTATTGTTATTTTGCATTTATATAGCGCCTTATATACCATTGGTATGGTCTGAAGGCGCTGGTAGGTTGAACGCCCTTAGGAACCGAAGTTCAGATCAGTAGAGAGAATAGCGAGAGTCAAAAAGGTGCGTGTGAGCACCGGGTATGTGTGTAGCTTGTGCGGTATCCGTGTAATAGCTGCTTTTTAGCGGTAGGTGTGGTGGTTGAGAGATCAGGAGTATGTGTTAGTTCCGGCCGGGTTTATCCAGGCCGGATGTGGCTGCGTTATGCCTGAGGAGAACACCTGGCTGGGGGGTGTGTAACCAGCAGTGATTACTTGAGCGGCGGATGTTGGTGTGAGTTATACCAAATGGTGTCATAGTATCTCTGTGTTCTAGTTGAGTGGTGATGTAAAGTAGAGAGTAAGCCTGGTGGTGTGATATGATGGGTTATATGCTCTTTCCAACGTTCTCTGCATTCTAAACCATACTATATACGTCATGCAATTCTATGCGCTCCAGTCCGTTCCATGCACTCCTATCCACTCCATGCATCCCAGTCTGCTCCATACACCCGGTCGGTGCCACGTACTTATGCATTCCAGCTCGTGCTCGGGTCTGCTCCGTGCGCTCCAGTCCGCATGCGTACTGGGGTCGGCTCGGCCCCCTGCATGTACTTTTGTCTGCCCCATGGATGTACTCTTGTGTGCCCCAAGCATGCATTTTTGTCTGCGCCATGCATGCACTCCTGTCTATCCCACTCATGCACTCCTGTCTGCCCCATGCTCTACGCATTTGGCAGCTCTATGTATTCATCTATTCTACGCACTCATCAGTATTTGATGCAATCTGTGCTTGTTCGTTCTACGATCTCGTCCGCTCTATGCAACACGTTTGTTCACTCGGGCACTCGTTCACTCCGGTATTCATCTGTTTTATGCCCTTACATGTATTATGCATTCACCTGTTTTACGCACTCATCCCCTCTACGCACTCGCCCTCTCTACGCACTCGCCCCTTCATCCGCTTTTAGCACTCGTGCTCTACACGCATTCACCAGCAATATCTTGTTCTATATATCCCTCCCTACACTCATCTGTTCTATACCTTCATCCGTTCTGAGCACTCATCCTCACTGAACACTTATCCACTCTTCCACTCTATCCATTCCTCCACTCTATCCAAGTAATCCACTCTATCCGCTCTATCCACTCATCCGCTCTATACACTCATCCGCTCTATACACTCATTCGTTCTATCCACACATCCACTCTGTACATTCGCCAGGTCTGTACAATAATCTGCTCCAGCGATCTACATGCTCTCCGCACTTCCATATTCATCCGTTATCCACACTCATGTGCTCTGCATACTCATCCGCTCCACATACTGATCTGTTCTACACACGTATCCGGTTTACGCTCATCCGTTCTGGACATTCATCTGTTTTACGCTGTTCTTCCACTCAAGCATCTTCCACTCAGCTCATTCCTTTGTTGCACCTGTTTTATCCATTCTAACTAATTCATCAAGCCATTCAATTTGTTTACTCCGCTTGTATTCTGTTCATTTTACGGTGTTTTAAAATATGTTTACTGTTTCCGTATGATTTACTCTTATTAACAGTTTCACTGCTTTGATCCACTTTATTTGTTTAATTCTGTTTGCCCTTCTAGTTTAAATTAGGGGTTATTAGCTGTTAGTTTCTCGCATCAGGTGGTTTGATGGATTGGTGTCTTTGAGTTGATGTTGGTCTGTTTGGGTTAGTTTGGTACGGGTTGGTTTTAGGGGAAAAGCCAGGTTTTCAGGAGTTTGCGGAAAGACATTAGATCCTCAGTTAGGTGGATGTGGGGTGAGAGTGAGTTCCATAGCGTGGGGGCCAAGGCTGAGAATGATGATCCGCCTAACCTGATTAAGTTTGTCTTCGGTATGACTAGGAGACCGGCTGAGCTTGATCTTAGGGTGCGTGGGGGGCGGTAGGGTTTTAGCTTGTCTTGGAGATATTGAGGCCCAGTTTTATGCAGTGCTCGATGGGAGATGCACATGGTTTTGAAAGTGGCCCTTCGGGCTACTGGAAGCCAGTGCAGCGTCTTAAGGGCTGGGGAGACGTGGTCTCTTGGGCCGAGCGCAAGTAGCAATTTGGCTGCCGCGTTTTGTGCCCTTTGGAGCTTATTCAGTTGGTATGCGTTGGTCTGAGGTATAGGGGGTTTGCGTAGTCCAGTCTTGATATAACGATTGATTGGACCGCAGAGACTCTGTTGGGAAAGGAGAGATATGGAAAGATGCGCCTAAGGGTTTTAAGGTGGTAGTGGCAGGACTTTGAGACGTTGTTGACTTGGCGCGAGAGTGTTAGGTCAGAGTCAAGGGTGCATCCAAGATGTTTCACTGAGTTGGAGGGGGTCGGTGAGTTGCCCATGGCGGATGGCCAGGGTAGTGGGTGTGGAAGGAGTTTGGAGTTGCCACATACCATGATTTCTGTTTTGGAGGGGTTTAACAGGAGGTGCCTTTGGGTCATCAAGAGTTCTATGTCGAGGAGGCAGGAGGCTAGGTCAGGTCGGGAGTTGGGTTTTGAGTTCAGGAGTTTTAGAATTAGTTGAGTGTCGTCGGCATAGTTGTAGCACAGGATATTGTGCGAGCGAATTATTGGTGGGAGGGTGATCAAGTAGAGATTGAACAGGAGGGCGGATAGGCATGCTCCTTGTGGGACTCCCGTGTCGACTGGTCGGGCTTGGGAGGTATAGGTGGAGAGTATCGTTATTTGGTACCGGTCTTTGAGGAATGAAGCTATCCATTTAAGAGCGGTTCCACAAATTCCTAGGGAGTGCAGGCAGTCTAGGAGGATTGAGTGATTGATTGTGTCAAAGGCGGCGGATAGGTCAAGAAGGATTAGTGCTGCGCATCCCACGGAGTCTGCCGTCATTTTGAGGTCATCCCAAATTGAGGTTAGGGTGGTTTCAGTTCCGTGGCGAGCTCTGAAACCTGATTGAGCGGGGTCTAGGAGGTTGTTGGCTTCGACAAAGGCATTTAGTTGGGAGTAGACAGTTCAGTCAATGAGTTTGGCAAGGAATCTGGTGTTTGAGATGGGGCGGTAGTTTTTGGGCTTGAGAGGGTCGAGGGAAGGTTTTTTAATTATAGGTTTGACATGAACCGTTTTGAATGCGTTGGGAAAGATACCGGAGGAGAGGGAGGCATTTATGATGGATCTTGCATGCTCTCCTGCGCAGGTAGAGGCAAACATTTCCTTTAGGGTTGTGGCTGGGCAAGTATCCAGCGGCGAGCCAGATGGTTTGCGGGCAGATAGAAGTTTGAGAAATTGTTCTGGTGATATTGGACTAAACGATTTGAACGTTGATTGCGTAGTGGTCGCAGCCGGTGGGCCGGCTGGTATGGGGGGAGAATTGCTCGGTGGATGTAAGAGAGCTAATTTGGTGGCTAGTGTATTTGCTCTTTCAAGAGCTGTGGTGTAAAAGTGAAGGGAGAGTGAGTCACACAGTGATTGTGAGTGAGTCAGGACGGTCGTGTTGCAAGCCGGATTGGTGAATTCGGAGATGATTTTGTGGAGTTCTTTGCTTGGGTTTTTGCAGTTTAGGATTCGGGAGTTGTAGTGGGCTTTTTTTGCTTTCCGGATTTCGGCCTTGTACTGATAAAGGTGTCGGGCCAAGGTGGCCCTGTTCACCTGGGTTTTGTCTTTCTGCCATTGGCGTTCTAGGTATTTATATAGTTGTTTAGTGATTTTCAACTCAGGAGTGAACCATCTGGTGAAGAGGCCACGGCGGGATGATGGTTTGCAGGAGGGGGTGAGCTGCATCAGAGATGCGTTGAGCCATGAGTCAAAGGCGTAGGGGGTTAGTTGTTTGTTGAGTTCGCAGGTAGGTGGTGGAGACTGGAGGAGTGCGTCGACTAGGTCCGGGAGGATTGATAGTTTTTTCCAGCATTTACGTAGATTTGGAGGTTCAGATTCGAGTACGGGAAGGGGGTCGGGTGAGTGAATGGCGAACGAGAGAATGAAGTGATCGGACCAGAGGATAGGGCTGGGGGGATTTAAATGAATTAGGGTGTTGGAGTTAAAGATGGCATCAAGAGTGTGTCCTTTATAGTGAGTCGGGCCGTTTATGTGGGGTTGGATGTTAATTGCGTCCAAACCATCTACCAGAGAGTGTGTCATAGGGTTGGTGGTGATGTCGAGCCATATGTTGAAGTCTCCAAGAAGGGTGAGGTTGGGGTGGTTCAGTTGAAGGGTGGCAATAGAGTTGCAGAGGTTGTTTGCGAAATGTCTATCGTAGCCAGGGGGCCTGTAGATTATTAGGAAGCTGTATGAGATCGACGGGGAGAGGGATAGTCTCACGAGGAGAGATTTGCAGAAAGGAATGGAAGGTTGGTTGTCGATGATTGAGGTGTGGAAGGGAGACTTGAAGATGAATGCTACTCCCCGTCCTCTGGGGGGACGGTTCAGTGGGAGGAGGGAGTAGTCAGGAGTGAAGGCTTCATTAGCGATTGAGGCGAAGTCGTCAGAGAACCAAGTTTAAGTGATAAAAAACAGGTCTGGTTTGTGAGAGTCGAGGAGGTCAAAGATGCAGTGACTGTTTTTCGCTACGGATCAGGCATTAAATAGGATGCAGTTTACATCGGCAGGCGAGGTTGGTCTTGGAGCTGGAGCAGAAGGTGGTGGTGGTGGTGGCGGAGAGAGAGGAGATTGGGGAGGGAGGGGGTAGGGGGGTGATGCTCGATGGGAATAGAGGGCGAGCGGAAAAATTACAGGGTTTTGGGCGGGATTGGGTGGCTGCGTGTGTTAGGATGATCGGGTTTGGTTTGGGGGATGTGAAGGTGGGGTGTGGGTGGTTAGGAGTTTCAGTTGCAGTTGCTGAGAAATCGAGGGAGAGGGGTTTTAGAAAAAGGGAAGCCACGGGGGAAAGAGATGAATGTGGGAATGAGGTGGTGGGTCGAGAGAGGGGAGGTGAGGAGTGCGGAGAGATTGAGGGGGACCAGGTACGTTTCCTCTTTAGTTTCTTTGTAGCGATTGGAGTGTGAGAGTGGGTAGGCGGATCAGAGGGAGAGAGGTATGCAGTTTCGGTTCTTGCTAGGGCTAAGCGTGCAGTTTTTAGGGAGGGGAAAGGGTGCGGTCGGGGGTAAGGTGGCAGGGGTTTGTGGGCAAGGTGGGGGGTGGGTGATTGCAGGGTGGGGTGTGCCAGGTATGATAGCGAGGGGAGCGGGCTTGGTTACCATTCGCTGGTCGGTTGTGGGGTTCGGGGGAGGAGTGGTCTTAGGGTGGTTGGCACGCCATCGTGCCCCTCTGGCTTGGTGTTTGGAGAGGGGAATGGTAGGGAATGCGAAGGGGGGTGGGTTGATTTGGGCAGGGGGGCGGGAGGGAAGGCAGATGGGGGAATTGTAGTTCTAAATTCAGTGGGGGCACATTTTTTAGGCACAGTTCTAAGTTCACTTTGCTCCGGGATGATATTAGACTATTAGGTGCACTACTCGGTTCGGCTGTACACAGAGGTGTTATTGGGCTATTAGGTGCTTATTAGGTACACTTCTAGGTTCAACTGTACACAGCGATGATATAGGCTATTAGGTACAATTAGGTACACTTCTAAATTCAATTGCACACAGAGATGGTATTAGGTCTACCTCTAGATTCAATTTTGTATAGAATTGTTATTAGGTCTATCTCTAGATTCAATTTTGTGTAGATTGATTATTAGACTATTAGGCACACTTCTCTCAATTCTACTTATACAGGGAGGGTATTAGGCATGATTCCAAAATCAGCTTTGTACAGAGAGGTTATTAAGGAGATTAGTCGATTCAACCAGGCACAGAATTAGACTAATAGGACATTGGGCCAACTTCCAATTCAACTTTCACACAGATGCTATTGGGCACACTTCTAAATTCGACTTCTAAATGCGCTTCTAAATTCAACTTTCACATAGAGTCTATTGAGCACACTTCTAAAATTCAACTTTCTCAGAGAGTCAATTGAGCACACTTCTAAATTCAGCTTTGCACAGAGGTATTATAGGGCACACTTCTAAATTCACAGAGGGGCTATTGGGCATACTTCTAATACGACTTTCAATGAGCGGGTATTGGCCATACTTCTAAATTCAACTTTGCATAGTGGTGTTACAGGGTGCACTTCTAAAATTCACATAGGGGCTATTGGGCCCACTTCTAAGTTCAAACTTTCACAGAGGGGCAATTTGGACACTTCTAAATTCAACTTCTAAATGCACTTTAAATCCAACTTTCACCTAAAAGCTATTGGGACACTTTTAAATGCAGCTTCTAATGCACTTCTAAATTCAACTTTCACAGAGAGTCAATTTGGCACATTTTAAAATCAACTTTCATAGAGGGGCTATTGGGCACACTTTAAAATCAACTTTCACAGAGGGGCAATTTGGTTACTTCTTAATTCAACTTCTAAATGCACTTTAAATCCAACTTTCACCTAAGGCTATTGGGACACTTTTAAATTCAGCTTCTAATGCACTTCTAAATTCAACTTTCACAGAGAGTCAATTGGGAACATTTTTAAATCAACTTTCGCAGAGGGGATATTGGGCACACTTCTAAATTCAACTTTCACAGAGGGGCAATTGGGACACTTCTAGATTCAACTTCTAAATGCACTTCTAAGTCCAGCTTCTAATGTACTTCTAAATTCTACTTTCACAGAGAGTCTATTGGGCACACTTTAAATCAACTTTCACTGAGAGTCTATTGAGGCATACTTTAAATCAACTTTCACAGATGAGCAATTGGGCACACTTCTTAATTCATCTTTCACAGAGGGGCTATTGGGCCCACTTCTAAATTCAACTTTCTCAGAGAGGCTATTGGGCACAACTTCTAAATACACACATATGCTATTGGGCACAACTTCTAGATGCAACTTTCTCATAGAGGCTATTGGGCACAACTTCTAAATGCAACTTTCTCAGAGAGGCTATTGGGCACAACTTCTAAATACACACATATGCTATTGGGAACAACTTCTAAGTGCAACTTTCTCAGAGAGGCTATTGGGCACAACTTCTAAATACACACATATGCTATTGGGCACAACTTCTAAATGCAACTTTCTCAGAGAGGCTATTGGGCACAACTTCAAAATGCAACTTTCTAAGAGAGGCTATTGGGCACAACTTCTAAATACACACAAATGCTAAATTCTACTTTCACAGAGAGTCCATTGGGCACACTTTAAATCAACTTTCACAGAGGGGCTATTGGGCACACTTCTAGGTTCAACTTTCACAGAGAGTCTATTGGGCACATTTTAAATCAGCTTTCACTGAGAGTCTATTGAGGCATACTTTAAATCAACTTTCACAGATGAGCAATTGGGCACACTTCTTAATTCATCTTTCACAGAGGGGCTATTGGGCCCACTTCTAAATTCAACTTTCTCAGAGAGGCTATTGGGCACAACTTCTAAATACACACATATTTTATTGGGCACAACTTCTAGATGCAACTTTCTCATAGAGGCTATTGGGCACAACTTCTAAATGCAACTTTCTCAGAGAGGCTATTGGGCACAACTTCTAAATACACACATGTGCTATTGGGAACAACTTCTAAGTGCAACTTTCTCAGAGAGGCTATTGGGCACAACTTCTAAATACACACATATGCTATTGGGCACAACTTCTAAATGCAACTTTCTCAGAGAGGCTATTGGGCACAACTTCAAAATGCAACTTTCTAAGAGAGACTATTGGGCACAACTTCTAAATACACACAAATGCTATCGGGTACACTTCTAAATCCAACTTTCTCAGAGAGGCTATTGGGCACAACTTCAAAATGCAACTTTCTCAGAGAGGCTATTGGCACAACTTCTAAATACACACATATACTATTGGGCACAGCTTCTAAATACACACAAATGCTATTGGGTACACTTCTAAATGCAACTTTCTCAGAGAGGCTATTGGGCACAACTTCAAAATGCAACTTTCTCAGAGAGGTTATTGGGCACAACTTCTAAATACACACATATGCTATTGGGAACGACTTCTAAATACACACAAATGCTATTGGGTACACTTCTAAATGCAACTTTCTCAGAGAGGCTATTGGGCACAACTTCTAAAAAGTATGGAATCCTGTCCAGTGCTCAAATACACAGGACTACAAGGACATTCATTAGCCTGCATTTCTGGACCTATTTGCAAAAGCACCTTTCACCATATCAAAATGATATCAACACACCATACAACTATAAGACATCTGGTTCATAAACTGTACTATGCCAAAAGTCCTGCTTTAGCACTAGCCAATTTAAATTTCATTCTTCTACATGGTACAGTCAAATAACTACTCGAAGAAATAGAGCATAACCAGAGAAAATAATTTGCAAGTGAAAGCCACTTACAAAATACAATTGCTTTAGAAAAGACTACCAACAAATTTACAAATGGCAACAATCTACTACACACAATACAAAAAAGAAATACTAAAGTTTAAAAGCACATCTGCTGAAGTACCAAACCATTTTTGTGGTATGCTTACTTGTCGCTAGATCAAGATTTATAGGTGCAGTGTTAGCACTAGTGGTAGCTGCAGTCTTGTTAATCACTTTCTGATTCATTTTACATTTTGAAAGAGGAGGCAAAGTTTCTATACTAGAAGCTTGTTTTGTTTCGCTTAATGACTGTATTAGCTGTTTTGTTTGAACTTTTTGTGCAAAATCTGCTAGAGGTGAATGCTTATTTTGGAGAGTTTTAGTTTGATTTTGTTTACTTTTGTGTTGCTTCTTACAGATTTGCTTTTTGGTAGGCATTATTTGGGGTCTGTTGGAGAAAAAAAGAAAGTGTGGGTTGGGATCTTGTGCAGTGTATGTGTGCTTTGTGCATGAGTGTCTGAGTATGATGGTAAGGATGTATGTAGATGTGGGTGATTGTGCAATGGGCTGCTACATCAGGTTGGCAGGCTATTCTTGTATTTGTGTGTTACTATATTGGTGTTCAGATTGCAATAGAAAGTATGGAGCTGGTGAGGGGAAGCACTAACATTGAATCTAATGCTGCAGGGTTAATATAATTGTTTGTTCTAAAATACTAGAATTCTACAGTGTTTGAGTGACAGTTAGAACATTATGGCAGTAGTGCACTTTCTTTTTTGGATGGAACGAGTAGGTTTCTTCTGAGTTCTCGTTCGTACTTCAGACGCTGCTTTTCAAGAGAGTGGTCTTCACTGAAATTGTGAAAGAAAGAAGTTAGTAAATGTGTGTGTTAAATAGCATTGTTGTTAATGTAGACATTGATTTCTTTGTTTTTGCAGTAGTAGTGGTTTCTGATAACTGTGCATAGCATGTACATGCACTTTTCTTTGCCTATGTGCATTCTGTATATTTTAATTAGTATCTGTTAGTTGAATGTGCTTTAGAAATTAGTACAATAGTAAGCACATAGAGGACACTTGGCTTTGTAAGGCGGTGTTATTGGATGTTAGGAGATAGAAGAAATAATATTATGCTTTGTTTGCTATTTTTACAGAGTCAATGTCAGGAACTGTACGGAAAAGTATGCAATGTATGTATTTGGGAAGGTGTGGGAAATAATTCAGAAGGATTTGATGGGGTCAGCAGTTTATTATTCAGTAGGTGATTACTAAAGTACTGGGTGATTCTGTAGTGCTTGGAGATGGTAGAGAATGAAATAAAGTAAGAGTTGCAAGGAAGTATCTGGTGCTTGTGTAGCAGACTGAAAGGAAGGGGGGAGATGTTGTATGTCTTGCTTTACAACACTGTACATAGTTGTAGGTGATGTGATAGATATGACTGAGCCTGTGCATCGTTGAATACTGTTGTGAAATCTAGAACAGAATGGGCAGCCAGCTGGAATGAGAGAACTGTGTAGATTAGAGGAACAGTTGTAGAGGCAGTGGTGTCTTTTCAGCTGGGAGCTTTTCAAATGATATTTGCCATCTTTGTGCATCAATAAAGATGCATGTACTCATCCTGGCTGTGTGTAATTTTATAACACACTAGAAATCCCTTTTCCAATAATTATACTGTTATTTCTCCCATCTTTTAACATTAAATGACACTTTGCTAGATAGCTGTGTGTGTTGTGTTTGATTATTAATATTTTTCCATCTGTAAGTCATGGTGCAGGTGAGTGCATCCGAGCCTCGATTTATTTGTAAATTGCCCTAAATGTGTAAACAGCGTCCCTTAGCCCACTCCCCTTGCCATTTTGCCCGCTTCCTGGTTTGCCCCTTCAGCCCTCCCCTCTGCCCGCCCACTGCCCGGATTGGCCATCTGTACGTTAGTCCCCTGATCTAGCAAGCCGTAGGCAGCCCCAGCTCCTTCTCATCCATCCGTAAGTGGTGGTGCAGGTGAGTGCATCCGAGCCTCGTTTTATTTGTAAATTGCCCTAAACTTGTAAACAGCGTCCCTTAGCCCGCTCCCCTCACCATTTTGCCCGCTTCCTGGTTTCCCCCTTCAGCCCTCCCCTCTGCCCACCCACTGCCCTGATTGGCCATCTGCATGTTAGTCCCCTGATCTAACAAGCCGTAGGCAGCCCCAGCCCCTTCTTTTCCATCCGTAAGTGGTGGTGCAGGTGAGTGCATCCGAGCCTCGTTTTATTTGTAAATTGCCCTAAACTTGTAAACAGCGTCCCTTAGCCCGCTCCCCTCACCATTTTGCCCGCTTCCTGGTTTCCCCCTTCAGCCCTCCCCTCTGCCCACCCACTGCCCTGATTGGCCATCTGCACGTTAGTCCCCTGATCTAGCAAGCCGTAGGCAGCCCCAGCCCCTTCTTTTCCATCTGTAAGTGGTGGTGCAGGTGAGTGCATCCGAGCCTCGTTTTATTTGTAAATTGCCCTAAACTTGTAAACAGTGTCCCTTAGCCCGCTCCCCTCGCCATTTTGCCCACTTCCTGGTTTCCCCCTTCAGCTCTCCCCTCTGCCCGCCCACTGCCCTGATTGGCCATCTGCACGTTAGTCCCCTGATCTAGCAAGCCGTAGGCAGCCCCAGCCCCTTCTTTTGAATCCGTAAGTGGTGGTGCAGGTGAGTGCATCCGAGCCTCGTTTTATTTGTCAATTGCCCTAAAACCTGCAAACAGTGTCTCTTAGCCCTCTCCCCTCGCCATTTTGCCCACTTACTGGTTTCCCCCTTCAGCTCTCCCCTCTGCCCGCCCACTGCCCTGATTGGCCATCTGCACGTTAGTCCCCTGATCTAGCAAGCCGTAGGCAGCCCCGCCCCTTCTTTCGAATCCGTAAGTGGTGGTGCAGGTGAGTGCATCCGAGCCTCGTTTTCTTTGTAAATTGCCCTAAACTTGTAAACAGCGTCCCTTAGCCCGCTCCCTCGCCATTTTGCCCGCTCCCCTCACCATTTTGCCCGCTTCCTGGTTTCCCCCTTCAGCCCTCCCCTCTGCCCACCCACTGCCCTGATTGGCCCAGACAAATGATTTATTACCAGTTCTCCCAGGGCAGCCATCTGCCCGGCAGCCCATCGGCTAAGGACCTGAGGCAAAGGACGACTCCCTCAGTGACGACTCCAGATCGTATCTGCAGGTATCCACAGGAGAAGCAAGAAGATAACAATAAGTAAGTGTGGACAGGGCAATCACCTCCCCACATAACTAAGGAAGCCTCTGAGTGGAAAGTTGCATTTAGAAGTGTGCCCAATAGCATATGTGTGTATTTTGAAGTTGTGCCCAATAGCCTCTCTGAGAAAGTTGCATTTTGAAGTTGTGCCCAATAGCCTCTCTGAAAAAGTTGCATTTAGAAGTGTACCCAATAGAATTTGTGTGTATTTAGAAGTTGTGCCCAATAGCATATGTGTGTATTTAGAAGTTGTGCCCAATAGCCTCTCTGAGAAAGTTGCATTTTGAAGTTGTGCCCAATAGCCTCTCTTTACTTTGTAATAGTTTTATTTTCAATTTCTTTTTGCCTTTCACATATTGATTGAGAAACTGGCATAAAGATTTGAAACATGTTTTGGCTATGTTACACACTGATGTGCACGGCCCTTTGTATACTGGACGCATTGGTTCAGTGGAATGTAAAGTTGATACTAACAGGGTAATTCATATATTTCAGCGTAGAGGCAGCACACGCAAGCAGCGCAGAGAGCTAGCGTGCGCCAGCGTGCGCCAGCCATGTGCGCTAAACAGCATTCTGGCGCATCGCGTATTCATGGAATATCAAAGAAAAGAAAGAAAATCCTGCAACGCCAGTTACGCCCCCAAGAAAGCCCCTTGTGCAAGGATAAGGCATTAAAATCCCCAATGCAGCGCAAAGGGCAGTGCTAACCCTGCACCAATTCACAGGGCCGGGACAGTGCATTTGGGGGTGTGTGGGAAGTTTCACACACGATAGGCCTTGTGCTAGCGGGGTACGTGTATTTTGGGGGTGCGTGTGAAATCACACGCGATAGGGCTTGGGCTAGCGGGGTACGTGTATTCCGAGGGGTGCGCAGGGAAAATCACACACTATAGGCCTTGGGGAGCGGGGTATGTGTATTCCGAGGGGTGCGCGGGGAGAGTCACACGTGATAAGCCTTGTGCTAGCGGGGTACATGTATTTCGGGGGTGCGTGGGAAGAATCACATGCGATAGGGAGTGGGCTAGCGGGGTACATGTATTCCGAGGTGTGCGCAGGGAGAATCACACGCAATAGGCCTTGGGGAGCGGGGTACGTGTATTTCAGGGGTGCGCGTGAAGTATCACACACGATAGGCCTTGTGCCAGCGGGGTACGTGCATTTTGGGGGTGCGCATGAAGTATCAAATGCGATAGGGCTTGTGCGAGCACGGTACGTGTATTTCGGGGTTGCGCAGGGAGAATCACACATGATATGACTTGTGCTAGCGGGGTACGTGTATTTCGGGGGTGCGCAGGGAGAATCACACATGATAGGCCTTGTGTTAGCGGGGTACGTGTATTTCAGTGATGCGCGGGGAGAATCACAAGCGATAGGCCTTGTGCGAGCGGGGTATGTGTATTTCGGGGGGTGCGCAGAGAGATTTACACATGTTTTCGCTGCCACAAGAGGCGTACATGTATTCCTGGTGTGCCCCAACGCGAATTGGCAGTGTGTGTCCTCCCAGGTGTGCCCTCTCCTCCTTCACCAGGCCCTGCAGGCAGCCCACAACACAGGGGACTAACCTGCACCCCTAGCCATGCCCCGCAGGCAGCCCATTCACCATGGCCATGCCCCCCAGCCAGCCCACATGTCACCATGCACAAGTGAGCACTGACACATGTCCCCCCACACACTCACCTACCCAGCAGTGACAGGCACCTGCCAGCAGACCCCGACTCATGTCTCCCCACCCACTCACCCACCCAGCAGTGACAGGCACCTGCCAGCAGGCCTTGACTCATGTCATCCTACCCACTTACCCACCCAGCAGTGATGGGCACATGCCAGCAGGCCCCGACCCATGTCCCCCACCCACTCACCCACTCAGCAGTGACAGGCACCTACCAGCAGGCCCTGACTCATGTCCCCCTGCCCACTCACCCACCCAGCAATGACAGTCACCTGCCAGCAGGCCCCGAATCATGTCCCTCCACCCACTCACCCACCCAGCAGTGAGGCACCTGCCAGCAGGCCCCGACTCATGTCCCCCCACCACTCACCCACCCAGCAGTGACGGGCACCTGCCAGCATGCCCTGACTCATGTCCCCCCACCCACTCATCCACTCACCCATCCAGCAGTGACAGGCACCTGCCAGCAGGCACTGACTCATGTCCCCCCACCCACTCACCCACCCACCCAGCAGTGACAGGCACCTGCCAGCAGGCCCCAACTCATGCCCCCCCAACACCTCATGATGATCCACAATCATGGGCCTTATGGCCACCCAAATCACACCCACGCCACCCCAGTCCAAACACACAACCAGGTATTACATCCACCCCACAATGAAATCCCCATCACATGATGCATCCCAAATGGCAAGTATGCACATCAACATATTTCCGTCACACCCACACAATGGGTGCATGTGATTGAGAAAACACACATTGTGACATGCATGAAACCAAAGAGAGAATACCACACATTGAAGTAGGAAATAAAAATGTATTAAATACAAAAGCAAGGGAATGAAATGAAACACACAAGAATGCAAATAATGATTAAAAAGCTGCATGTCCAAAATATAAAATAAAAATGTAGGAAAGCAGAATCCAAATCAATCCAAAAGCAAGTGTCAAAGTGTCAGTCCGGCAAAACAAATGCAAAGTGAAAAAAGAAGATAAAACCAGTGAAGAACTATTTACAAAGTACAAATCCAGGGTCCATGACCCCAACCATTGAAATGAAACCTACAAAAAGCACTACCTAATGAAGAACTATATAGAAAAAGGTGGGGCATTGTCCAAACGCCCCAACAGAAATAAAAACAGAACTGAAACCTAACACTAACTAACTATATACAATGGCGGCAGGCAAGTCCTACGGGTCACTCTGTGATGTCTCGGGCCAGGGCATCATCAAACTCCATGTCGATGTCCCAGAGGGGGGCCTCTGCCCTGTCCCCGAGGTCTCGCATGGATGCAGTCATGTCCTGTTCCAACTCCCTGCGAGTTGCCTGGAGGCACTCTGCCCGCCTAAATGCCCTGTGCATGGAGAACTGTAACGCTCACCTGATTCCCGTAGAGGCGCCGGTCTTGACTGGGCGTATACCGTATCTTCAAAGGTGATGTGTAACACACGGCTGGCTCTTTGGGCTGGACCTCTGTGCACTGTATGTCTGACTCGAAGGGTAAGATGTCTGCAGATAGAAAATATGGGATTAAGGAACTGGGTTATTGAATGTCTCTCTCTTCTTCCCTTTCTCTTCTCCTGTAGAACCCCAAAGGTTAACGCTCTCACCTTAGGTAAGTGAACGCCGTGCTCTCCATCTGCCTCGGGGCAGGGTGCTGTAACCAGTTTCTTCACTGGATAAGGGGAGCAGGCCTCTTGACTTCAGAGGACTGCTGTCCGTCGTTTACTGCACGAACGGTAAGTTTCGAGTAATTCTAATGTCTTTAAAGTCTTTAGTAATGATGTTTCTTGTTTTGCAGGGTTCCGGCGATGGCGGATGACGGGCTGAAGTGAGTTGAAGATGGAGCCCGTGTGATGAATAGAAGCGCCTGGAAGCACGTTAGTAAGCGCTTGTTGCCTGCTTCACGATGCGCTCTAACTGTCTTTTTATTTTGCAGGTACAAGTTCGGAGTGGCTGCAGGGTGCCGGAATACCCACTGGGTTAGATGTGGAAAGGAGTAATGGCACGTGAGTATTAAAGTTCCCCAATGTCTTTAAACGCACCTTGTTTTGTCTTTCAGATGCGGGATGCAGCGCCGAAGGCCTCCGGAGCGTGCAAAGAGTTGGTAAGCTTTTGTCTTTCAGATGCCGGAATGCAGTGTGAAGACCTCCGGAGCGCACGAAGAGTAGGTAAGCCTTTGTCTTTCAGATGCCGGAATGCAGCGCGAGGCGTTGGTGACAGCCGATGGACCAGGTAAGTGAAGAGCTGTCACTGAAGACCGTAATGCTAACCTGTTCTTTCTTGTCTTTATAGGTGTTGCTGAAGACTGGATTCAGGATGTTAAGCCTTTTTCCTTAGGCCCAGGATCAGATGCAGAAGACACGATGAGCGTTCTGCTGCAGAGGATGCAGAATAACGCAAAGCAAGATTCATCCATCGGGTGTGGTTTAAATAGCCTCCTGTAGTGCTTAGGTGTCTCCTTCCACAGCCACGCCTAGGTAAGAAAAGAGTTCCTGCTTTCCAGAAGAGTTCCAGTGTTCTGAATCTAGGGAGTGGCTCCTGCCCCACCCAACAGGAAAAGTAGTTCCAAACAGAAGAGGATCAGAGGCTCAACTGGCAGGCAAGTAAGCAGCATGGTCTGCTGCAGGTAAGTCCACCCAAGCATTATGAGCCCGGCGCTTCCAGCGCTGGGACTGGGCATATTTATGAGCCTGGTGCCACTGGCGCCAGGACTGGGTCCAAAAGGTCCCAATTGGGACTGGTTGGCACTCGGAACCTGGGTTATGGATCTGCTTCCAAGGGAGTTGGGAAAACCCTGACCTTTTGGAAGCAGAGATCATGACAGTACCCCCCCTCAAGGCCCCTCCAAACCGGGCTTCTCCGGGGGTTTTGGCTTGTCAGGAAATGTTCGGTGAAATCTTTTGATTAGGCGAGGAGCGTGGACATATTCAGCAGGTTCCCAGGATCTCTCTTGGGGGCCGTAGCCTTTCCAGTCAATTAGGTAAAATAGTTTAGATTTGGAGATCTTGGAGTCCAGAATGCTTTTGACTTCAAACTCGAGTTCTCCATCAACTAGGATAGGTTTTGGAGATTTAGTTAGTCGGGTTTGAGGTTGCACGGGTTTTAATAGAGAGACGTGGAAGACCGGATGTATCTTCATGTGTGGGGGCAAGTCCAACTTGACCGCTACTGGGTTTACTATGGTAGTGATGGAATAGGGACCAAGGTATCTTTGGTTAAATGTGCGTGGCCCTTTTAGAGGTAGATATTTGGTGGATAACCAGACTTGATCCCCTACTTGATATTGAGGGGCTTCCTTCCGATGTTGATCTGCTCCTTTCTTGTATTGTTCTTTAGCCCTTTGAAGGTGAGAAACAGCTTCCTTAAAGGCTTGGGTGATTGTAGAATGCAGGTAGTCTACTGCTGGTGTTTCAAGATCTTGGAGGGGATCCAACTCTGAGGTTCGAGGGTGACTGCCGTACAAAAGAAAAAACGGGGCTTTCCCAGTTCCCGAATGGACAGAGTTATTGTAGGCATATTCGGCTATCCAAAGGATGTCTTTCCAAGTTTTTTCAGTTTGTTGCAGCATGCAGCGTAAATACTGTTCCAGAGTTTGAATGGTCCTCTCGGTTTGTCCGTCGGTCTGAGGGTGGTGACTGGTCGATAGTCTCACATCAATTTGAGCCGACCGACAGCAACTTTGCCAAAAATGAGAAATAAATTGACTACCTCGATCCGAAATTAGAACCGAAGGAAAACCGTGCAGTCGGACGATGTTTTCGAGAAATTCTCGGGCCAGAGTTGCTGCTGTTGGCAAGCCTTTGAGCGGAATGAAATGCGCCATCTTGGAGAATAAGTCCACGATTACTAGAATCGTATTGTATCCGGAGCATGGAGGTAGATCGGTGATGAAGTCCATAGAAAGTGTATGCCAAGGGCGAGGTGGGATGTCAATAGGGCGTAAGAGGCCTGCTGGTCTTTCCTTTTGACTCTTGTTTTGGGCGCATACTCCACAGGACATTATAAAGTCTCTGATATCTTTTTTCCAAGACGGCCACCAGAAGTAGCGCTTGATCTTTTCTGAGGTCTTGGCCATAACGGGATGTCCTTCCATTAAAGAATCGTGATAACAAGAGATTACTTTTTTCTGTAAATCTGTGCTGGGTAGTTATAATCGTTCTTGGAAATACAATATGTTGTCCTTTACTGCAAAGTCCTTTCCCTGCAGATGCCAATTCTGTATGTCTGCTGGAGTTACAAGTTGCCTGGCTTTATCCTTAACTTCCTCTATGGATTCTGTGGCGATTACACCCAGAATTCTTTGTTCGGGAATGATTGGTACAGGTTTAGGGTTGATCAAGTGTTCTTCCACTCCCATCCGAGAAAGGGCATCAGCTTTACCATTCTTTGTACCAGGTCGATAGGTAATTATGAAGTCAAACTCGGCAAAGAATAATGCCCAACGGAGTTGTCTAGAGGATTGGCCTTTTGCGGTTTTCAAATATTGCAGGTTTCGTTGATCCGTAATCACAGTAACGGTGTGTCGGGCCCCCAGCAGATAATGCCGCCAAGCCTTAAAGGCAGACTTGATAGCCAGAAGTTCCTTGTCAGTAATCGTGTAATTGATTTCAGGAGGCGAGAATTTGCGGGACCAAAATTCCACGGGATGCAACTGATTGGTTACCGGGTCCTTTTGTGATAGAAATGCCCCCATGGCAAGGCTTGAAGCATCAGGTTCCACGATGTAGGGGAGTTCGGGGCGAGGGTGTTTTAAGATTGGTGCAGAGATAAATTTAGTCTTCAAATCCGGGAAAGCTTGTTCCGCCTCGGTAGACCATTCAAAACGTTTGTTTTTCTTTAACAAGGCAGTGATGGGCTGGACTATTCGAAAGAATTCGGGGATAAACCTGCGGTAAAAGTTAGCGAAGCCTAACATGCTTTGCACACCTTTTACGGAGGATGGTGATGGCCATTTGAGAACTGCATCGACCTTCTTTGAATCCATACACACTCCGCCAGGTGATAATATGAATCCCAAGAATTCAACTTCAGTCACGTTGAAAACACATTTTTCCAACTTAGCGAAAAGTTTGTGTTGACGCAATCTTTCGAGGACCATTTTCACGTGTTTCCGATGTTCAGATTCCGATGAAGAATAAACGAGGATGTCGTCAATGTAAACAACAACACACACATCTATGAGCTCTCTGAGGGCATCATTCATAAAATATTGAAAGGCGGCCGGGGCATTGCAAAGTCCGAAGGGCATGACCTGATATTCAAATAGCCCATACTTGGTGCGGAAGGCCGTCTTCCATTCATCGCCCTCTTTTACTCGTACCAAGTGGTAAGCTCCTCTAAGATCCAGCTTTGTATATATGCATGCTTTTCTGACTTGGTCCAGGAGTTCAGGGATCAAAGGTAACGGATATCTATTCTTAACGGTGATCTGGTTCAGGGAGCGATAATCTATACAAGTTCTAAGGTCTCCTTCCTTTTTTGGAACGAAGAACAAAGCTGAAGAAGCAGGGGACTTGGAAGGACGAATAAACCCATTTGCCAGGTATTGATCCAGGTATTGTTGAAGGTGAAGGTTCTCAGGCTCGGTGAGGGCATAAATTCTACTACAAGGAGGAGTAGATCCAGGTATCAGGTCTATCTGGCAGTCATAAGACCTATGAGGAGGTAGAGAGTTAGCCTGATCCTTCCGGAAAACATCTTGGTATTCTAGGTATTCGGGAGGTAACTGGGGAGTCTCTGAAGAAATTGCTGCCAGTGCAACACCAGGTGGAGGGTGACAAGTAGAGACACATTCTGGAAACTGGACCGTTCTTGCTCGCCAATTGATCAGAGGATTGTGTTTCTCTAACCAAGGTATTCCTAAAATAATCTGAAACTGAGGGGCCTTGATCACATCGAACACGATCTTCTCATGGTGTCCATCTTGACTTACTAGCGTCACCTCTTGAGTGGTATGCGTTACTGGCCCGGAGGCTATCTCCGTACCATCCACCGTAGTAATAACGTCCTTTACAGCCTTGGGACAAAGAGTTAGATTCATCCTCAAAACCATTTCATGATCCACATAATTGCCGATGGCACCGCTGTCGACGTAAGCTTCAATTGCATGTAATCGATCCGGATTATCAGGGCTAATGAGGACCATAGGTATCACGAAATGCGAGGTCACGGAACTGGTTTTCACACTCGGCAAGAGGACCTCTATTCTTGTCGGGCGAGGTCGTTTCCCTGCTCAGAGTTTGTAACTTTGGTAACTGCAGCTCCTACTGCCTTCTTGGCAGGTTTCACCGGACAGTCTCGAAGAAAGTGCCCTGAGTTTCCGCAATAGAGGCATAATTGCAACTGTTTTCTCCTTTCCCGCTCCTTTTGTGTTAGAGGACCTTTCAGACCCCCTATTTGCATGGTTTCCCCGGAGTCTACTCCTTTGGAAGGAGTTGGCGGTTTGGAAAATACTCGAGCATCAGTCTGTGATCTATTTGAACGACTAAGTCTATATAGTCTGAACAATCTTGTGGGGGATTCACTACTTGGGCTAACACATCTTTGAGCTCTCCACGTAGACCTCTATAAAACAGCGTAATCCTTTTGTCCTCAGGCCATTGAGTTTCCACTATCAGTCTGTTGAAAGACGCAATATAAGCCAAAAGGTCTTGATTACCTTGTCGCAACGAAAGAAGCTCATTGTCCAAGGCCTGCCTCTGTGAATGTCTTGCGAACAGTTTTTCCATACTGAGCTGAAAAGCTTGAAAATCATGGAGGACCGGATCATCTTGATTTACTAGAGGGATCGACCAGTCTGCCGCATTGCCACTAAGGTATGAAAGCAGGAAAGCTACTTTAGCTTGATCAGTTGGAAAGGCTACTGGCCGGCATAAGAAATGCAACCGGCACTGATTGATAAATACTGCAAACCTCTTCGGGTCACCAGAAAATCGTTCGGGCGGAGCCAGAGGTACATTCCCAGGTAGGTTGATCTGCACTGGATTCATAGAGGAAGTAGAAGGAAGATTTCCCCCAGATGCGGGTAACGGGGTCTGTCCGGCTTGTGACTGTAGCAATTGTCTGGCGAGATCATCTGTTCGCTCCTTGGAAATAATCAGTTCCCTTCTTAGAGCGTTCGTTTCCTGACGGGCTGCATGCACTTCTGCCCTTAGTTCCCCAAGTAACTGGGCTAGCTGGTTGGTATCCGACTTTTCCATAGCGCCTGGACGGGAGTTTTGTGGTATTCTTTGCGTTCTGTAATGCTCACCTGATTCATGTAGAGGCGCCGGTCTTGACTGGGCGTATACCGTATCTTCAAAGGTGATGTGTAACACACGGCTGGCTCTTTGGGCTGGACCTCTGTGCACTGTATGTCTGACTCGAAGGGTAAGATGTCTGCAGATAGAAAATATGGGATTAAGGAACTGGGTTATTGAATGTCTCTCTCTTCTTCCCTTTCTCTTCTCCTGTAGAACCCCAAAGGTTAACGCTCTCACCTTAGGTAAGTGAACGCCGTGCTCTCCATCTGCCTCGGGGCAGGGTGCTGTAACCAGTTTCTTCACTGGATAAGGGGAGCAGGCCTCTTGACTTCAGAGGACTGCTGTCTGTCGTTTACTACACAAACGGTAAGTTTCGAGTAATTCTAATGTCTTTAAAGTCTTTAGTAATGATGTTTCTTGTTTTGCAGGGTTCCGGCGATGGCGGATGACGGGCTGAAGTGAGTTCAAGATGGAGCCCGTGTGATGAATAGAAGCACCTGGAAGCACGTAAGTAAGCGCTTGTTGCCTGCTTCACGATGCGCTCTAGCTGTCTTTTTATTTTGCAGGTACAAGTTCGGAGCGGCTGCAGGGTGCCGGAATACCCACTGGGTTAGATGTGGAAAGGAGTAATGGCACGTGTGTATTAAAGTTCCCCAATGTCTTTAAACGCACCTTGTTTTGTCTTTCAGATGCGGGATGCAGCGCCGAAGGCCTCCGGAGCGTGCGAAGAGTTGGTAAGCTTTTGTCTTTCAGATGCCGGAATGCAGTGTGAAGACCTCCGGAGCGCACGAAGAGTAGGTAAGCCTTTGTCTTTCAGATGCCGGAATGCAGCGCGAGGCGTTGGTGACAGCCGATGGACCAGGTAAGTGAAGAGCTGTCACTGAAGACCGTAATGCTAACCTGTTCTTTCTTGTCTTTATAGGTGTTGCTGAAGACTGGATTCAGGATGGTAAGCCTTTTTCCTTAGGCCCAGGATCAGATGCAGAAGACACGATGAGCGTTCTGCTGCAGAGGATGCAGAATAATGCAAAGCAAGATTCATCCATCGGGTGTGGTTTAAATAGCCTCCTGTAGTGCTTAGGTGTCTCCTTCCACAGCCACGCCTAGGTAAGAAAAGAGTTCCTGCTTTCCAGAAGAGTTCCAGTGTTCTGAATCTAGGGAGTGGCTCCTGCCCCACCCAACAGGAAAAGTAGTTCCAAACAGAAGAGGATCAGAGGCTCAACTGGCAGGCAAGTAAGCAGCATGGTCTGCTGCAGGTAAGTCCACCCAAGCATTATGAGCCCGTCGCTTCCAGCGCTGGGACTGGGCATATTTATGAGCCTGGTGCCACTGGCGCCAGGACTGGGTCCAAAAGGTCCCAATTGGGACTGGTTGGCACTCGGAACCTGGGTTATGGATCTGCTTCCAAGGGAGTTGGGAAAACCCTGACCTTTTGGAAGCAGAGATCATGACAGTACTCCGCCCTGACCATAGTGCGCCGTGCCTCCTCCTACCCGCCGCTGCTCCGCATCTATCCGCTGGCCCAGCCGCTGTCACACGGAAGACACTACCATTCCAGGGTCCTCCTGCCCCTCTGATGTTGATGGCCCGAGCCATCACTGCTCCCACCTTGAGCCTGCTGCTGCTGTCCATGTGCCCTGCCCGATGATGCCGGCACATCCTCCATCTGCTGGCCTCCAGTTGATGGGGTGTCCACCCCTGCTGGACCTCTGACTCCCACTGTGGCAGGGATGTAATCTCCGCCATGCTGACTGTGTTGGTCGGGCCAGGTCCACAGGGGGCCCTGGTGGAATCTAGGCCGGAAGACGGCAGGGAGAACGACTGGCACATAGTCTCCACAGAGGAAGAGAGGGCTGCCAGAGTGCTCATGTAGGAACCCTCCAACCAGGGCCCCTCCCAACTGTGCCACGTTGCCACGCAGCTCTTCATGATGGTGTGCGTGGTCCCCCAGGAAGCATGCACATCATCACGAATGATACGCGTGCGCAACGCGACACCAATCAGGACGGACCCCATATGGTCATGGGTCTCCTTGTCCGCAGGTAGTGGTGCAGTCACAGGGTCAGGGACAGTGACATGCACAGGCCCCTCCGTGGCGACCTGTGCTGCCTCCTGGCCCTGGACTGCACCACTTGCACCACTGGTACTACCTCCACCAGGCCCCATGTGCGGCTCAGTAGCGGCCTCCTCCTCCTCTGTGGAGACCACTAACATGGATGGCTCCGCACTGTCTTCCGCTATCGCAAGCCCATGTGGGGGCTCACCTGGCCCTTCAGCTACAACGGGAGTGGCAGACGCGGCACCAGTCCCCTCGCTCCCAAATGATGGCAATTCCTGGGAGGGTGGCTGGGCTTTGCGTCGCCACCCGGTGGAGGCATCCCCGCCTCTTTGCTCTACAGTGCCGTCTCCACCCTCTTCTTTGCTCGATGCTGCGTAGAGGGAGACATAGAACACAAGCATCAGGGTACTGTACAATAGTCCCCTAGACAGGAAGCAATAACACGAGTGGCACTGTCAAACGTCCCTTCCATCCTGTCCCTCCACAACACATGGGTCAATGCAGGCAACACACATGCAGAAACAGGCACAGCACATGCAATCAACATCAGCATCCATATATAAGGGCCTCTATTGACATAAATGTTGTCTTCAAATTCACATGCATCATGGCTCATACTGATCCCATGGACACACATCACCGGAGGGTCATGCATCAGGGCTCGTACACCACAGACACGGTGGATACAAGGATGACTAGACTGCATAAGTGAATCAACACATCGTCACGGACATGTGTCATGCATCCATGGCATTTCAAAGTCACACATACACTACTCAGACACACAGACATGTACACCATACATGTACATGACAGCAGCACCCATCTCTCACACCCCATCCATGTCCAAGAACAGAGACAGGCATGCATTCATGTGTGCATTCCACATGCTGCTCCCCATGTTCCATTGGAACACATGCACCATCCATGTGGTTCATGCATGACTGGTCTCACATGCAGCACCATGATGTCCCTGCACACACATTCATACATGGCCCATGTCACAAATACAGGCAAGTAGCTGACTACCAGCACACCGCAACATACCCTGTTTCACACAGCAATGCATGGCCACTTACCGCTCAACTCCAGATGGGTCTGCCTCTGAAGGATCTGGATATGGAGCGCTGGGCTTATGCTTTCCAGGACCCTCATCTGGATGTTGCTCAGGCTGACCCAGCACCCCTGTGCATCCTCTGTCTTCAAGAGGCGCCGGGCCTTTCTGAGGGTCCTGGACCTGATGTCCTCCCAGCGCTTCCGGACGTGCTTGATGTCATAGGTTGCCACCCCCTCCGCATTGATAGCAACCACTATGTCCTCCCAGATCCTCTCCTTCCTTGTTGGTGCCTGATGGTGTGAAGAGGGCATCATGATGCCCTAGAACTTGCTCCGCCAGGATACCAACTTCTTTATCCCTGAAGCTGGTAGCCCTCTGCCTCTCTGGCTGGGGGTCGCCAGTGGTCTCCGATGGTGTTTGCCCCGACATGGCGATCCCAGAGGCAGGTGTGGGTGGGGAACTGGGTCCTGGGGCTGGGCTGTGGAGCAATTGTATCCCAGTCGAGAGTCTTCTGTTCCAGCAGGGGTGGACACAGCACTGGACCCCTGCAGATGGCTGACGTGCAGGCAACAAATAGCAGGGCACGTGGGCAGTAGGCAGGCAGCAGCAGATGGCAGGTGGGAGCGTGCTAGGGGTTCTGGGGGGCAGGAAAATGGCCTTTTGGGCAGGAGTATGGTCTTCTGTGTGTTTTCACGTGGCCAGCTTGATACGGAGTGATTTGGCACGTGAAAAAAGTGAACGTCAGCGTGTAATTCGAGGAAAGGCCCTTAGCATGTAAGCGCGTCTGTGAAGTTACGCGCACGGGCGTTTCCCTCAGCACGGGTTAAAGGTGCTGTACATGCTTTCGTGGAGACCGACATGTGTGTTGCTACTTCGTGTTGTTTCGCGCACCATCACAACTTCACAGTGGATCAAGGACGTATCTCTTCTTTTGGCGAGGGTATTGGCCACATGTGTTTTTCATTATCACACTAGTCTGACGGTGAGTCGCGCACTCTATTTTTCCCACTGTGGGTGCCCCTTTGTATCAGTACCCGTTGTCGAGGTTATAGTAGCTTGCGTGTGTATCCCTGGCTGCCACTGTGTACTGCGGGAGGTTAATTCCAAACACGTGGGTTACCGAGGTTGTGTGCATGGTTTTACTGCAGTTTTGGGGTGCCTGAGCGTTGCGTGACCCGTCACTTCATCACTGGGGAGCACATACAGCCTTGCAGGTGCAGGGGTGCTATTAACATCTTGCCGAGGACAATTGTTGTGTACACCTCCCATTGGCACTTCTTCATCTGTGCCGGCACTACTCCATCTGTGCATGGTTGGGAGGCCACCAAAGGTGAGGGGCGCCTCAGCTGGGTGTACTCCTCGTGGTGGGCGTGGTCAGGGACGTGGCCGGGGTGACCAGGGAGTAGGGGACACCAGGGTGTCCAGGGTAGCCGCAGAGGGGGAAGAGGCAGGGGTGCGCCACTTCGGCATGATGTTGTGCCATTTGTTGGTGCAGTCATGCCACCACACCCTGTGGTTCCGGGATATGCAGCTTCTGCATCTGGCACTGGCGCCCATGTGACCCGGCAGTCCGTTTCATCAACTGCCACGGGCCCAAGGGTAGTGGTAGCTGCAGGTGCAGCTGTCGACACCATCACCCAGGCTCAGGGTCTGCCAGCGCAGTGGCACTTGAAGAGTCCATGGAAGATTTCCAGCTGGTCAGGAGGAACACCATAGGTGCACGCAGGGCTGCCCTGATCGAGACAAGTGTCCCTGGGGCAGTAATGTCATCTGCTGCCCCAACCAGCCGGGTGTTGGCAAGTGCAGGGGCAGCCAACAGCGCCCCGGTTGTGAGTCTACCAACCAGGACAGTCGCAGTCAATGACCCTGGCACAGCAAATGTTGCTGCGCAGGGTCCATTCCAGGCCACCCAGCAGCCACTAACGCAAGTCGGGGCTTCACTCCATGTTCCACATGCCACTCCCTCAGCTCATTCCACCAGCGCCACTGCCCATACTGATCAGGGCGGCATTTGCCAGCCAGGGTCCAGTCCAGCAGCGTCCAAGAGGAGGAAGGTTGCACCTGCAGCACAGGCTGGGACCCCACACACATCCACGACCTCCTGCATGTCGAGGAAGAAGCATTTCTGTGCGCAGGAACTGGACTTCCTCATGGACTACGTGCAGGACCACAACCGTGACATGCTAGTGGGGCCTAATTGTCAAACTACGACTGCCCATCATGATACCCACTGGAAGCAAGTTGCAGAACATGTGAGTGCATTCGGCCATGAGGTGCGCACGGCAAGAGTGCAAAAAGAGTTTGAATTACCTCAAACGCAGCGCTAAGGCGAAGCGTGCCTCAAATTACAACATGACTCTGGTGACTGCCAGTGGGCCGGCACCTGAGGAGGAAGACCTCACTCTGCATGAATCACTCATTGCGGAGTTCATACCACCTGAATTGGTCGAAGGAGAGGGAGAGATGCAGGACTTTGATGCCCAGTCCAGTGAGTGTTGCTGCGTGTTTGTAGAGGCCATGTGTGTTTTACTTGTGTGATGTGTTGTGCATGACTGCCACTACATGTCATGTGTACATGGTTCAGATGTGCAAGTAATGCAATGCTTCACTGATGCATGGCTGCTCTGCAGGATGGTGGACATGTGGAGCAGACAGGGACTGTCCTCATCACCACACTTGCACCCTACTCACATGCTGGTCACCTCGATGCCCCTCCGGTCCATGTTCCAGCTCACTGGCCCTTCTGCATGTAGCCTGGGCTGTCCTTCCTCTCAGCACTGGGACTATGTCATAGCATGACTGACGTGCATGTGTCCTCTCCCTGCAAGCGGGTACTCCACGTAGGCATGCTCCCTTTCCCCTCCACCCCCCTGCACCCCAATTTCACCTTTGCATTGGTGTGCATAATTTTGCCATAATGCAATGGCCTGTTCATGCCTCCTGTGCACATGCTAGCTTCCATCAGCCAACCTGGCAGACAAATGCAGTGGGGTACATCCTTTGTCCTTCATGCAGGGTGTCTCACTTGGACTGTGCAGATGGCAGATGCTCCGGGGGGACAAGCGTGCCCATTCATGCTCCATGTGCATTCCATGCATGCCACTATGTGTCCTTGACTGGATGATCATTGTAGTACGTGTCCAGGGTGACCTACATTTCATGGCATTTCATCAGCCTTCCCATGCCCACTGTGGCTCAGTCCTGCGTCCCACACATGTTTAGTGTGTGGCAGTCTGTGTGGGTGACAGACCTCCCCTGTTTCAGGCCCACTGACTCTGTCCAACTGGTGTGGTGTCTTCTGCACACATGGGTGTACTACTGAGGGTTCATCATGTGTCCTGCGTACTGCCCCATCATCATCTGCTGTGTTGTCAGTTGACTCAGATGATGCAATTGATGCTAGTCAGCACTTTCTGCCAATACACAGGTCTCTGGTCATCCTTTTGATACCATGCAAGGCATCCCTGCATTTCCACTTAGGGGGAGGGGTTGTTTCCTTGTAGCCATGCAACCCATTGCATGCACATTGCACGTGATGCCTGAATTTGACCTTGCACTGCCTTCACGTTTTGTGATACACATCATGAAGTACTTGTACATGTAGATAGTGAGTAACGTACACATGTTCTGTATTCCTCTGTACGTGACACCTGCACTGAGGGGCCAAACAGTGGTGGGACCTCCGCCTGTGGTGGATCGGGACACATGATCACCCTCCACACCAGTCACTGATGGGCCTGGGCCATCACATCGAAGGGGGCATGTAGTCGTGCAGCCGTGGGCGGTGCCAACCCAACAAGGACAGCCGGTCCTTGGGTCCCGCAGGTGTCAAGCCCAGCAATGCGGTGGCCACGCGCCACCGAGGTATACTGAGTGGGAGCAAGACATGACTGCCAATTCAGAACGCCAGGGGGCAGCAATGGAAAACATTGCTGTGAGCATGGAGCATGTGGCCCAATCTGTGCTCCCCCTGCTAGGCAGGTGCTTCTCCAGCAGCGGGCGACACAGTCCACAGCCCGCTCGCTCAGGCTCGGCATGGTGGCCTCAGCAGGGCACGCCAGGCTGAAATGTTTTTTGCGTCAAGCAATTGCTGCTCACACAGAGGCACACATGGAGGCCCTGATGGCTGAGTATGAGTCCCTCAGATCCACTCTGGGTGTCCTCTTGATGTCCCAGAGGGTGCGGTAAGAGGAGAGGTTTGAGCAGCATGAGCATGCGATTTCGGCTGAGCTACGTACTTGCCGGGAGGTGCATCAGTTGTCCAGCCAGGCCTTGCAGGAAGAACTCTGTGTTGCACGTGTTACCTTGCAAGAGGAAGCACGCGTATCACGGGAGGTTCTGCATGCAGACCTATGAGTCATCGCTGCACAGAACCAGGCTCACCCATCCGGCAGACTTGCTGCCGACGAGGGGCAAGCTGCGACTAGGCGTGGTCAGGCTGCTGTGCCACATCCTCCTTTTCAAGATGAGCCAGACTCGGACGGGGTATGCAGGTGTTGAGCTCATGGAGGTTTTTTCTGTCTCAACATCATCGCATGTGGGTTTTGAGGTGCACCCTGTACCTCCCCCCCTTCTGGCTGCCCCCCTCCGGGTCGTATGTGGCCATTTTTGATTTTTGATTTTAGTTTAGTTAGTTAATATTGACTATTTGATAGTTATTTTAATTAGGTTATGTAGGTTGTTCATTGTTAGTTTAATTAGTTGATATAGTTTAATATTGTTTGTCTATTGTGCATTCATTTGACGGTGTGGTTCTTTGTGGCTTTTTATAGCATCCACTGTCTGTTCCAGCTGGACTCTTCAAGCTTGTCTCGTGTATGTATTTGCAGCTTGGGGTCCTGACTCACATATGCCAGTCCTGCTTCCCTTATCCATGGGCTTGCTAGGATGGTTCGGTGTAACAAACTTTTACACAAGGGCTTTGGACTTAAGTCATAACTGTAGCCTGTCTGCTGCTGTACTACTTGTGTTAACACCCCTAGTGGGGATTGGTTGCGTTTCATCCACCCCATGTCTGTAATCAATTTGGGTGAGTACGTGATTGATGTCTCCATTAATTGATGTGGATTGTGATGTATGTTAGTTTCTTGCCTGTATATGTGCTTGATGCCCTTCATGCTGTAGACAGTAGCCTGCACCCTTGGCCTGTCAAAGTCACACTGATGGTGCGAGGAGTTTGGATGTAGGTCTGTGACCTGGCCCAGTGACAACCAGCATGGAGACACACACACACAGGGAACTTTCAAGCCTTATTAATATCTTTTTGCCCTTTCTGCAGGGAAATGAGCCTCCACACTACCTTTGCCAGCAGACACAGGGACGAGTTATCCTGATGACTGGGCACATTCTGTGGAGCAGACGTGTGCATGTTTGCGCAAGCAGAAGCACAGGGCTTGTGCTCAGATGCCCGACAGAAGCAGACATGTTTCCAGGAGCTCCAGGCAAGGTGAGCAGCACAAGGGCCCACACCGCAGCCAACTTTCCACCCTGCCACTTGCACATGCATGCTAAGTATCACCAGTGCTGGGGTGCTTTGCCAGGCATTGTTGGAGAAGCACACAATACAGCTGACATGCGTTGAGGGACAAATGCTAAGTGGCTTTACAAGTTGTCAGGGGCACACGCAGGGGCCAGCGAACATATCCTTGAGTACCCTCTGCACCATTGAAGCAGAGTTATTAGGGCAGTTGCGTTCCTAGCCAGGAACTGATAGAGCACACAGGAACACCCTGAGAGGCACAGACTTGTGTGCGGTGCATATCAATTGCATGTGCGAATTGCCACCTGCCCTACCTATTGTAATCCGCGGCTGCCAGAACACAACTTGTACTGAAGTTGCACCTCACTATACACGTGTAGCAGCTCACCCAGGGACCATTGTATCATGTGTGACTCTTGACGCATTGGTCTTCCATTTCCCGCACACCCACATGCATCTGCATTACTGCATTGACAGTGTATGAACCATGAAGGGGCCCAGCTAACGTATGGGTACAAAGCAGCAGACAGGAATGTTTGTTTGTGGAGGAGTCACTTACTTTGGGGCATGGATGGTGTTGTGTGTGTGTGTTGTTGACACACATTCAAATTAGTAACTCACGCTCTCTTTGCAGCATTGAACTGCTCCTGTTACCAGACCTGAGAGTGCGCAGGCAGGAGACCAGCACTCACCCCAGAGATAAGTCACTCTTTTGCTTGCATTTGACGCATTTGGTACAATGTGCATGATGAACATGTTTTCTCAGGTTGAGTATGTGTTATTGTGAATGTTAGTTTTTTGTATTTTGACTACTTTCCCTTGCCAATCCAACTCCCCTCTCCTGCCCCTCTTTCCGGTTATCCTGCATACCAATGTCTGTCCAAACAACACATCCCTGACCCTCCTTCCCTGCCGGGGTCTCAGAGGCGTGTGTAAATTTGACCTTGCAGGCGCCCAGACCACAGAGGGGGTGGTTGCTTCATGCCACTCCTGCGCATGGACACCGGAGCTGTGACACTACCCATCAGTTGTTGCATCCTCATTGTATGTTATGTACCGTAATTGGTACCCATCATGTAGGACCATTGTTCAACTTTGCTATCTTGGTTGTTCTATCATTGTGCTTGTACATGTGCTTTGACATTTCCTCTACTTCAAGTCATCTACTGGAGACTCTTCCTGGGTTTTTTGGTGCCTACTGTCTTTTTCCCTGGTTTGTGGGCTTGGCTCCTTGGAGTTCTCTGCGATTTGGTATTTTTACCAGTCAAGGTGGGTTGAGGGGGCTGGACCCTATTTACATGCAAGCTGAAACATGGAGACCAAGGGGTAGGGTGATCCTGTAGCCAGGTAGACTTGAAGGAAGAAGGCTACATACCCCAGACACTCTTGTTCAGAAGGTCACGGTGATGTGTGAATGAGGTACGGCATTTTGTTGTCTGACAGTTGGCTTGGGCTACAGTGTTTTGGGAACTCTGACATTGTAATAGTGGGATACTATATCCATGATGTGTTGTGCTGGTCAATGCCTGTTCCTGTGTTGTCTTTACTTTTCAGGTGTCAGGGGATTGGTGTGGTTTGACCTGCCGGGATGTTCACATGGGCAATGTTCACATGTGATGTGTACAGGACACTGAGGGTCACTTTGTTTGACATGAATATATAGAATGCATGTCCATAATGGCACACACAGTTGCACAATGATCAACCACCCGTACAACCACCCTTCCATGGCCACAGGTGCACACAGATTTCAATCTCGGGCCCGCTGTGTCCCTGCAGCACATGATCTATGACCATTTGGGTATCCTGTACATGAGTCATTTGGATATTGATTTGATTTGTCATTTTCATGTGATGTTCAATGTTTATCACAATGGCTGCTCAATGTGCTGTGTGCTGAGCAGTGTGTTGCAGGAGACACACACAGCACACGGGTTTGGGAGTGGGGATTCTGCCGTGCACAATGTGCATGTGAACAGGCATTCAGTGTTGTGTTCATGCTACGACTGGTGGAAAGCATTTGTGTCTGACTTTATATGTGTGGGAGGTTGTTGGTCAGTCATTTCATATAATTCCCTGTCAGGCATCATTGTCTCGTGCCAGTTTTCATTTATGACATGTCACTTTGTATCTTATTTGTCTTGTGTTGGCCCTTTGCTATTGCATGCCATGTCATGGTGTGGCAGACAAGGGTGATGTGGGTTGGGAAGGCTTGGGTGACATACCAGGGATTGTGATGGCCTGTTTTGTGGGGGTGGGGGGTGATACACACCTTGCATGTGTTCATTTTGGTCACACAGGATTGGTTATGTTTAAGTAGCTAGGGATGCACACAATGTAGCACTTCTGTGGCAACATTTTCAGGGTGGTAAGGTTGTGACAGTTGACTGTCTCTTTGTCATCATCGATTGTCACCTTGTATGTGCCAGGCCTGTGTCCACTCCGCAGAGGTGGGAGTTTAGGTGAAAAATGTGGCCACAAGCTGGGTCCGGGCTGCCTCTCCACGTGCCCTGTCCCCACCCATGGGCAGTGCCTGTGCCTGTGGTTGGGTATGTGGGGGCACCACCATGTCCACCGGTACGTCCCACCGTGTTGCAACATTGTGCTGGACACATGCTGCCACAATGATCCTGCACACTACTGGGGGTGCACATAGTCGCTGGCCGCCAGAGCGGTCAAGGGAGCGGAAGCGTGACTTGAGCACTCCGAATGTGCGCTCCACTATGCCCCTGGTTGCAATATGGGCAGCGTTGTATCTTACCTGGGGTGGTGTGGTGGGGTTCCGGAATGGCGTCATCATGAGGTTGCTCAGAGGGTAGGCACTGTCCCCTGGGGAGGTGATAATGGTTGTGATTATTGGAGTTTGTGTATTTGGCTGTGTGTGACATGCATGCATGTGCACAGGCATTTTTACTCACCTAGGAGCCATATGTCGCCATGCTGCCCAGCTTCCAGGGCCTGGCTCAGGGCAGACATTCTGTATATGAAACTGTCATGGGTAGAGCCAGGGTAGTTTGCATAGACAGATGATGATTCCCTTTGCATCGCATACGACCTACACGTTGATGGATGCCAGTGCTTGCGGTTTCGATAGATGTGCTCAGTGGCCCTAGGTGGACGTAGGGCCACATGAGTGCAGTCTATGGCACCAAGCACTTTGGGGAAGTGTGCCACCCTGTAAAATTCCTGGACCACGGCCTGCCTTTCTGTGGGTGTTCTGGGCATGTATATGTGCCTGCGGACTGAGGGGCGTGCAGTGATGATTGCCAACACCTGGTGTAGGCAGCGTGAATGCGTGGCCTGTGAGACCCCCCACTATGGCAGTTGTCCGCTGAAATGACCCAGTGGCCAAAAAATGCAGGACATTGAGCCCCTTCTCCAAGGGGTTCAATGCTTGGGAGCACAGGGTGGGTGATGTAAGGTCATCTTCCCACTCCCTATGGATGATACGGGGTGGAAACCTATACCTGCCATAGACCTGGTCATCAGGCATCCCAAAAAGGCTGGTCCGGGGAAAGAAAATGCGGGCCTGGCTATTCTTCTCCTCCTGCAGTGTCCCACGATCAGTGCTGCGACAAATGGGCATTAATCGTAGCTGGATATACGTGTTTGTTGTTTGCGCGCACTTTTATAATGTGTGCTGGGACGCTTCCGCCTGCCTTCGTGTGGCGGACATGTTGACACCTATGCGCGTCTTTTACCGTGTGCGGGTTTCCCATATTCGATTCCATGAATACGTGTTGTTTGCGTGCGTGTGGACGTTCCGTGTATTTCCCTGCAGTACTTCCCCAGTTACGCCTTCTTTTTCATGCGTTGTTCCCCATTTGGGCGTTCCGTGTATTTCCCTGCAGTACTTCCCCGTTACACCCCGTGTCTCGCCCCCTTTTTGGTGTGTGCGCAGACGTTGTGCGCTTTCCCTGTGTGCGTCGCGCACAGCGTTCGGGATGTTGCAATGTCGTGTGCACCCATGTGCACCATGCACGGATTTGGCGTACATCCTGGGGAAAACACGCGCAGGCCCTTCCTTGAATCGCACGAGTGCGCGTGCTCTTGCTTTTTCATGCTTGCGGCAGCTTGCGCTGATATTTTCTGCACACATTTGTTCCATGAATCGGCCCCTAAGTCTTCTGGGGATGTTAGGGAGAATTCTCATTTATGGCTAATTTCCCTCACATAGTGAGACCCCCAGCAGCTTTGCTGGACTTCTGGAGTTTATTTTTTTTCCACTTGGTAAGAGTGTGTGCTTTTCCCCCACTCTTACCTGAGTTCTGCCATGTGTATTTCTATGTTTTTGTGATTGTGGACTCTGAAGTACACCACTTCAGTAGCCCCCTTCATTTTGTGTGTCACACAGCACCTTCAGTGCCGTTGCACAGGGTTGTCTTTGAGACTCCCCCGACTCAATTTCTGAGGCTGACTACAGTCCCCCAGAAAAGGGTAAAGTTGCCATTAACTTTACTTAGTCAATTTACCACAGATCCAGTACACCCAATCTTCCATGGAGTACTGGAAAGGGTTAATTTGTATCCCTTTTTATCTGTACCTCCTAGAGCATTGTTTCACTCTTTTAACATTTAGACTTGGCTGGTGGCAGTGGTATCTACCCTAACTTTTCGACCGCGATTATATTAGATAAACGTGGTATTGTTCTTGGCTATTACATTAGCCTCGAACATAAACCTGCTTGACCAAATAATATTTCTTTTGGCTCCGGTTGGGTTTATTTGCCATTTTTTTTTGTTAAAGTCCTTCTTGTGTTTTACTTTGCGCAGCAAACTATGTTCACCATCTTTGTTCACCGTCTTTTGGCAGGCTTCTGCTCAGAAGCCCTCCACCAGGCGCCTGGGTGTCTAGGTGGGCTGAATGTGAGGGAGGGGTGTAGTCACCCCCTGCACAGTGTATCCTAGGAAACCCAAGTCTCACATTGCCATGATTGGCTGAGGTGGTTGTCCAGGCTGGACAACCCCCCTGCTGGGGGATTGACAGCAAGGCTGTGTAAATGGGGGTTTTGCACATAAAAGGCAGGTCTCTTGGGCTAGAAGTCAGAGAGTCGACACTGGAACTACAAGGAACCGAAGAGAAGTGGAGAGACCGACAGCTGCTGCAACTACCCCGTCCCGGTGAGGCCCTGCTGCAGTCCTGAGCTATCTACCCTTCAACGACCAAGAGAAGATCCAGTCCGGAGTCTTCTTCCCTTGAGCCTGGTGGGGATAACCAGCCCATCTTCTTCAGCCAGAGGTTGCTTTCCTGGTCGAAATCGCTGCACGCTGCTGTAGTGGTCCGGATAGCCACCTGAAGGGCCTCTCCTGTTTTTAAGGAGCGCACCTTTTATTCTTGGTCGCTGATGCCGCCTTCATCCCTGTGTGGTGCAGACCGCCTTCAGACCTCCTCCTTCACGACAAAGCTTCAGGAATCGTGGGTCTGCGGGAAACCATCAGGAACAACTGCCAGGGCACCAGCTGCACCATTGAAAGAAGTTACTGTCTTCTGCTTGAGGAAACTGGGTGAATCCCTTTTTTCTTCATCTTCAAGGCTTGTCTTCCCTCCTTCTTATAACTTCTGCTTCCAAGCATTGACACTATCAAAGTACTTTTGGCTACGTTGAATTGTGAACTGTCTGACTGTGTGATCTTCGGCAACAGGCCCCCGGTGCCACTTGACCCTGGCTCTGGCCCTTTGACTTTTGAACTCCTGTCTCTGAGTGTTTCCCGATTGTGTCTGCCAAACCAAAATATTGCCTATGATTTTTGCCTCCAACTCCCTCTGAGTATCTCAGGTGCTAAGTGTGTTATTGCTCCGGTAGCATTTCATGTCACGGATACTCGTTTCTTTAGTATACTGAACTGTCAAAAAGTGATCACAATCGTATTCACAGTAACGTGTTTTGTTTGTAACACTGGTTCATTCAAACACAGGGTACTTACCTTGAGACTTACTGTACAAATTGAATTGGTTAGTTGTAGTATATTTGACGTGTGTTTTTTGTGTAAGTTTAATAGAAGTGTTGTGTTTATAACAAATTTTTTAAAAATAAATGTACTTATATTTTTCTACCTGAAACCTTGAGTTAGTGTTTGCTTGAGTCACAGTAATTGTGGTCCCTTTGTGTAACCTCTGCTACTGCTCATATACTCTTGAGATAAGCCTGGCTGCTCTGCCACTGTTACCACTCTGACATAGTAGTACAGGCTTGTACCAAAGGTAAAACTTGTATTGCAACCTGTAGTCTTAATTGTGTGTAGTGGTCCCTAAGGGCACTGCACAGGATTCTGCCTAACAGGGGATATTTTTGTTAGCAACATTATTTGTTCCATAATGGTATTCTTACGTTTTCCATAGCCTTGTCCACTGCTATGTATGGCAATTGGGTTTATTTGCTTTTGTTTGTATGCTTCTTCATTGAAATATGGTTCTGTGCTGGTGGTGTGAGTCAATTCACCTCCACAGATGCTTGCGAATTTATGTTTGTTGATATTCTGTTTATTGAGAAGTCTTTTTTGTAGTCTAGTACTTAGTTTTGTTAGTAGTTTAATTCTGTTTAAAACTAAAATAAATAATTTCACTGTCTATGAGAGCTTCTAGGGTACATTTTCTACTGAAGGTTTTAATGGTTGTGTGTAAATTCTCTCCTGTTTTAATGAGGTTCTGAAGCACTCTGTAGCAGAACATTTATTGTAAAATAATTGTTTTGGTAGGCTTACTTGTGGTTACATTGAGATGTATAGGTGCAGTGTTAGAACTAGTGGTAGCTGCAGACCTGTTAATCACTCTGTTTCGTTTTACATTTTGAAAGAGGAGGCAATGTTCGTTTACTGGAAGCTGTTTTTGTTTGATCATTTTGTACAAATTCTGCTAGAGGTAGATGCTTACTTTGGACACTTTTATTATGGTTGTGTCTACTTTTGTGTTGCTTTCTACAGAATTGGTTTTTGGTAGGCATTCTTAGCAGTCTGGTGGAGAAAAAAAGAAAGTGTGGGTTGGGATGCTGTGCAATGTATGTGTGCTTTGTGCATGATTGTCTGAGTATGATGGTAAGCATGTATGTAGAGGTGTGTGATTGTGCAATGGCCTGTTACTTCAGGTTGGGAAGGCTATTCTCGTATTTGTGTATTACTTTACTGGTGTTCAGATGACAATGTAAAGTATACAGCTGCTGAGGGGCAAGCAGTAATACTAAATCTAATGCTGAAAGGTTAATACAATTGTTTCTTCTACAATACTAGAATTCTATAGTGTTTGAGTAACAGTTAGAGCATTATGGCAGTATTGACTTACTTTTTAGGATGGAAAGAGTAGGTTTCTTCTGAGTTCTGGTTTGTACTTTAGACACTGCTGTTTTTCAGGAGAGTGGTCTTCACTGCAATTGTGAAAGAAAGAAGTTAGTAAATATGTGTGCAAGTGAATTTGCCAAGTGTATTTGCTGTCTCGCTGTCCCACTCCGCTACCCTGCCTTGGAAGCACCCGGAGTCGCCGCACATGAGGATCGAGTGTATTGTGCCTTGTTGACGCTCCTGGGACTTGTGCAGAGCTCCATTCATTGGCTAGCTGTATCACGCCCGCACCCAAGCAAATCCACATAAAATACATTGCGAACGCGCATTAGCGCATGCGCATTTGCCAAGTGTATTTGCTGTCCCGCTCTGCTACCCTGCCTTGGAAGCACCCGGAGTCGCTGCACACAAGGATCGAGTGTATTGTGCCTTGTTGACGCTCCTGGGACTTGTGCAGAGCTCCATTCATTGGCTAGGTACAGACATTTTGAGAAGTTACAATTGGCCGTGAGCCTGTGAGTCAAGGACTAGCATAGCAACCACCTTAACAACGGCCATTTGACCAGTTGCTATTTGTCATTTTCAGTCTTTCATTTTGTTTTCTGGTTTCCTTTCAGCTGTATCAAGCCACCCCCCAAGCAAATCCACATAAAATACATTGCGCACGCGCATTAGTGAACACGCATTTGGGCAAGTGTATTTTCTGTCTCGCTGTCCCGCTGGCGAGCGGGGAGTCGGGGAAGCAGGTTAAGTAGCGAGCAGGCAATTTTACTGTTGTTTTCTTTATATATCTAGTTTCTCACTTATTTTACTTTTTTGAGGTGGTTTTATGTTATTATTTTTTAACTGCTTAACTCGTCTAACTGAACTAGGCTTCTCCTCAACAGACATCATGTCAACTTCCAGCTGTTCAATAAAAGCGGGCATGCCGCCCATTACCGCGTTTGAAAAAGGTTTTTGTACAAATGCTTATAATCATTCGCAAACGCCAGATGTTGGTATTACTAAACTGCGTGGACCAAGCAAAAAACATCAAAGGGCGATTTTCCTATCAGCTGATATAAGATTTTTTCTGTCATCCTGATTCGCAAAGGTCACCATCTAAAAATAGAATTTTAAATGTAAAAAGCAATCCTATGATTGTAGATTCCTTGGAAAGCAATCCAATTGTCCCGTCGGCAAGTCTTATGCTTGCCAATGTGGTCCCAGTCCTGAAAGAAGTAGGCCCACATCCATCAGGTGAGATATCTGATTCGATCATAGAAATCGCTTGTCAGCGTGGTAAAATTCTATCCACATAACCTGAATTGTGTCCTAATGATCGGGCTATCCAACCTATACACATAGCTAATACGATGTCTTTATAAACTCCTCCCATCTGCTTGGTTGAATTGCAACATGCTTTGCGTGCAGCCTACGATAAACTAACCATAGCAGGTGAGATAATGATGAAGCTATAGCCTTTATGAATACTACAAGTGATAGAGGTCCTGTCCCCTCTGAAGTTCAATATATCTGCTCCAACACTGGGGATCTCATCCAGTCACAGGAAGGTTTTAACTCACCACCTTTAAACACATTAAATAATGAAGCACAATCAGGGGGAAGTCTTGAAAAAATGACATCAGTGCATGAATGATCAAAATCACCAATTTTATTTGAAAAATCTGATAATCATTTGTTTAACAACTCATTGTCCTTCATAGCACCAACCCCAAGGAGACCTAGATTCAGTGATATACCTGGTGACCATCTGTTGCACAATTGTCAATCTCAGCGCTTCTCCTTTCCTAAAGCACTGGTGCTAAATAATACGCTATTCGCCATGAACACAGCTACTAACGATTGCCAAATTATATGAAACGTTAGATTTAAAAATGGTGAGGCAAACCAAATTACTACTTGATGTTTTATCTGATTATGCACAAACTAAAGTCATATGCCAACAACAAAAGTTACTGTTGACATCATTGACAACATTTGCGGGTGTGGAACCTACTTATGTTAAAAATGCTAACACCCCGCTTGATCGAGAGACAAGTAAAAAAATTAATGTTGAATGTGCCATATCAAAAATATCTGATGTGAATGTTGCATCTGAGGTTATTACTCCAGTGACATGTGATGTGATCAAAACTAATAAGATAATAGGTGATGTGAGTGAAACTACTAAGATTTCAAGCTTGATAGAGCTAGAAATAACAGCGCCCGAAATGGCCACTTCTAACCTCGTAGTTGATCTCAAGCCACAAAAAAAAAACCTTTTCACATCTTTGAGAAAAAACAATCCACCCAATCAAAAGTGGTAAAGCCACAAAGTAACACGAAGAGGAAAGGGTTGATTGAGAAACCAATTATATTTAGAACTCAAAGACTGAAAAAGAGACGTTTTGTTAAGTTGTAGCCTTCTGGCTCTGATAGCAAATTGACCGAACCTGTGTTAGCTAACTCACAAGTGTTTCAGGCTGTAGGTTCAAGAAATGTAAACCAAAGGCCTTTAGATTACCAACCTCTACGTGACATTGTTGCCTTAGCAGGTCTAGAAGATACTCAGAATGGCTCATTGGTTCCAGTAAACAACACTATGAGGGTAATTCATAGAATTTCGCAGAAAAGTGTCGCAAGCGGCTGGCGCAGAGTGTCCGTGTGCGATTGTGTGCGCCAGGCACGTGCGCTAAAACCGATTTCCGCGCACAGCGTATTCATGGATTTCATGCTCCCAAACCAGCCGTGGCGCAGAGTATCGCAGCGAGCCTGCAGCAGCGCCAGTAACGCCCCCAAGAACGCCCTCGCGCAAGGAAAAGCCATCAAAATCGCTAAATCATTGCAAAGGGCTGCGCTAACCCTGGACCAGTTGACAGGGCTGCCAAACAAGGAACGCAAAGCGGGCAACCTTCATATCAGGAGTACGCGGGAAGTATTACACGCGATTAGCCAGGGTACGTGTATTACAGGGGTACGCGGGAAGTTCAACACGCGATTGTCCAGGGAACGTGTATTACAGGGGTACGCGTGAAGTCTTACATGCGATTAGCCAGGGCACGTGTATTACAGGGGTACGCGGGAATTATCACACGCGATTTGGCAGGGTACGTGAATTACAGGGGTGCGTGGGAATTATCACACGCCATTTTGCTGGGTACGTGTATTACAGGGGTGCGTGGGAATTATCACACGCGATTAGGCTGGGTGGGTCCTCACAGGTGTTCCCTGTACACCCTCCACGGCCCCTGCAGGCAGCCCACAAAACAGGGGACTACCCTGCACACCTGCTCATGTCCCCTGCACCCCCACCCCCCAGCCACCAGGGGCAGCCTCCACCAGGCCCCCACCCATGTCTCCCACCACCCCCACCCACCAGCCACCAGGGGCACCCTCCACCAGGCCCACACCCATGTCTCCCACCACCCCCACCCCCCAGCAGTGCAGGGGCAGCCTCCACCAGGCCCCCACCCATGTCTCCCACCACCCCCACCCCCCAGCCACCAGGGGCACCCACCACCAGGCCCCCACCCATGTCTCCTACCACCCCCCAGCGCTGTGGGGCACCTGCCAGCAGGCCCCCACCTATGTCCAACCCATGTCTCCCACCACCCCCACCCCCCAGCCACCAGGGGCAGCCTCCACCAGGCCCCCACCCATGTCTCCCACCACCCCCACCCACCAGCCACCAGGGGCACCCTCCACCAGGCCCCCACCCATGTCTCCCACCACCCCCACCCACCAGCAGTGCAGGGGCAGCCTCCACCAGGCCCCCACCCATGTCTCCCACCACCCCCACCCACCAGCCACCAGGGGCACCCTCCACCAGGCCCCCACCCATGTCTCCCACCACCCCCACCCACCAGCACTGTGGGGCACCCTCCACCAGGCCCCCACCCATGTCTCCCACCACCCCCACCCCCCAGCCACCAGGGGCACCCTCCACCAGGCCCCCACTCATGCCCAACTCATGTCTCCCACCGCCCCCACCCCCCAGCCACCAGGGGCACCCTCCACCAGGCCCCCACCCATGTCTCCCACCACCCCCACCCCCCAGCCACCAGGGGCAGCCTCCACCAGGCCCCCACCCATGTCTCCCACCACCCCCACCCCCCAGCCACCAGGGGCAGCCTCCACCAGGCCCCCACCCATGTCTCCCACCACCCCCACCCCCTAGCCACCAGGGGCACCCTCCACCAGGCCCCCACCCATGTCTCCCACCACCCCCACCCACCAGCAGTGCAGGGGCAGCCTCCACCAGGCCCTCACCCATGTCTCCCACCACCCCACCCCCCAGCCACCAGGGGCAGCCTCCACCAGGCCCCCACCCATGTCTCCCACCACCCCCACCCCCCAGCAGTGCAGGGGCACCCTCCACCAAACACCCCACCAACCTGGATGACTCCGTGCCATCTTCCCCCGTTGGGCCCTGTGGGGTCCCAGCTGCCCCTTCTGCTGCCGAGGAGTCCAACTCCGACCTCCGCCTCTTGGACCTCCCCTCGCCAGCTGCGGCCTGGGACGCGGCACCAGACTCCTCACTCCCCGACGAGATCACAACTTGGGAGGGGATCCGGGCCTTGCGTCTCCGGCTGGTGGTGCGACCCCTGCCGCTGTGCTCCACAGCACCTTCTCCACCCTCTTCATCAGTTGACGCTGCAGACAGGGAGAAAGAAAACACAGGCATCAGGGCACTGTAAAATGGACTCATACACACATGACACTTATACATGAGTGGCATTGGTAAACCTCACACATAGCATCACAATCCCCAACACACATGTCATTTTAACTTGCACACATGAGCCATACCACAGCCATAATGCAACAGCCAGCACCATCCATTCACATACAACAGCATGGGCAGCCAAAGGTCATCCACACATCACATGCAACATAGGGAGTACACTACACATGCACACACAACACCAAACCTGCATGCATGTGTACCTCCGCCAACTGTCGCAGTGTCTCGATCGACATCCATGTCACACCTGACAATCATTCCTCCACATCCTGTGCCATGCAAGGCCACACACACAAGCACCATCCATGTGTCACACATGAGACCCCTCGCATGTGTCACCCTCACAGCCCTGTACACCCCCCCTACTTGGCCACATAAAAATACATGTTCAACCTGCACACTCCTGGCACACCACCACACGCACAGCTTACAATCAGTATGCATGTACACTTACCGCTCGACTCCAGACGAGTCTGCTTCTCAAGGACCTGGATGTGGAGCACTGGGGATATGCGTTCCAGGACACTCATCTGATCTTCCGACAAGTGGCCCCGCCCGCCCCTTAGCATCTGCTGCCATCATGAGGCGCCGGGCCTTGTTGAGGGTCCTGGACCTGAAGTCCTCCCAGCGCTTCCTGACACGTTCGTAGTCGTGGACTGCCACCTCCTCCGCGTTGATGGCAGTCACGATATCCATCCAGATCCGAGTCCGTCCTTCCTTGTCGGCGCGCAACCTTCCGAAGAGGGCATCATACTGCCCCAGGACATGCTCCACCAGGACACCAACTTCCCTGGCACTGAAGCTGGTGCCCCTCTGCCTCCTTGGCCGGGGGTTGCCACTGGTGCCAGATGTTGTAGTGCCCGACATGGCAACCCCAGAGGCAGGAGTGGGTGGGTAACTGGGTCCTGGGGCTGGGCTGTGGGGCGACGGAAAAGCAGTCGGGAGCCTTTGGTTCCAGCAGGGGTGGTCACAGCAACAGCACCCCTGGCTGATGTGCAGGCAGCAAATGGCAGGGCACGTGGGCAGCAGGCAGTCAGGCAGCAGCAGATGGCAGGTGGGAGCGTGCTCAGGGCTCTGGGGGGCAGTAATTTGGCCTCCTGGGCAGGAGCGTGGTCTTTCGTGTGTGAACGCGTGGACAGCTTGATACGGAGTGATTTTGCACGTGAAAATCCCACACGTCTGCGTGTAAATCGATGAAAGGCCCTTAGCGCGTAAACACGTCACCAGCGTATGCGCGTCTATGAAGTCACGTGCACGCGTAGGAAAAAGTTGCGTGACACGTCCGAGTGTCAAAGGGTGTTATTGTGGAAATAGCCCTACACGCAGAAGTAACAAAGCGTGTAATTGGTGAAAATGGACCTACACGCAGAAGTGTCAAAGCGTGTAATTGGTGAAAATGGACCTACACGCAGAAGTGTCAAAGCATGTAATTGGTGCAAATGGACCTACACGCAGAAGTGACAAAGCGTGTAATTGGTGAAAATGGACCTACACGCAGAAGTGTCAAAGCGTGTAATTGGTGAAAATGGACCTACACGCAGAAGTGTCAAAGCGTGTAATTGGTGCAAATGGACCTACACGCAGAAGTGACAAAGCGTGTAATTGGTGGGAATGGGCCTAGCACGTACACGCCGCGTAAGTGACGCTGTACGTGTGGGCCTGCATATAAGGTACGTGTAGAACACCAATTCCTTGTACGTGCTTTTCGTGGAGAGCGAGTGGGTGAATTCTGTACTTCTTGTCGTTTCACACGCGATTTACTTCACGGCGTTTCAAGTTCGTACTCCCTGTTACCTCTGACAGCTTTTTCTATTTTTTCTCTTGTACTGGTTTACCTGGGCCTGTTCCCTCAAACAGTGTTCCCTTCTACTGTTGTCCTGTCTCCTCAGACAGCGTACATATCTTCTTTTGGCGGGGGTGTTGCCAACCAAACGCACTCATTTTTCACGCTCTTTTACCTGGCAGACGGTGAGTCACGCACGTATCTAACATCTGTGCTTGCCCCGTGTGTAGCCTACCCCTTCAGAGGTCATTCTAGGCTGCGTGTGACACGCATACGTTCATTCTTGTGTTACTGGGTGCCACAGCGTAGTGCAGGTTTTTCTTTCTGAACACGTGGTCTAGGAGGGGTTGCGTGCACGTCATCTCCCTTTTTTGGGCCTACTGTGCGTTGCGTGACCCGTCATCTTTCCCCAGGGGTACATTCAGCCTTGCTAGAGCACTAGGGTACAATTACCATCTGGTACCCAACCCCTTTGACCCCCAATTGCCCAGGACAATAGTCTACAGCCACTCCCATACGCACATTAATATCAGTGCCATGGCTGGGAGGCGAGGATTCCGTAAGGGTGGCAAAGGTGGAAGAGCCACAAGTGGTGGCCGTGGTGGATGCGGTAGGGGACGTGGTCGTAACTTGCAGGGTGAGCCTGTCCCCCCATGTGTGGAGGACCAGTCAAGGGCACCCATAATCCCTCCCCCCTCCCCCCCTCCCGTTGAGGCTGATGTGGCTGACACCATCCATGCTCAGCCCTTGTTGGACCAGCCCATTGTGGCACCAGACCTGGCTGACTCCATGGCTGACTTCCAGGTCAGCAGGGCTACGACACGTGCGCTGGTGCACGTTGATGCCATCATGCCACGTGGATCTGGGGCAGCAAGGTCATCTGCTGCCCCAAGTAGGCAGGACGGAGAGGCTGCAGGGGCAGCTGCGGCTCCATCCACCCCAGCTCTCACACACCCAGCCAGGACAGTGTCGGTCCTAGTCCATCCTGCTGACATTCCCCCTGACACCATTACACTTGAGCCAATGCCTGCACCAACTTCCATGCTGAGTGTGCAATCCCACACACCTGATACAGAGCCCACCAGGGCTCCTGCCCCTAGTGTCCAGAGCGGCGCAGGACACTCAGGATCACCACCACCTTCCAAGCGGAAGAGGAAGAGTGCTCGTCCGGCACAGGCTGATGCCCCAGACACGGCTACACAGTCCGGCCCGTCGAGGAAGCCCAGCTTCACGGATGACGAACTGAATGCACTTGTCGAGTATGTGTCCGGACATGATAACGAGATGGTCATTGTTGCAGGATCCAAGACCACACCTGCACAACGCCAGGCACACTGGCAGACAGTTGCGGACATCGTAAGTGCCCTTGGAATCGTGAGGCGCACAGCCAATGATTGCTATAAGTGCTGGAATGATCTAAAGCGCAGGGCAAAGAAGAAGCTGGCCTCAAGTCATGCCGCAACTCTAGTGACTGGAGGTGGGTCTCCAGTAGTAGACATGGAACTCACTCCACATGAGTCAGTCGCTGGGACCTACGTCACGGAGGAACAGATCCAAGGCGTGGGAGATCTGCCTGATTACGAGGCATTGTCCGGTGAGTGCACATGCATGTGTGTGTCATCCATGTGCATGGTGTGTGTGTGAGGGCTTCTGTTTGTGTGCCAGGTGAGAGTGTGTGCGCCTGAGTCGTATGGGTCAGCCATGTGCTTCATGCAATACATCCTGCGCAGCTGCATTTGGCCATTGCAGTATCCCTTCTGCCAACAGTAGACATCTAGCCCAACAGCACGCCAGTTGCCCTTGAAGTGTCACCTTGCCACAACATTGTTGCTTATTTTTCTCTGTTCATTCAGACAGATTGTTTGCATTCCACCACTTATACTAGGCATTTCTCAGTCCTCTAGTCACATGTCTGGCATGGCTATGGTAAAGTGGAGTGACTTTGTTACCTGGATATCATATGTTCACACATGTCCCTGTGCAATTGGACCATTTAGGACTGCCAGCTCCAGGTGAAAATCAGACCTGTTTGAATTAGAAAAGCTATTACATGTGGGAACTGGACTGAATGAATAAGTGCTGCCCTCCTCTCCATCTTGCCTCAATAGCAATGGTACATGCCATCTGTGTGATGGCATGTGTGTGTCACCTGGCAATCACAGGCCAATGTGTGATGCCACTGCCAGGCAGCATGCAGAAAATGTGTTCATCTTCCATCTTTGTGTCATCAGTGTGTGCCATTTGCCTGCCCTTCATACGCAGTAAGGGTGCATGCATGGGAGGGTCTTAGTCATGTGGGACATGTGTCAATCAAGTACTGGTTCTCTTGCTTCTCAGCCCTCATTGTGTGCCATGGTGCTAATGCCTGTTTCCATTTCTTTGTTGTTATGTCTTTGCAGGGGAAGACGCACCTGATACTGCTGGGGTTGTGGAGATGGTGCAGAGCCAGGAGGGGTCCGAGGGCCGACCAACCACCAGTGAGGGACGTGGTGTGCTGGTGGGTGAGAACCCACAAGTGCTGCAGGTCTTGCTCTCAAGGGGTGTCTCTGGCTGCACCTCCCCCGAGCTGTACTCAGCTGTTGATTCGGATGATGAGACCTACGTGACGTCGCAGGTGAGTGTTCCAGGGAGGGATTCGGTTCTGTCCCACCCACCTGCACCAGGGTCAGTACCCTCAATGGGGATGTCAGTGTTGGCAGCTACGCCTTTGGTGGTTACGGATGCAGGGTCACACTCCGCGACATCTGATCCTGTTCCTGGGCCAGCAGATCAGAGGGGGAATGCAGTCCTGCAGCCTCAGGCAGTGCCGGCACAGCAAGGCGCAGTCCGCCTTGCCCCAGACAGGTGTGGTGCCCGCCGACGTGGTGGCCGTACGCCACCTGGCAATACCGCATGGGAGCAATCCATTTATGGTATGGCTACCCAACAGGCAGCATCATCCGAGATGATGGCACAGGCCATGGATAGGGTGGCCACTTCCATTGTCCCCCCTGAAAGGCTGATGGAGCGACTAGAGCAGGCAACCGACTCCATCTGCCAGTCACACAGGGAGGACATGTTGGCGTCCAACAGGGACAGGCGGGCGGCACTGGCGACTCTGCAGGAGGCCATCTCCATAGAGTCCCAGGGCCACAGGGAAGCCCTGAGGCAGGAGCTCCATCACCTCAGGACGACTCTTGTTGAGCTTGAGGCTTTGACACACCAAAGGACAGAACAGCAGCTGGAGCGTCTCACCCGTACGCTCTCAGCTGAGATGCAGGCAACGAGGGCAGAGGTCCGGGCATCCCGTGAGTTGTTGCATGGGGACCTCCGCACACTCATCCTCCAGAACCAGACCTACCACACCCGCATGCTTGCAGCCATGGAGGAACAGAGTAGGGCCTTGCGTGGGCTGCCTCCCATAGTGCAACCACCTCCGGATGCAGCTGCACAGGGTGATAATAGCGACAGCAGTGATACTCCCACAATAGGGTAGCCGTGTGGGCCATGAGCCCATGGAGGTGTTTTTTTTTCCCAGGATCCACACAGGTGGGTTTTGGTGTGCACCCTGTTCTCGGACCTCCTGGGTGGCCTCCCCAACCCCCCCGGGCCCATCAATGGCCATTTTTGATTTTTTTTTATTTTTATTTTTATTTTTATTTTTATTTTTATTTTTTTCCCAATTTTTTGGGACAATTTGTTGGCTTCCGTAGTTCCTGTGGGCATACGCTGCATTGTGGCTGGGCACATGCAGGCTTGTCATGTATTTGGTTCAGATGCCTGGGTTTGAGTCACACACACCCCTCCTGCTTCCCGTTTCCATGGGCTTGCAAAGGGTGTGCCCAAGTGACATTGACGTACATGGTGACATTGGACTCCCACTACATGTGTGGGTAGTCTAGTCAATACTGTGTATACATTCCTAGTGCATATTGCTGTTGTGTTGTACACTGCATGTTGCATTGATGTGTAACTCATCATCTGTGTCTGCCTCCAAATTTGCAGGTCCCTTCCTCATGTCTACACAAGGCCCTCTAGTCTGGAGATGGGGTCCTTGTTGGCAGCAGTGCACCTACAACTCTACATGGCGCCAACACTGTACAGTTGGAAGTGGTGGGAGTGCAGGCATTTCCAGGTGGTGAGACTACTGATTTATTACATTAGTGAAGTCATGTTAATGGTAGTACCTGCTCAAGTTTGTTGTTGGTCCTGCATTACAGTGAGCATTTCAGGTGTAGCAAGGTTCAATTGGGTACACTGTACATCGTGACACTTGTCATGTTGTGGGGATTACTTTGTTTACCTGCACATAGCATGACATGGCACGGTGTGTTGTGTGGCGGTGCTGGGGATGGGTTGGGTGACATGGCACTGTCTTCTTGTTGCATTTAGCAAGTGGGTATTCATTTTAGCTGCTTGAATGTGTTTCTTCACAAAACTGCATTGGTGGTGTGTGTGGGTAGGGATGCACACATTGTAACACTTCCAGGTGAACAATCTCAGGCTGATATGCTTTTCACGGTTGAATCTCCAGACATTCAGGATCAGTGTCAGGTTGAGTCATCATTGATTGTCAGATGGAATGTGCCTGGCCAGTGTGCACTCCACAGGGGTGTGATTACTATGTGAAGTATTTAGCCACTAGCTGTGTACGGGCTGCCTCCCCCCGTGCCCTTTCCCCTCCCATGCGCAGCAGCTGACACAACAGCATATGAACAGGAAGTCAATAAACAACTAGGAGATATTAAATCCTATAGAAGACTATTGGGGAACCCAACGGCGGTACTTACGGAGGAAGTAGCAAGTCTTATGAGACACGCAATAGACCAAGAGTGGATCTGCAAAGATGAATTGCCATTCTTGACTAAACCAAACCCCATTACTCCGGCCTTCTACATACTTCCGAAGGTGCACAAAAATGCTTTAAGACTCCGGGCAGACCCATTGTGTCTGCAATTGGGTCACTGTTAGAACCCCTCTCTATCTATGATGATTCCTTCCTAAGGCCCTTCATAACCCAGATGCGTTCCTATATCCAGGATACTACTGCTATGATACACATCACTGACCAAATCTCCATCGATAGGACAGATATCTGTCATGTCACGTGGGAGACCGGGGTCTGCCGCTCCTTCTTCCTCCTGGCGAGTCTACCCGCGCGTTCGCGTCTGGGGACTCGCCAGGGGAAGAGCGTTGGGTCTTGGGCCCGGCGGTCTACGGCGCATGCGCGGGAGACCTTTGTCGCGGTTCTGCGCATGCGCCGTGGACTGGGCTCGCCTCCTTGCAAGGGCTTGCCTTCCAAGCCTCGTTGTGGGTTCGCCGGAGCCCAGAGACGAGGCGGCTTGCGTTCCAAGCCTCTCGGGCTCCGGCGACCCATAAAAGAGGCCGCGAATCGATGCAAGCCGCGTCTCAACGCGGTTTGCTTTGCTTCGCTTCGTTCTGTTCCTGTTTTTTGGTACTTACCTGAGCCAGTCCTGAGCCAGCCTGCTATCTTCTTGGGAACTGCTCTGGGCCTGCCTACCTACCCTTACCAGGGACCTGTCCTGGGCCAGCCACTTCTTACCTGGGTACTGCCCTGGGCCTGCTTACCTACCCTTACCAGGGACCTGTCCTGGGCCAGCCACTACTTACCTGGGAACTGCCCTGGGCCTGCTTACCTACCCTTACCAGGGACCTGTCCTGGGCCAGCCACTACTTACCTGGGAACTGCCCTGGGCCTGCTTACCTACCCTTACCAGGGACCTGTCCTGGGCCAGCCACTATTTACCTGGGAACTGCCCTGGGCCTGCCTACTTACCCCTACCAGGGACCTGTCCTGGCCAGCCACTACTTACCTGGGAACTGCCTAGGGCCTGCTTACTTTCCCCTACCTGGGACCTATCCTGGGCCTGCTTACTATTTTACCCGGGACCTGCCCTGGGTCTGATTGCTAACTCTTTTCCTGGGTCCTGTCTCGGGCCAGCCTGCTCACCCCAGCTATATCCCGTCCTTGGCCTGCCTACCACCTACCCGGGTCCTGCCTTGGTCCTGCCAAGCAACTCTTCCGGTTCAAATCAAAATCCTTTTGGGCCAGTCTGCAAGCTAAATCTGGTCTCCTTCATTCCTGTCTGACCTGCTCCTGTCGGAACCACCAGCATCAGCCAAGATCTTTTCTTTCTGCGATATAGACCTGTCTTGCTGTGTCGGACATTTTGTCTACTGCTGCAGTTCTTGAGCCTTCGGAGAATTGTCGTCAGATTTCATCTTGTCAGTAATCTTCACCAAGACTTTGGCCTTGCATGTCTGTGCTCGCACAGTCCCACTGCCACGTTAATCTGAAGAGTGCCTTTCGTGACATTGGGAGTCGGTCCATCCTCTCCCTTTGCCAATCCAGGGTGGAGGAGAGGCTGGTTCTTCGTGTCACCAGTTCATCATTCCACGGGCTCCAGACTGGCGACCTCTACACAATCGACCTCCAAGACATCAGGTACACGGGCCTCACGGGCTTCCCAGCTTGACAGATTGAGACGCCTGCCTTCTGACCTGGAGATGGAAGATACGCAAGACATGCGGAATGAGTTAGTAGCACTCAGGGCCGAGATGACCGCCCTGCGTCAGGAGAACCAGACGCTACGCCAGATGATAACTCAAGGAGCGTCCAGTACCTCTCAGGTGGAGGGATCTTTGGCTCACACTACACCTATCAAGTTTGATGGAGATCCGAGACGGGTGGCTGAATTTTGTAATCACTGTCGGATTCATTTCCTTTTCCGATCTACTTACTTCAACAATGATAGGGCCAAGATCGGGTACATCCTGGGGAATCTAACTGGGAATGCGTTAGCCTGGGCAACTCCGTTTGTGGTTACAAACAGTCCTATTTTGAATGATTTTGCTGCCTTTGAAAAGGCATTTCTTGAGGTGTTCCAGACGCCTAATCTGGCCTCCGCTGCACAGAATCAACTGATGGATTACAAGCAGGGAAGCGCTGATATTATAACTTACATCAGTCGCTTTCGACTTTTGGCTACCGACTCCCAATGGCCAGAAATTACACAGAAGACCCTTTTTCGCCGAGGCCTAAGAGAGGAGTACAAGGATGAGTTACTCCATATCCCCGAACCAGAGAGCCTCCAACGTTTGATCGATCAGCTGCTCCGTATTGACCAGAGGTTAGCCGAACGAAAGGCTGAGAGACGGCAGCTCGAAAGAAGCAGTCCCAGGATGTCCAGTGTACCCGCAGGTTCGTTCGGATCTACTGAATCTGGCTCGGAGCCAATGCAACTAGGAGCCATAAGAGGTCCATTATCTGAGGAAGAGACGAGACGGAGGAGGTCCTTACGTTTATGTCTTTACTGTGGAGCTGCCGGGCATTATCTCGGTACTTGTCCTTTGCATCCGCAGAAGAAGAAGTCGGGAAACTAGGAGACCTGTCGTGTACTGGAAGGGCAACGACAGGTCTCAATCCATCTTCAGACCCTTCAGTTGTATGTTCGATTCGTCTTCCCATGCAACCAGCAGTGTTACAAACCTTGAAGATCCAGATTAAGTTGCCTGACAAGAATCTGGAAGTATTAGGCCTGTTGGACAGTGGGGCTTCCGGCAACTATATCGACGAGACATTCGCCTCCAGACACAGGATACCACTTATTTCCAGACACACACCTTTAACTGTGGAACTCATTGACGGAACTCCCTTGTCTTCCGCGCCCGTTTGTCAGTACACAGTTGGTCTAGTCCTCCAGATTGCGGACCATCTTGAAGAACTCGCCTTGGATGTTATAAAGTCTCCGTCCTACAAGGTGGTTTTGGGGTTACCCTGGCTGCAATACCATAACCCGGTGATAGACTGGAAAACTCAGACTTTAACCTTTTCATCCGCTGTTTGCGCTCAGGAATGCAAACTACCAGCTCCTACCCTGGCCGTTTCAACCTCCCTGGAAACATACGGCAGAGGGGCAAGTCTATGTTCTACGTCTCTGATTCCACAGGAATACATCGACTACGAACAGGTGTTCTCTGAACCTGGCGATATTCCTCTTCCTCCACATCGTTCCTTTGACTGTTCCATCGAGTTGTTGCCGGACTGTGCCATTCCCCATGGGAAATTGTATTCCCTTACACGGGACGAAAAGCAGGTGCTTCAGGAGTACTTGTCGGAGAGTCTACAAAAGGGATACATAGTGCCATCTAAATCGCCCGCAGGATTCCCCATGTTTTTCGTAAAGAAGAAGGAAGGCACTTTGAGACCCTGTGTTGATTATCGGCAACTGAACGATATAACAGCAAAAGACCGTTATCCATTACCTCTGATTCGCAGTATTCTTGAAACCTTGCATACTGCTCGGGTCTTCTCCAAACTGGACTTACACGGAGCTTACCACCTGGTACGTATCAAGAGCGGGGATGAGTGGAAGACAGCCTTCAAGACACCTTTTGGGCACTATGAATATCGAGTTATGCCTTTTGGCCTATGCAATGCCCCCGCTGTTTTCCAACGATTTATGGACAACATCTTCGGCGATCTGCTTGGCTTATCCGTCTGGGTGTATTTGGATGACATCCTGGTTTTTTCCAAATCCTTTGACGAGCATGTGAAACATGTTCGTGAGGTCCTTCGTTGGTTGTCCATTAATAATCTATTCGCCAAGGTGGAGAAGTGCTCCTTTCATCAACCCAGCATCGAGTTTTTGGGGTTTGTGATTAATCAGGAAGGAATTGGGATGGATCCCAGGAAAGTGCAAGCCATACAAGAATGGAAGCCTCCTCATGATATCAAGTCTCTTCAACGCTTTCTGGGATTCGCAAATTTCTACAGACGCTTTATTCCACAATTTTCTCAGATCTCTGCGCCCCTCACCAGGCTAACCAGCAGCAAAATCGCTTTCTCGTGGGATTCCAAGGCTTCTCAGGCTTTCGACATCTTGAAGTCAGCTTTTATGGCAGCCCCGATTCTGCACCATCCTCAGGAAGAGCTACCCTACATTGTGGAGGCCGACGCTTCCAGCTTCGCGGTCGGTGCTGTTCTCCTACAGAAAGACCCGACTACGTTGGTTGAACATCCGGTGGCCTATTTTTCTCGCAAACTGAATCCCAGCGAAAGGAATTATGCGGTGATTGAAAGAGAACTGTTGGCTATTAAAACCGCATTTGAGGAATGGAGACATTTCCTTCTCGGAGCACGCTTCTCTGTGGAAGTACAGACAGATCATCGCAATCTGCAATACCTTCGCTCCTTGCAATGTCGAACTCCTCGGCAGGCTAGGTGGGCCTTCTTCTTTTCTCCGTTTGAGTTTCACGTTACTTATATCCCAGGAACCTCCAATTTGAAAGCAGATGCTCTCTCTAGATCCCTAGGGAATGTGGAAGAGGCGTCCTGTCCAGCTCAGCCACTGATTTCCCCTCAACATTTCTTGCTGACCTTGTCTCCTCACCTTGAGTCCATCTTGGACGCCACTCGAACGGATCCAGAAAGAGCGACCCTTCTCAGTCATCAATCAGTGTCTGAACGAGATGGGCTTTTGTTTTTTCGAAAAAGGCTGTATATTCCTAAGGGAGCTATTCGGAATGGCATTTTGCATGGATTCCATGACTCACCTATTGGAGGGCATCGTGGGATAAGGGCCACACGGGAGTTGATATCCCGACAGTTTTGGTGGCCTGGTTGGGCTACCGAAGTCCAGAAGTACATTGAAAGTTGTCCGATTTGTGCCCAGTGCAAGGTTCCTAGAAAACGACCGTTGGGATTGCTGGTACCTACCGAAATAGCACCTTACCCATGGCATACCATCGCCACCGACTTCATTGTGGATCTACCTCCTTCAGAAGGGTTTACTTGCATAATGGTAGTTGTGGACAATTTCACTAAACTAGCCCATTTCATTCCTTTTCGGAAGATCCCTACAGCGATCCAGATGGCTTCAGCGTTCTTGCATGAGATCTACCGGTTGCATGGCCTACCCGAGAAGATTATCTCAGATCGTGGGACCTAGTTCCTCTCTTTATTCTGGAGCAAGGTGTGTGGTCATCTTGGAATTCATAGAGCTCTAAGCTCGGGCTATCACCCACAGACCAATGGGCTTACTGAAAGGACCAATCAAACTTTGGAAGAGTACCTTCGATGTTTTGCTAATGCCACTCAGTCCAATTGGAAGGCTGGTTTAGATCTTGCAGAAGTGTCTTACAACAATACCATTCACGCTTCCATTGGAGTCAGTCCGTTTTTCTGCTCTACTGGTTTACATCCCCGATTGATGCCTTTCCATCCGGTTCCTTCCAGTACGGTTCCATCTGCTGATGGCTATGTCACTCACATTCAGAAACAACAGGAACTAGCACGCAAGATCCTGAGAGAAGCCAAGGATCGGATGAAGGTACAGGCAGACAGGAAGAGGAGTGTAGAACCAGATTTTCAGGAGGGAGACAGGGTGTGGCTATCCTCAAAGAACTTGCCGCTTCACAACCTACCCGTCAAATTAGCTCCCCGATTTTTTGGGCCCTTCGTTATTACCAAGCGGCTGTCCTCAGTAGCTTTCCGTCTCCGATTACCCCCTTCTTGGCATATACACCCCGTTTTCCATGTGTCCTTGTTGAAACCTTACGTGGTTGATACCTACGGCCGCACCTGTCCTCGCCCGGCTTCTGTCCTGGTGCAAGGCCTTCCTGAGTTTGAGGTTCACGAGATTTGTGATGCCCGTTATCGCAGGGGGGTACTCCACTATTTGGTGGACTGGAAAGGGTACCCGGCCTGTGATCGTACATGGGAACCGCACCAGCACGTGCATGCTCCCCGTCTGGTGCGTGAGTTCTATAGACGATTTCCTTGGAAACCTGGGGCCCCGGGTCTTCCCGGGAGGGGGCATAGTGTCATGTCACGTGGGAGACCGGGGTCTGCCGCTCCTTCTTCCTCCTGGCGAGTCTACCCGCGCGTTCGCGTCTGGGGACTCGCCAGGGGAAGAGCTTTGGGTCTTGGGCCCGGCGGTCTACGGCGCATGCGCGGGAGACCTTTGTCGTGGTTACGCGCATGCGCCGTGGACTGGGCTCGCCTCCTTGGAAGGGCTTGCCTTCCAAGCCTCGTTGTGGGTTCGCCGGAGCCCGGAGACGAGGCGGCTTGCATTCCAAGCCTCTCGGGCTCCGGCGACCCATAAAAGAGGCCGCGAATCGATGCAAGCCGCGTCTCAACGCGGTTCGCTTCGCTTCGTTCTGTTCCTGTTTTTTGGTACTTACCTGAGCCAGTCCTGAGCCAGCCTGCTATCTTTTTGGGAACTGCTCTGGGCCTGCCTACCTACCCTTACCAGGGACCTGTCCTGGGCCAGCCACTTCTTACCTGGGTACTGCCCTGGGCCTGCTTACCTACCCTTACCAGGGACCTGTCCTGGGCCAGCCACTACTTACCTGGGAACTGTCCTGGGCCTGCTTACCTACCCTTCCAGGGACCTGTCCTGGGCCAGCCACTACTTACCTGGGAACTGCCCTGGGCCTGCTTACCTACCCTTACCAGGGACCTGTCCTGGGCCAGCCACTATTTACCTGGGAACTGCCCTGGGCTTGCCTACTTACCCCTACCAGGGACCTGTCCTGGCCAGCCACTACTTACCTGGGAACTGCCTAGGGCCTGCTTACTTTCCCCTACCTGGGACCTATCCTGGGCCTGCTTACTATTTTACCCGGGAACTGCCCTGGGTCTGATTGCTAACTCTTTTCCTGGGTCCTGTCTCGGGCCAGCCTGCTCACCCCAGCTATATCCCGTCCTTGGCCTGCCTACCACCTACCCGGGTCCTGCCTTGGTCCTGCCAAGCAACTCTTCCGGTTCAAATCAAAATCCTTTTTGGCCAGTCTGCAAGCTAAATCTGGTCTCCTTCATTCCTGTCTGACCTGCTCCTGTCGGAACCACCAGCATCAGCCAAGATCTTTTCTTTCTGCGATATAGACCTGTCTTGCTGTGTCGGACATTTTGTCTACTGCTGCAGTTCTTGAGCCTTCGGAGAATTGTCATCAGATTTCATCTTGTCAGTAATCTTCACCAAGACTTTGGCCTTGCCTGTCTGTGCTCGCACAGTCCCACTGCCACGTTAATCTGAAGAGTGCCTTTCGTGACATTGGGAGTCAGTCCATCCTCCCCCCTTTGCCAATCCAGGGTGGAGGAGAGGCTGGTTCTTCGTGTCACCAGTTCATCATTCCACGGGCTCCAGACTGGCGACCTCTACACGATCGACCTCCAAGACATCAGGTACGCGGCCCACACGGGCTTCCCAGCTTGACAATATCCTAGTTAAACTTGATGTGGAAGCACTCTATATGAACATCCCACAAAATTAATGTTTGGAAGTCATTCATCTATATTTGGAAAAAAGAGAAGATTGTACGGTACCCTCGAATTTCATCATTGAATGCATTAGACTGGCATTGACAAAGAATTTTTTCTTGTTTGAAAAAATGTTTTATCAACAAATACAAGGAACTAGTATGGGGGTAACCTTTGCCCCCGACCTTGCCAATCTTTACATGGATCAGTACGAGGAACGTATTGTCTATGCTGCAATCAACCCTTTCTTGAATAAGATCGGTGTGTGTTACCGATATATAGATGATATTTTTATGGTATGGAAGGGCTAAGAAGAGGATTTGATTAACTTCTTTACGTGGCTAAATCAGCAAGCCCCGACCATAAGATTCACTACGTCCTCCAACATAGAAAAGATACCATTCTTAGACCTCATTATCTTTAAGAGACCTAACAACACCTTGGGGACAACTCTTTTCAAAAAGCCCACAGATAAGAACACACTTTTAGTGTACAGTAGCTTCCACCCTTTCAGCATGCGTGAGAATTTACCTTACGGTCAGTTTCTCCGGATTAGGCGCAACTACAGTAACATAGACAACTTTAAATTTAACAGCAATGAATTAAGCAAAAAGCTGAAAAGTCGTGAATACCCTGCAAAAACTATCAGGCAGTCAATGAAGCAGGCGCTAAATATGAACAGAGATGCTTGTCTAACGAAACAAAGAAAAGATATAGAAGACAGAATTATGTGCATATCCACTTTCTCTCCATTGAGCAATGATCTCAGAAGGATCATTCTCAAACATTGGAAAATTGTACAAACAGAAGACTTCAAACCAGGCCCCCCTAGGCTTGCATTTAAACGCATGCCTAATTTGCGTGACAAACTTGTGCATACATATCCGATTGAAAAAAATCTGGTCACGGATCAGACCCAACTGTAGCATCTACCACCGGGAAAGGGCCACTTTCGATGTGGGCATTGCTCGGTATGTCATCTGACAAGTAACATCAAACAGATCGACTTAAAAGGGCAGAATTAGAAATGTAACACCTTTTCAAACTGCACCACGAAGTGGGTTGTCTATGGCATTAAATGCCCTTGTGATCTCCTCTATATAGGGAAGACCAAGAGAGCAGTCAAGATTTGCATTTGCGAACATAGATCTGCCATAAGAAACAACACTGCAGATAAACCCCTGGTGGCCCATTACCAAACTGCAAAACATACACAGGATGATCTATACTGGTTTGTAATCCAAATAATACAAGTACATCCACGAGGAGGTGATAGGGATCTAATCCTTAGAAAAACAGAACAAAAATGGATTTATAACGTAGGTACGGCAAAAACAGCCCTTAATCTAGCGGTGGAGTGGAATTTATTCTATCACTAACCATTTGGTCTACCGTCAATGCCGCCCCATAACCCTTTCCATTCGAATGTATTTGTCTCACAATCAGATTAATGGAATAATGGCCAGTTAGGGTGCACGCTGATAGTCATCACACTTTATTGATGCATTGGTCAACATGGGAGGTGTTCCATATATGGTATATGTGGACAATTCCATTTTCAAGCATCTATCAATATGACACAAATTCTCTATGAGAGGTGGTTACACTAAAAGGACGGATAAATACAATGTCACCACAATCCGTGTCCACACACTTAGCATCATGCTTCCCAATAAGGTCCCAAACCAAGATGGCGACGACGCTTAAACACAGGCAGCCTGCACATCTCCCAATGTAAAATGGTGACAACGTTGGCATGTATGCACACGCCAACGCGTCAGCTTTATAAATACAACTCGCCAATCCAAGATGGCGGCTGATAACACGTATGCGCTGAGAAATAGATGTGCAGGGAGCCTGTCGCTAAGTAAGTAAGAGCGCCACTAAATAAATGTAGCTACTTAGACCATTGTCCAGATGGCCCTCTAATACATCTTATGTTCACCAAGAACCCTTGAATATTGAAATCACTGCCATTTGTCGGCAATATCGGCACCTCTGCGGAGCAAATTCGTCGGCTGTAGACACAGAGACGTTTCTGATTACGTCATACATGCACTTTAAGTAAGTGGACATGTGTAAACAACGATCGGTATAAATGCAGATGATAGGGGAGACATTGACTAAAACTCTGTCTCTCTTTCTCTTCCCTTTCCCTCCCTTTGTCTCCTCTGTGTGTGGCCCTCCCTTCCCTTGTCTTTGTGTACAAACAGCAGTGCAGCTTTACAATCATGTTGAAGATTAGTTGGCGGAAATTATTGGCCGCATACACACGATAATTTACAGTGTATGAAGAAGTCTAACACACTGCGGCATCATTAAAAAGGTAAACATTAAATAATAAACATGTAAAGGATATTAAAAGAGGAAGGAAGAAAATCAATATAACGTCCTCCCATTAACTATTTCACAGTACAGAATAAACAATTGAGGCAAAGTGGCCACGCCGAAAGATTAATCTAGACTCCCACACGTAGAAAACAGCTATGCAAGTAGCAGGTCAGTAGGGTGTTGGGTTCTTGAATTGCTTTTGAAAAAATATGGTCACTTAAACTATAGGCTTTTAACAGTGTGCTATTTGTATTTGTTTGTAGGCAGTACATGCTGATCACATGATTGCCTGTCTTTGTTTGAGTATTGGACTACACATTGAAAAATTAACAGCGTCCTGAAGAAGGAGACTACACATTGTATATCAAGATACATCAGTTGTGGTGTTTGTCTTTTCTCCCGAAACACAATTTGGTGTAGACGTTCCATGATATAAGAAAGGATGTCATGTTTTCTAAAATCACCTTGATACAAACGTCACAATTGCCGGAATAGATAACATTAGTGTCCGACTTGCAAACTAGGTGCTTTTCATTACATTTTAGGAAAATGTACAAGACCGAGGTCTTGACAAAACTGTGAAACATGTTGCGAGAACGCTGATTTATGATTATTTGTGTCTTTGTGCTTTGTTGTTTTAGCCAGACCACCAGTATATGACTTTGTCAGATGGTCGTTTTAACGATTTGAAAATGTATTAAAGATGTTTTTTTGCTAATACCTATGTTCACGTGATCTATGCAAACTAAGTGAATATAATAATCACTTACGAGCACTCTCATCTTTCTGACAGTGTGTAGGGAAGTTGGGTAGCAAGTGGTATACATTTTGCTTGTGTTTACCGTATACTCCTCACATACCCCTGCCCTCTTTACAAAAAAAGAGGAAACAAGTTATTGTGCTCAACTCATTTACCACCTCATGTAGCCTACCTGTATAGCGGTGGGCCGCCGAAGACCCCAGGGTACGCTGAAATGGGAGCGTCATTTGCCACGGAGATGGAAGCCTGTGCTCGTAAGTGCCGCCCACCATCTTGTGTAAGGGTAAATTGCTTCATAGAGTTGGTGCAAAAAAGACGGATAACTCTGCGTCCCTCAGGCATGGCATCCATTTTAGAATAGAGTCGGTAATAAAGGGGCATATGGACCCCTGTGGTTGAACATAAAAGTGTCTCTATAAGATGTGCCATGTCGTATTGAAGAATGATCCTCAAGACTACGAGGATAAATCAGAAAAATATCCTGCGAATACCTCTAGTTCACATCCGTTTGACTCCCACATATTCTCGCATGTCTTTACTTATGTTCATTGTAGTAGTGAAATTCGATATCTTCAAAGTCACAAAAAATAGATAAATAAAGAAGAGGGTTAAACCCCCATACAGGATTGTGTTCTCATAGATAATGTAATTCCCGTTCACAAAGCTGCTTTCGCGAAATGGGTCCCACACTATGGCCAGACTGCAGGGTATTGGAGATCTGTAGCACACATTCATCATCCTAAATAACCTTCAGGTATATTTAATGGGTTCACAGAGTTTGGACATTTCCATGGAGATCATCTGATAACAAAATACAAAGTATGTCAGAAAAAAAAATAGGTACTTCGGGGTACACTGCATATCTGGTGCCTAAACTGTCAATCTGTGCAGTATATAGCATGGCAATGGATGATTCATATTCAATATTCTGGAAAAATTACAGTACACATTATCATGGCTATATTCAAACATTCTTAAGTCAGATATACTACATGGGTGATTCCTCAAATTCTCTCCCCCCAAGAAGAAATACATATAGACATGTGTTGAGTGTGATAGATCAGCAACCATTATGTAGGTGATGTTAAGTTAGGTCACGAGAAAATGTATCAATGATTAAACAAAAGATTCATCCTAACATCTCGATATACACTTTTGATAGCTATAATGAATTTTAGAAGGTTTCCATGCCTCGAGAAGGTAGCGGCATATGTAATATTCTCTTATGGAGCTAAATTGCAAACAAAGGGTCAACGATTCAATTAATGCGATCATAATAGAGTCAACTCTTCATAGTGTGACAAGCTACCATGTTAGAGCACATTTGATATGGTGGTTAAATCTGTGGTCTATGGAAACCATTACAACAGAAGGAACCTAGTGTATATACTCTATATAAAGCAGTTTAAGGAGCACTCCTCATTCAGGCCCTTGGGGTGTACAGTGTCCAGGAAGTAGATCCAATATTTTTCTCTTCGTGACATAAGAGATTGATAGTCGCCACCCCTTTGCGGTCGTTTGACAACCTCGATTACCTGGAACTTCATTTGGGCAATGGTGTGGTGCTGTTATGCAAAATGTCTTTCTACTGGAGATCTGACACTCCTGCATCTTATGTTCGATTTATGCTCTGCCCATCTATCTTAGACGAGCCTCATGGTCTATCCCACATATAGATTCCCACAGGGGCATTTGATGGAAGAGATTACTCCTGATGTCAAGCAGGTGGAAAATTCTCTCAGTTTGATTCTCTTGCCCGTTTGAGGATGGACGATGGTATCTCCTTTAGTCACGTTGTTGCAGTGTGTACAGCTTAGACAAGGGAATGTTCCCTTTTTCCTTGCCTTGAGGAAGAGTTGTTTTTCCTTTTGTGGTTTCTCTGCCTTCACCAGTTTGTCCCTTAAGTTCCATGTATAGCCCTGGCCTGGTCCTCCATGGCAGCGGCCAGGCGGGACAGAGATGAATGCATCTGCAACATGAAGCCTCGGAGGTGCTCATTCAACACCTCACGGAATGCACAGTGTTCCTCTGAGATGGTCAACAGTTGCATATGGTGTTCAAACTGTGTACTGCGGGCTGCGGGCTGGCTGGCCTCAGAGCTTCCATGTGGGCCAGATCCTCAGCAAGGGATGCCTGCAGAGACCTCAGTTCCACCTGTCGGCTCCTGTTGCTGGCCTCCATGTGCAGCCTGTGTGAGCGGCATGTGTACCGCAATGCCTGTAGCTGGTGCTCTACCTGTGCTGCTGGTGGGATCATGGAATGGGCCACCCTATCCATGGCCTGAGCCAACATCTCATAGGAAGCACCCTGTTGTTGTGCAACATCATACATGGACTGCTCCTACACTGTATCACCAGCCGCAACACGGCCATCTGCATCTCTGTGAACTTGGGCCGTGACCACTACAGGCATGGCTGGTGGTCCCTGAGCCTGGGTGGTGGGGACTGCATCTGCCCCTGCAGCTTCCTGACCCTAACTGGTGGGGACTGCAGCTGTCCCTGCATCTTCCTGACCCTGTTGGGTGGGGGCATGGCATAGCTCCCCCTGCACATCCCCGACCCTGGACACCTCAGCCACCTCTGCCACCCTTCCTCGTCATGTAAACCATACTAGTATGGTGCAGCAAGGTTCAATTTGACCACTGGTGAAAAGAAAACAGGGCGCGAAAGACACAGGCACCCAACAAAAATGCGTGTGCATGACCCCTCGGTAGCTCATGTGAAAGAAATTAGCATTACACGGTATGCTGTGGCACCCAGCAACAAAAACAATTTGTGCGCGCGGCCCAGGTAAGCTACTCTGATGTTTAGAATGGGGGTACGCGATGCACAGTGGCATCCATAGAATGGATAATGCATACACGACTCACCGTTAGCCTTTGTAAATAGGGAAAAGTACAGGCGCGTGTGCGCGGAGGCAATACTCACACCAAAATAAGAAGTAAGCACTCTCACAGTAGTGAACAAAATGCGTGGCACCCCAAAATCTCTGAAGTCCACACGTCCGTCCGATCCAACTGGCACAAGCGGTGCAATGTTCTCCTATGCACTCCTTTATTCCAAATCTGAACGCCAATGCCCAACGGCCAGCGCTTGTCAAGTAATTTACACGATTCTGATTTCACGTGTACGCGCTAATTTTGCACATGCAAAGTGACCATCACTCTGTTTCCGGCTGCCCACGTGAGACCACGTTAGTAACATGGAAGTCCCATGCGTTCCTGCCTATGAGCCATTTTACCTGCCTCCTACTGCCCTAAGCTGCCTCCTACGAGCCATCTGCTGCTGCCTGCCCACTGTGTATGCCTGCTACCCACCTGCCCTGCATTTTGAGTGCCTGCTGTCAAGCCATTGCCAGTGCTCCTGTCCTTGGCCCTGTGACCACCTCAGCTGATTCAAAAGACTCTCAACGTGCCAGAACCTCACCACCACTCCACAGCACAGCCCCAGGACCATCTTGCCCACCCACACCTGCCTCAGGGGTTGTCATGACTGAGCATACATCTTCAGAGGAAAGTGGCAACCCCGCAGCAGCGAGGCAGAGGGCTGTCAACTTCACAGCCAGGGAAGCTGACATCCTGGTGGAGCATGTATTTGGACATTATGATTCCCTCTTCAACCCTGCAACGCAAGTCGGCAAGGAAGGACGGAAGCTGATCTGGGACCAGATTGCGGGTGCCATCAACGTGGAGAGGGTGGCACCCCGTGACTACCACCATGTGAGCAAGCTCTGGGAGGACCTAAAGTCCAGGACCCACAACAAAGCCCAGCACTTCCTCCAGGCTGGTGCCAACCAAGGGGTGCACTGGGGCCGTTTGAACACCACAGACATGCGGGTCCTGGAGAGGTTTTACCCGGCGCTGCACACCCAGGTCAGCGATTTGCAGCACCGTCTGGAGTTGTCAGGTGAGTGTCCATGTGTTGCTGTCCTCCACTCTGCATGTGCATGTTGATGTATTGGGGGAGTGTGCACCTTGGCCTTACGGCAAGTAAGCCTCTTGTACAGATTTCTGTGTGCATGTCCCAGACAGTGCTTTCCCATGTGGTCAATGAAGCATGCGTGATTACAACGGTGTAACTTTTACAACGTGTGTTGTACTGCAGCATATTACGACATGCACATGTTTTCTTACATGTGTCTGAGACATGCCCGTGTGAGAGGTGTGACTGTTACGCTCACCTGATTCCCACGGGGACGTCGATCTGGACTGGCCTGGTGCCACGTAGAGCCGAGATGACTGACTGGACAGCCCCACTTAACTTTGTTTGTCGGCTCGTATGAATATCTTTCTGATGGTTTGGAAAGGTGAGCTCTCCATCCTGCATCGAGCGCAGGGGCGCGTAGACGCCCAGTTACTTCACTGGCATGGAGGAATTGGTGAGTTCCAGTATTGACTGTAGAATCCAATAGTTTGTGAGAGTTCAAATGTCTGATTTTCACTCTTTACGATTCCTTGTCGGTTGCCGGCTTAACCACCACGAAGAGTCCAAATGGCAGTTGGTGAGAGTCAGGTAAGTCTATAGTGGTTTTCCCCTTAGGGGCCGGGGTACGGCGATGATGCAGAGTTAACTGCGCCGACCTGAGATGAGGTGAGTACCCCCCTGCGGTAAATCAGGTAAGTCTTTGGGGGGTAGCTTGTAATGTCCAGTGGTTTCCCCTTAGGGGCCGGGGTGCGGCGGTGATGCAGAGTTAACTGCGCCGACCCGAGATGAGGTGAATACCCCCCTGTGGTAATCCGGTAAGCCTTTGGGGGTAGCTTGTATTGCCCTTTTGCATTCCCGTTCTCACCTGGCTTTTCTTGTCCACTTAGATATCAGAGAGCGGTTTGGAAATGCAGAGTTTGCGATGGAGTGAGGAAAAGCTGCACTGGATGGTGAGTTCAGCGCGGCGCTGCGAGGTGCGTGACGGCGCGCGTGCGATGACTCCTTCTTCAAGATCGACGGCGTGATGGATCAAGAATTCAGGTAAGGTTTCAAGTTTGAACCTCTTCTCCTTCTTTCTTTTCGTTTCCAGGTGGTCCAGGACTGAAGCGGTCGTGGCTGTAGACTGGAAGCTGCTGGAGGCACAGTGAGCGTTACGCTGCTGAATGCAGAATAACGCGAAGCACGTGCGGCTGTCCGGGCGTGGTTTAAATAGCCTAGGAAGAAGTCCCAGGTAAGTATTCTTCCACAGCCCCCACCCGAGAAGAAAGTAGTCCCTTAGGTAAAATAGTCCCTCCTAAGCCCCATTTGGCTTGTGGCTTCGTGCAGCATGGTCTGCACCAGGTAAGTATGCAGCATGGTCTGCATTAGGTAGGTTTTCTGTAATGAGCCTGGCACCCATGGCGCCAAGACTGACTTAATCCTTATGAGCCTGGCGCCATAGGCGCCAGGACTGCACCCAAACAGCCCCTAACTGGGGTTTTTGGGCATGCTCCAAATGGCATGATGCCTGCTTCCGGGGTTGCTGGGCCTGGTATCGCTTCCCGGGGGAAGGCATCATGACAGCGACACATAGTTGTTGTCGTCAACATCATGAACAGGCATGGTGTACATGTGTATGTGTCTGAGATGTGACTGTTTGACTGGCCATCACTCCTGGATGGATGTAACTGGTGCATTTCAATGTGTGCCCTTCTCTTTCTGCCTGATTGACGTTGAGGGCACACTGATGTGATAGCTCAGTGCACTGCTTCAGGACTGTTGGGTGATGTGTGTGCATGACATGTGTATGTCCCATGATGTGTGTGTGTGTACCATGAACTATTTGTAGGTGGTGACAGTGCCATGTCCAATTATGTGATTGTTGCGAAGGACAGACATGTATGTGCATGTATGTACATTGCGTGTACCTGTATGTTGTGGAGGGTGATGATGGTTGTGACCTTTGACAGTGTACTTCATGTGCATATGTTTTGTGCCAAACACACATAGGTACAATACCCTGATGTTTGTGTTCTAATTCTCCTTACCCACAGCAGCGTTGGAAGAAGAGGGAAGAGAAAGCGCTGTGGAGAAAGGCAGCTGGGGTGCCTCCAACGGGCAGAGACGCAAGGCCCAGTCACCCCCCCTGGCATCAACATCATCAGGGAGCGAGGAGACTGGTGCCGCATCTCAAACATCGGCCACAGCTGCTAAGGGGAGGTCCAAGAGGGAGAAGGTGGATGTGGGCTCCTCGGCAATGGGGGGGGGACAGGTGAGCTCACACAGGCGCAATCCACTGCAGAAGATGCTGAGGAGACATCCAGGTTGGCAGGGGAGGCAGAGGAGGAGGAGGCTGTATCAGCCCATTCCACAGGGGTGATGAGGTGTGTCGCCGTGGAGTTGCCTGTGCCAAATCCTGCCCCTGGGACAGCGCCTACATGAGTATGCACCTGCCAGCATGCCCCATGCTGGACCCATCCGCAGGTGACGGATGTTTCCACACAAACCGACACCCCAATGCCTGCAGATCTGGCCATTCGAGACAGAGTGGAACACCTGCTAGCTTGTATCGCAAGTTGTAGAGCCGTCATTCATGATGATGTGAAGTCTTACAATCGTGGGCTTGCACATCATCACAATGAGGTCTGGCATCTCCTGAACTGGCTAGTAACGTTCCTGGTCTCGGATTGGCTGCGTGGGCTTGCCACTTATGTGGCCCCCTTCCTCGTCTTGCTCCTATGTGCGCCAATTGTCTTTTCATGTGCCTTCTGGACCAGATACCACCAGAGCCCCCTGTGTACCTGTCCCACACACGTCGGCCCATTTGATGGAGATCACATCCCTGCCTGAGTTGGGAGTCAAGGTTGGATCAGCCGAGTTGGTCACCATGCCGATCCAGGCTACGACAGGAGCTATGGCAATGGAGGGAGAGCAGGCACCATGGAGCAGGGAACGTGCCAGACGGCCCGGGTGATTTCATTAGCCCGGAGGGTGACCATGCAATGCAGGCACCGGGCAATAAGGCAGCAGCAGGCTCTGAGTAGGAGGCTTTGTGACTCAGGACATGCCATCCAAAGGGGGCAGGTAACCGGCATCAGACAGGACGCAAATGTGGACCTCCGGTTGAGGATAACTTCGGTTTGGGAGCAATATGGGCAGCAAATCGGGGGAGAGAGGCAGCGGGCTCGGGAGGCAAGACTCACCATGGCCACGGCGAAGAGTGCACTGCGTGGGGCAGGGTGGCGTCACCTCATCCTCGAGGAGGCTTGCAGGGATTGGAAGGCGAGGGAGCGGGCCATGCTGGTGGACCTGCAAGCCCTCGAGGAGCAAACAGAGGCACACATTGTTGAAGTAGAGGCAGTGCTCGATGATGCCCTGGCCCAGATATTGAGCGACATTGGTGAGGAGGAGGACTAGCCCGCTGCCTTTGTACATAGTTTTTTTAGGTATAAGTTTCCATTGATTTTATTTATTATTTGGAGCTTTGGGACATTACTCCATTTTTTTGTACATAGTGTGGGTTTCCTTTTAATTATTTTATTTGGAGTGGACTTTGGACATTACTCCATGTTAATTGTGTAAATAGTTTTATTGGTCTTTTTTTGTGTTCACCATGCAGTAATGGTTATTTCTTTATTTTTGATGGTATTGTAAAAAATGTTTATGGACATTTTTTGCATTCTTTTTATTTTTCAAGTACATATTTTGAACTTTCATTTACAGTGTGTATGAGCACAATACAACTGATCAATATAATTAATTTTCTTAACTCACAGTCATTGTTTCTCACAGTTTCTTTGCCAGTGTGCCGGTTTGTTAGTCCTTTTAGTGTCCCTTGTTCTGACCATCGTTGGTCATGTTTGCGGTTACTTGCATGCATGTGTCATGTTTGTTTTCCATTGGCGTGGTGCATATACAGATGTGGCTGACCGGTGGTGGAGTGCCAAGGGGGAGTTTGGGTGCACGTTAAAATGGCATTTGCTTTCACATGTGCAGCATCACTGTGTATTAGTCATCACTGTGTTTGTGAGGGAGGTGGGTGGGGTGACTGTGGGAGTGTTACATGTTCAGGATATTGGCACATGATTTGCTAGATGCTGGGTGGGGATGTCCCATGTGGAGAGGGCTGCCTGCATGGTGGGGTGATGGGGCTGGGATATCCCATGTGGAGGGGGCTGCCTGCAGGGTGGCATCATGGGTGATGGGGGCTGGGGCGGGGGTGTCCCATGTGGATAGGGTGGCCTGCAGGGTAAGGTGATGAGTGATGGGGGCTGGCGTGTCCCATGTGGAGACAGCTGCCTGCAGGGTGGTGTCACGGATAATGGGGGCTTGCCACAGATTGTAAGGTGCAGACGCACAATTTGGCTGGGGTGTGGCTGAGATTGCGAGGTGTTTATGGGCAATTATGCTGGGGTGCGGCCAGGGATCGCCGATAGTTTTCACTCGATTGCGCTGGGGTGCAGCTGGGGATAGCACAGAGTTTTCATACAATTTGGCAGGGTGCGGTCAGGGATTATGAGGTGTTTTTGCGTGATTACGTTGGGGTGCAGCTGTGGATTGTACAGAGTTTTCACGTGATTTTGCTGGGGTGCGGCCGGGGGTTTTTGCACGATTACGCTGGGTTGCAGCCGGGGATTGTAAGATGTTTTTGTGCGATTGCTCTGGGGTGCTGCCGGAGATCCCACAGAGTTTTCACATGATTTGGCTGAGTATGCAAGGTGTTTTCGTGTAATAATGCTGGGGTGTGGCCGGGGATCGAACACAATTTTCACACAATTTGGTTGGGGTGCAGCCCGGGATTGTGAGGTATTCGAATGTGATTATGCTGGTGTGAGGCTCGGGATCGTGCAGAGTTTTGACGCGATTTGTGAGGGGTGCGGACGGGGATTGCGAGGTGTTTATTGCGCAATTACGCTGGGGTGCGGCCGGGGATAGCACAGAGTTTTCACACAATTTGGCTAGGGTGCGGTCAGGGATTACGAGGTGTTTTCACGCGATAATGCTGGGGTACGGCTGGGGATCGTGCAGAGTTTTCACGCAATTTGGCAGGGGTGCGGCCGGGTATTGCGAGGTGTTTTCGTACGATTTGACTGGGGTGCGGCCGGCGATTGCAAGATGCTTTTGTGTGATTGTGCTGGGGTGCGGCCAGAGATCCCGCAGAGTTTACACGTGATTTGGCTGGGATGCGCCGGGTATGCAAGGTGTTTTCGTGCGGTTACGCTGGAGTGTGGCTGGCGATCGTGCACAGTTTTCACATGATTTGGCTGGGATGCGGCCCGGGATTGCGAGGTAGTTTCACTTGATTATGCTGGGGTGCGGCTGGGGATCGTGCAGAGTTTGCAAGTGATTTGGCTGGGGTGCGGCTGGGGAGTTTTCACAGGATTTTCGCTAGGGGGGCTATATGCTGACCCATGGATGGCGCGGAGGCTTGCACCTTGTTAGGCATTTCACTTGCTTTTTAATGCGCGTGGGGGCGTGTTGGGGCGTTACTGGTGCAGCTTGCTGTTCCTTGTGCCACGGCTACTGATGCCTCAGGAAATCCATGAATACGCGTGCAGGGCAATCATTTCTCTGCGCCACGTCTGGTGCATGCTCCCTCTCGGCACGCGGTGCATGCACCTTTTCTGTGCCAGAGGTCTTTTGACCTCATCAACTTCCAACTTGTGCTGAACTCTCTAGTGCGACATTATAAGAACAGCAACTAGAATAAGAGAGATCAGAAACTGTTACTATGATATGATATGATATTTTATTTATATCACGCTCACACACAGGTGTTTCAGAGCGTGACTAGGCAAAGGGAGGGGGAGCAGGGGAGAAAATAAAAACAAACTATCTTACTAGGCCCAGTGACATTGAGAATGTGCAAGTACATGGGGAAAGGAAAGGGGGAAAGTGCAAGGAAAAGGGGGGGGGTGGAAAGTGCAGAGCATAGGAGAAACAAGATAAATATTAAGTTAGTGGATAAATAAATGAATAAATAAAGGTGATCAAGAGCAGTGGTAGTGCAGCCAGTGAAGGGTAAGGTGCAGGTGGAGTCAGATAGGGTATAATCTGATAAATGCAGAAGAGGAGTGGGGAGGAACTGTATGGGTACAGATACAGGCCCCAGTGCAGGGATGGCCGGGAGGCAGAGCAAGAGGGTGTCCGGGTGGGCAGGTAACTGAGCCCGAAGAGCCCAGTTGGCAGGTGGGGCAGTGCCGAGAGAGAAAGCAGATCAACAGGGGAGGAGAGTAGCAAAGGCAGAGGCAAAGAGGAAGGTCTTGAGGAGCTTCTGGAAGAGTAGTTTCAGGGTGGCAGGGAGACAGTTCCAAAGGGAGGCCCCAGCTGAGAATAGAGATCTGCCCCCAGCTCGTTTCTTTGAAAAATGGCTGACCATGAGGGAGTTAGATTTAGAGGAGTGAAGGGCACGAGAGGGGAGGTATTTATGGAGGGATAGTTGAAGGTATTTTGGACTCAGGCCCCAGAAAGCCTTGTGGACAATGCAAAGGGTTTTAAATGTAATCCTTGTATCCACTGGGAGCCAATGGAGGGATTTCAGAGCTGGAGAGATACGAGCCCAGGGCTTGAGGCCAAGGACAAGTCTCACAGTCCTGTTCTGGATTAGTTGTAGAGGGCAGAGAGTGGAGGCAGGTAGATTTCGAAAGAGGCTGTTACAGTAGTCCAGTTTCGAGAGAATCAGAGCGTGGGAGACAGTGGGCTTCTGAGGGAAGGAAAGAAAGGGAAAGGTACCTCCGAGGAGGTGTAGTAGGAAGTTAGATTTTTTAGAAACTTCAAAGTTGTGTGAGGAGAAGGATATTGTGGAGTCAGGTAGGGGCAGGAGGAGGGCCAAGGGAGGCAGGCCAGAAAGTGAGAGGATTACCATTTAAACAGAGATCATTGGATGCACACCAATTTTGAGTGGCGATTAGACAGTCAGAGATGAGGAAGGGAGAGGAGGTGGCAGAGGGAACCCTGAAAATGAGTTGGGTGTCATCAGCGTAGCATTGGAAGTTTGAGAAAAAGATGAAAATGCAGTAGGCAAGAGTTACCAAGTATTGGTTGAACAGCCAGGGCGAGAGGTTAGAGCCCTGGGGAACACCACAGGTAGAGAGGGAGATAGAGGAGAGGAAGGACCGAAGTTGTAACTGGGAGGGTCGATCAGAGAGAAAGGAGGTAAGCCAAGCCAAAGCCTGTTCAGTGATACCCAGGTTGTCACGGAGACGATTGAGCAGGGTGGTGTGGTTGACCGTATCAAAGGTGGAGGAGAGATCAAGTAGGATAAGGATAGAGGGAGTTTTAGAATAAAGGTCGGAGAGCAAGTCTTCACGGATATTCAGGAGAGCAGTTTCCATACTTCTGGCAGCTCTGAAGCCGGATTGGTGGTTGTGGAGAGAGCGGACAGAATAAGAATGAAGGTTAAGATGAGAGATGGCAAGCTTTACCAGGAGCTTACCCAAAAAGGGGGTAATGGAAATAGGGCGATAGTTAGCTGGACAGGAGGGATCAGCTGTGGGTTTCTTGAGCAGAGGTTGCACTAGGAAGTGTTTCAGGGGGGAGAGGAAAGAACCAAAGGGAAATGAGAGGTTGCAGAAATCTGCAAGGGCAGGTGCAAGGGTGTCAATGTGATCCTTAATGGTTTTAGAGGAACAGGGATGGACCTGTTTTGTTTAGGCTTTCATAGAGCGGACTTGTCTAGCAACCTCATCAGGGGAGAAAAGAGGAAAGACACAGAAAGAGGGAAGATCAACAAGCAGAGGAGGGGAGGGGAGAGGAGAAGGAGAGGAGGATAGTGTGGACAAGATGTCCTTAATTTTAGAGATAAAGTGTGAGGCAAGGTCATTGCAAAGAGCCTGAGAGGCGAGAGGAGAGGTGGATACTGCAGAAGGGTTGGCCAGCTCCGTGCAGATTTTAAAGAGTTTGGCCGAGTTGTTTGATGCTGCAGAAACGCGGGATTGAATATGAGCTCACTTCTTGGTGCGTACAGAGAGGCAATATTGCCTTTGGAGCAGGCGGCAGGCCAGTTTGTCAGAGGATGAGCAAGAGGCCATCCATTTCCTCTCGGCCACCCTCCACCTATGTTTAATTGTAGATAGGGCAAAGTTAAACCAAGAATTGCACTTGGCTTTGGGCTTCAAGCGGATCCTCATGACAGGGGCAAGAGCGTCAAGGGTAGCAGTAATGGAGGAGTAGAGCAGGGACAGTGCTGAGTCAGGGTGAGAGTCAGCCTGAAGTGGAGGAGGGGGTGAGAAGGAGGCAGGAAAAGTCTCAACTGACACACGCTACATGGGCCGGATATCCAAGAAGGTGGATGGCAGTCTTGGGGCAGGCTTGGCTTAAGGGGAGGGGATGGGAAGAAAAGAGGAGGTTATCACTCCAAGAGAGAGGAGTGATGAGGGAGATGGAAAGGGGGAGGCTAGAGGAGATCAACACATCAAGTGTATGGCCAGCAGAGTGAGTAGGGCCGTAGGGAAGGATAGAGAGGGAGAGTGTATCACAGAGGTCGCAAAAGAGTGCAGATGGGGAACAGGGAGAATCAAGATGGATGTTGAGATCACCAAGGAGGTCGAATTGAGAGGTAGAGGCCCGTAAGGCGGAGGAGAGATCTGCCAACTCAGAGAGAAAAGAGGTGACTTGGCCAGGGGGCCGGTAGAGGGTAGCAATAGTAAGGGAGTGGCTAGGAGAGAGAGAGAGCCTACAGACGAAACATTGGAAAGAGGAGTAGGTCTGAGCAGGGATGACAGAAATAGGAATCCGCTCAGGGAAGATCAGGGCTACACCCCCTCCAGGCTGGATGGATCTGGGTGCGGAAAGGATCTTGTAGCCGTCGGGGAGGAGAGTGGCAAAACTCGTACAGAGCTGGCCGTGAACCAAGTCTCAGTAAGACTGAGCACATCGAGGTCTAGTTCTTCCAGGAGGTGGCAGACGTCAGAGGAGTGTTTGACAGCAGAGTGAGGGTTGAGAGTGGCAATATAAAGAAGGTTGTCAGCCTTGAAGACCTTCCGGGGAGGGGTACAAGTCTGAGGTATGTCCTACGGAGGTGTAGAGGGAGTATGAGATGGGACAGGGGAAGAAGTAGAAGAGGGCAGGGTAGCCAAGGGAGCTGGGAGGGGGACAGCAGGAGAAGAGAGGAAATTGATGAGGCGGGGGCGCCGCCTATCAAAGAGACGTACATTGGCCTGAGGGCCTTGTACCATGACAGTGCCATTTAGGTAGACATTTATGAAGACTCTGGATGAGTCAAAGGAATCCATACGGACTTCCCAACGGGTGCCACCATTAATGGGAGAGGAGGATAGAGGACAGAGCATAGAGACCATATGAGGGGTCCAAAGATCAGGTGAAGGAACGACAAAGAGGATGTTGGTGAGGGTTTCTTTGGCAGAAGCACTGGTGTAGGTATCAGAGATGGGGAGATCAGGGTTGGAGGCCAAGATCTCCTTTTTAAATTTCTTCTTGCCAGACTTAGTGAGAAGGGGGGGATAGTTGATAGTAAAGCAGTTAGAGTAGATGGGAGAAACTGATAGCGCCATGGTAGGTAGAGAGAGGGGGTGTTGAGGGAAAGAATCAGGTGAGAGGTAAGGAACCATGACTGGGCTGATAGGTGGAAGTAAAGGGCCAAAGTGAAATGAGAAACACACCCAAATTTGTTTTTTTAAACACACCCTAATTTGACTTTGTTAAACACAACCACATTTGACTTTGTTAAACACACACAAATTTGACTTTTTAAACACACCCATATATGACTTTTCAAACACACCCAAATTTGACTTTTTAAACACACCCAAATTTGACTTTCTTGAACTTTCGGTGGAAAGTGGGGCCAGAGCTTGGCGAGATGAGGTAAGAGTAGAGTTGTATGTAGGGGTGGGAAAGTTAAGTAGCATATCAAGGAGCAGCGGTTAGAGCAGGCAGAGGGGAGAGAGAAGCTACTGGAAGGGAAGAGGAAGTATAGAAGGAAGTGAGAAAAATAGTCAAGGAGAGGTAAATAGGAGAGGCTTTTGTAGTCCTGTTACATGGCTGCGTGACCTGGAGGTCCTGCGGAATGAGTCCAAGGGGTGAAGCTGGTGTAGTGGCATCACGAAGCATCCCAGAAAGCGGACAGGGAGCAGACAGGGGCCTTAGAAGTGGGCCTTTGAAAACAGGCCAGCTCCACGCATCCCCTCACACCAATAGGAAGGTATAGAGGGAGGAGCTAATCAGCAGGACTCATTCAGCCAACAGAGGTTCCAATATGAAGTCAGGCAGCCATCTTGGAATGGTTGCCAGGTGCTGCTAAAATGGAAGTCCAGGCACTCAGAACATCAAATGAGGGGCACACAACAGCATTGTCTGGGGCAAAAAACACATGCAATGCAAAATGCTTCTCTAGCAAAAACAAAGTGCTGCTAAATCACATGTGCAGTAACATAGAATGCACTTCCACAGTCTTAGGAACGGCGTTGCCCAATATAATTTACAACTTTATTTGAGGCACGATGGTTATCGAGTACTTCTCTGATTACAAATAATAAAAAAACACAATACAAAGGGGGGCCCAGTAGCAGAGAAAAGGGCCCAAAAGGCTTACCTCTGTAGGGTGAGGGGCTGCTGAGAGGAGCGTGATCCGTGTGAAGGCATTCACCAAGTAGCGGTGTGCACTGTGAGTGCGAGATCTGAAGAGCACACAGCTGATGAGAATTGCAAGCAAGCGTCCGGCAGCGCGAGGATCCATGTGAGCGAGCAGGTTTGTTTTTTCATCCCTCATTCGGCCGCAGGTAGCCGGTGGAAACAGCTGATCAGTGATGAAAATGGTGCGCACATGAGTGCGAGGAACTGCAGGCCAGGGGTAGAGGCACGCTCATGAAGGAGGGACCAGGGGGGAGCAGTTAGCAGGAGTAGGACTACTGTGGATGGTAAGGGTCCAGAAGTGGGCCTTTGAAAACAGGCCGGCTCCACGCCTCCCCGTCACACCAATCGGAAGGTATAGAGGGAGGCTATATACGTTGAATAAGAAAATTGAAGGCTCCATGTTAGCACAAAGTAATGTTGGAGCTATAAACAGTAACAAATATATGGAGACTGACACAGATGGGGAAGAGCCTACTTCAGATCTCAGCTTTGAAATCCTAAATCAAATCAATGGTCTGAACAGGAGAGGAGTTATAGATATATCACTGATATCGGTGAAGCGATCCAGAAGTTCCTTGCTAAACTGCTCAATTACGTTGATGCCCAAAAGAGGTATATTCGATGTTTGAACGAAAAGGCGAAACCAAAAAATCTCGTCAACAGACTCAATTGAAACAGTCCACAAATATTAAAGAGCTCCATGATATTTATGTACAGAAGTCCTTCCATTGTACAGGAGGATGAACCCGTAGTTGAAAAACCTCATTCAAGGAAAAAGGGGCAAAGAGTAAAAGAAGATCCCCAACCTCAAAATAAATCCAACAAATTGGCAACAACTATTCCACCAGTTCATTCAAGACCTTCTACAGATCCTGGCCGAATTGACCGGAAAATGCTGAATGCACAATAAATGCACATTCAGCATGGAAGGAAATGCTAATTTCCATTATATCAAACAGGGGTTGCAGGTATTTACCACTTTCCCCAAGATATATATATAAGGAGTTTGGGGGCTGCAGGGGTGTTCCCCGCTTCCTAAGGAAGGAGTGCGGTGAGGAATAATAAAGTAACAAAAAAAAAGAAAAGGACCCTGTCACCCTGTCATGGAAGTCTTTACCCATTGTAGGGCAACAGGAGGATCGGATGGAATAGGAGGTAAATGGCAACAAGTGAAGGTAAGTAGGGAGTGGGGGTCATGGGTAGCGGGGAAAGCAGGATTCAACATTTTGGTAATGCAACGCTTTCTAATTCACAAAATTCGGCTGCGTTCTTTTCCGCTTCAATTATTTCACGTAGATCCATCCTACCATTCTAGTAGAACAATCATGCATGGGCTTGTCGGCCAGTATGCAGCTACTTTATGATCTATACACTTACTTTCTTGAGGAACAAGCACTTCCTACTCTAGCTACGTGGAAAGGATTCCTAGAGTTAGAACAATTACTTCTCTAGGATATATGGATATAAAGGAATTTTACACCGTAGCAGTAAAAAAGACAGAAACTGGTAAAGAAACCTGGAACTACATTCGCTGTGAAGGAACACAAATCATTCTCATCGTCTCTGCACCACACTTCTATCTAGGCCGGAACATATTGCACCTACAGATAATATGGCCACTTTAAATAGAACAAATGTCCTATTATGATTAGGCACAATTCCTTGTTTGATATTTTTTTAATCTAGTGAGCAGGTGGAATTTGTACAGGGCTCCAAAATGAACAAGGTTACTCTTCATATACGATCTCAAAAAATTGTGGACACATTATTGTTCGCTCCTCCTACTTTACTTGTGTTGGGGTATGATTTGGTGGTAGTTAAGGATAGAAAAGACATGTGGCCTTACATTCAACATGATAAACTAAGCAGTAAACGTTCTCCTAACCTAATAAATATATTGCTGTTAGTAAATAACTTGTGATAAAAATATAACCTTTGATAGAAAGGTGTCACTTTACTTTCGTTTACTTTAATACATTTGTATAGAGCAGCAATGGACTCAGTGGCATGATGGTGCAGACGTAAACAAAGAGACAGACAAAGCACATATGGGGAGGTCAGGACGGAGGGGAAAAGTAATGCAACCCGCGGGAGGTTAGTCAAATAACCAGGCGTTTAGCTTTTTCTTAAAAGGCTCGACTTCCGAATCAAGCTTTAGATCCAGAGGCAGATCATTCCAGGCAGCCGGTGCTGCTGTTGCAAAAGCTCCCTTTTATGCCTTTTCATATTTGCTTCTGGGTATAACTAGTATTTTCATTTCATTCGATCTATGTGTTAGGAGGTGGACTTAATCATAATGAGTTCTTTAAGGTACTGTGGCATGGTTCCTGCTAAGCTCTTAAAAGTGATCAAAAGAAGGCAATATTGAATCCTAGCCTCCATGTGTAGCCAATTCAGGTTTCTTCTGGCTGACGTGACATGGTCACATCTTTCTAGGCCCGTTACTACCCTCACAGCCCCATTTTGAATCACCTGGATACAGCTTATCTCTGTTTTACTGATGCCTGTCAGAAGACTGCAGCAGTAGTAAATTTTTGTGGCTACTATGGCTCTTGCTATAGTTTCAGCGTTGGTCTGGGAGATTAAGGGCTGCATGTGCACAAAGAGTCTTCGATAGTATGTTGCACCTGAGACCACACTCCCCACGTGGGCTTTCATGGAGAGGTGCTGGTCTAAGAGATTTTACTTTCTTGAGAGTATTGATCTTCACATCACCAAGTTGGAAACTTTTATACAAAGAATCCATCTTGGAGATCATACAAGGAGACGCCACAATCATGAGTTCTGTCTTGGATCTGTTCTTGGCCAATCCATTCATGACCATCCAATTTTCGATATAACGGTAGGCTTTGTTTAGCCTGGCTTTGTCTGGTGCGTGGGAGCCGGACAGAGGGATGATACACTGGGTATCACCTGCAAAATTAGTAAACCAGATGCCTTGTTGCTTCAACATAGCAAAAAAGAGATCTATGAAGATGTTATAAAAGCACGGAGAGAAACTCTCTCCTTGCGGCACTCCGCATTCGATAACAAACACAGCTTGCCCTATTCCGAAAGAAAAGAGGCTAACCACCGGGAGGCCTGTGGAGAGAATAATGGCACTTTTTGGAGCCTGGAGACCAACAACGTGTGGTCAACCGGGTCGAAAGCGGCATATAAGTCCAGCAACATGAGCATAGACACCTCTCCCATGTCAATGTTGGCCAACAGCCTAGATTTGAGCTCGAGGATGTCCATTCCAGTACTATGCCCGGCTCTAAAGCCTGATTGTCGACAATTAAGTATGGGGAAGCTTACGAGATGTTGGGCTATCTGCTTATAAGCGACCCTATCCAAAATCTTCATCAAAAATGCTGAATTGGTAATAGGTCTGTAATTCAAAGGATCATCCTTGGGTCTGCTTTTTTTAACAACGGGTTCACCCAAGAGCTATCAAGTTATCAGACACAAAGCCCTCTCTGAGGGATGCATTAACAAACTGAAGAATGGCCTGCAACAAATTGGAAGGGCGGGTTTTTAATAATGATAGTGGAGAAATGGTCCCCCTTGCAGCTGGTCGTTTTCAGATGAGCCACAGTATCTGTCAATTCTGCCAGCTCTGACGATGTTGTTGCATCGGCAAAATTGGAAATGGTTGACAAAAGCATTGCATGTTCCTCTCAACACAGGTCCATGTCTTTAGCAAGCATGATTCATTAATCCTGTCTTGGAATATGAAGGGCTTTTCTCACTTCTTTGGGATCATTTAGATGACCTTCATCTGGGGAAATATGATGTTCTGCTGCTACAGGCAGTTTGGTTAAGGGATAAACCCCTCCAAGATTGGTACACGGTACTCCTGAACCCAATTTTGAAGGGTCGCAGGGGAAGACCTTATGGTGAGCTCTTAATTGCGATATGTAATGGAATTGGTCTAACCGCATTTATGTGCCTGGACCCTTCTCCTTATGCTAACGTGGTTAAGCTACACTATGTAAAAGCGTCTTACCCCTGGACAGAGACAGCTTTACTTATTAACGTGTATAAGAATCCACTGTCAGTAGCAGAGCGTGACTTATTTGAGAATTTTTTCAAAGTATTTGAGGAGTGAAGATCTATTGAGAATGGGAATAGCATGTTGTTGGTAGGAGACCGTAACTGTATATTTAACACATAATCGAGAAGTAATGATTGTCAACCTGCGCACTAGCATAAAAACTCCAGTGATCGAGGTCAAACGTGGTTGCAACTGATGAATGTAGAGGCTTTAAAGAACTGAACAGCAATTTAAAGGGAGATGCGCCCTTGCAATACTCATTGTGTAGGGGGTCATCGGCAGCTATCCTCGATTACATGTTTACCATTTTCCTCTTTTCGATAGGCTGTTCCTTGCTAACAGTTATGCATAGAAATAGAAGTAATCATTGAGCTCTTTGCCATCCTTGGCTAACAGCTAAAGTAGAAATACCTAGACCGAAGACCACTGATAACATCACCTTGAACCACAGGGGAAATCTCATTTCATAGCATCCAGCAAATGCTATCCTTTTTATTGACCATCTGGCGACTTTGCTTAAAGGAATAATGTGCTAAAACATATTATTGTACCGAGGGTTCGGGCATGTGTTTTTAAGCATACGTTGATCAATCGTACAGGGCCATCTTGTGCTAATTGTATCCGTTGCCGCATCGCCCAAGGTGGACTGCCCTGGCGGCACTAAATCATATCCCCCGCCCCTGAGGTTGACATCACCAAACCTAGTGATATTCTCTGCCTATCTCCACGTTACTGGGGAGCGTAACCAAATGCGCCCAGTCATCACCTACGTGTTAACCTAGGTTGACACAGAACACGGAACATCAACACACATCATCTCACAACACAGCATGTCCCAATTTTGAATATAAAACTATACTTTTAAAGGAAATAGCAAAACTGTACAATCTGTAAAGTACTTTATTTCATTATAAATGCTCTGAGAACATCCGGCGATTGCCATATTCAAGCAAATGGGTAATATTTTTCTTTGTTCTCGATCCAAAAATGTTTATCATAAGTCTATGTCTATGTCAGGTTGCTCCTTATCGCTGGTACCACATAAGGGCATATCGGCCTGTGGCGATCATCCCAAAAAAAGCGTCATGGTGATCCAGCCATTCAAGTGTATCTGCAGCTGCCTGTTAAAAAACCTGACAGGACTGGCCACCAGGGGGCGCACGGATGCAGACTCCCTCCGTGTGAGCTCCGTCTCGCGGTCCCCCAAAAGTGCCTTGAGCCCCCACTTTTGGCCCCCCCACTCTGGTGACAACGACGGTGGACCTCCATGACTTCGGCCCCCACCCAGCGTGCGCAATTCCGGAGAAAAACGGAGAGGTCTGCACGACGAAAAGTCCTGCGGCCTGGATTCTCCCGCGAGACCTACTACGCAGCGCCTTCCCAGAAGCCCACAACCGCCGAAGACGTTCGACATCCCTGGACTGTGCGGCGGTTCCACGTCCAGGCCCCCCCCCTCAGCGCTTCGCCTACTGGCCCCGTGGAGTGGAACTGAGAGTCAGAGAGCCCTGGGCAGGCGACGGGCGCCCTCGCCGCCCAAGTTGAAGTGGAGCCGGTTTCCCGAACGCGGCTCGATCCGGGGCGGAGAACGACACGGGTGAGTGCTGCCTCCTAGAAATACGCAGGGCCTCCACACGGTCCTCGCCGCGCGCCCCTGCGGGTACGCTACAGCCTGCCGTTTGATCGCGGGCACCGCGCCTCGGGACCCTGTTCCCCCCGCCCTGCTGAACTGTAGAGCGCTGGCGACCTGGCCCTGCCTTCCACTCACCTCATCCGGATCCCACCGACGGACCGCGGACCTCCTCTCTTGGCCTGAAGGCCCCTGTGGTCCACCGTGCAATCGCGGTCCTGCGGCCCAAAGAATCACCCTCGCACCAGGTGACTAATAACACGGCACACCTCGGCACCCCTCCATATTGGGCACCCTTGCTCCGCATCCAGGCATTCCGAACCGCACGGCCTGGGAGACTGTACAGCTGAAAATGGAGGGTAGGGCCCCTGATCCCAGGGCGTGTGCCTCCTCCCGCCACAGCATTCTGGACCCCTGGAGCATCGGAGGTATTACCCACTGACTTACATCGAGTCCAGGGCACAAAACCTCACCCCACCCAAACCATCATACGCAGTTGCGACCTTTCTGGATACTTGAAGGACAAGACCACGAAGGTACCTGACGTACCGGCCCCGCATAATACCACGGGGGGAAACTTGAAACCTAGTGGAAGTCAATTAGCTACCCTGTGTTCACTGCACCCACTGGAAAGAAACCCTGACCGGATCAAAAACACGGAATCACTGGCACCGTAGAGGGAAGGGTACCCCCACATACTCTACCCCGGACGAGACGTAGAGGAAGAGGACAAGGAGGATAGGCTTGGGTGCCTCCCCTGTGATACCGAGCATTCCCGAAACCGAATGAACGTGAACGCATGAACGCCCGACAGAAGCTTGCCGCCTACGCATATAAATCGTTACCCCGATCTCACACCGGACCCGAGATGGCCACACCATCAACCATGGACAAAGAAACTGCTGCCACAAAAGGGGATATTGCGGACTTATTAGCCGAAATAAGGAGCATGGGGGCCAATATTGGAGGGAAGATCGACAAACTCACACAGCGCCTTGACAGCATAGAAGACAGGGTCGAAGGGATCGAGAGCAACCAGGCATCCATTGATGTCCTCGAAACACAATTAGACCACAGAATCACCGAACTGGAGCGAAGGGAACAGGAATTTAAACTTAAGATGGATGACTTGGAAAACCGCGAGAGGAGAAACAACCTGCGCTTCTTCGGGATTCCAGAGAAAGAAGGCGAAACGGAGGAAGACTTAAAATCGACTCTCCACGATATCATTAAGCTTCTTGTCGCAGATGATAACATCGACGAACCCAAAACGGATCGCATTCACAGAGCTGGGGGCCCACCGGGAGGCCCACGATCGGTTCTCGCAAGATTCCATCGCTACCAAGATAGGATGAGAGTGCTAGAAAAGGCGAGGAGTGGGGGTACTATCACCCTTTGCGGAGCGCAAATAACTATTTTTCAGGATCTCTCGTCCCTGACCTTGTCCCTGCGGAAAATGTGCAGACCACTTACTACCTGGCTTAAAGGTCGTGACACACGCTACAGGTGGGGATACCCCTTCTCTCTCTCCTTTGAACATGAGGGCACGCGAGTCAGACTAAACTCTGAGCAAGACATTAAAGCATGCATTTCTGACCTACTAGGTCCACAGGAGCAAGACGCACCTCACGACCAACCATCCAGGAGCCAGGGGGAATGGCATGTGCAGGGCCCAAAGAGGAGGAAGGTGAAAGGCTCAAGGAAATATCGCAGAGGAAACGGCTCCCCAGAGGGAGGCAATTGACAGCGGACGAGTATGGTACACTTAAGTCGAATTGACATTTCACAGGAAGAGGTCAAGATTACACTTTACAAGAATGCTTTTGAAAGTTCCGTCTATATGTTGCTTATCTGATTATCCTCGGGGACGGCATGTAGGGGGCTCATTGGACATTTTTTTGATGTTTATTATGTATGGGGACCGTGAGGTAACGGTATCCTCTGGTGGTTCGATTTTGGACCAGTGTGTTTTTAAACTGGGCTCAATCGGACGCCACCAATCTCAGGGAGGGAAGGGGGGAGGTGGGTGGGGTACGGGGAAGAGAATAAGTGTCAAGTTTAAGGAGCAACTCAGGATCTTAGAAACCGAGGTGTCCATGAGGTTGTCCAGATGTCAAGGGGGAATGTTGAAAAGGTCATATAGCTCACACGAGCACCCAAAAAATTGCTATACTGACCGCTGAATCATACACTAAGGGCGTCATGAGGGTGGGAACGCTCAATGTTAAGGGTCTCAATTCACCCACGAAGAGATCACTTGTCTTTAGGGAATTCCGAAGGTCAAAAATGGACATACTTTTTTTACAAGAAACCAAATATATGAGAGGAGAGGAAAGATCAATCTTGGGTAAGAAAACTGGGCTAGAATTTTGGGGCTCTGGACCATTGAAAAAAGGGGGAGTGGGAATACTTGTCAGAAAGGGGCTGGACCTTAGACCCACGAAAGTTTGGTCCGATGCAGAGGGTCGGGCCCTCCTTGTGGCCGGGACCATTGGAAAGTTGTCCATCACAATCGCCACGATTTACTCCCCCAACGTGGGCCAGCTCCGATTTCTCTCCAAGACAATTCCCAAAATAATGCTAGAGGCGACAGGGCACGTCATCCTTGGTGGTGACTTTTACACCTGGGCGGACCCCGACCTGGACTGGCACCCCGGTAACCCAGATACACGGGACACACTCGGTGGGGATCCCACACGATTCAAAAAAATGATGGATTTATATGGTTTAATTGACGTATGGCGTCGCATGCACCCTACAGAGAGAGAGTACACCTTTTTTTCGGCCCCGCACAATACACTCACCCGTATTGATTACCTTTACTCCTCAACCGATCTATTTCACACAGCCACACACTCCCAAATCACGACCATATCATGGTCCGATCACGACATGGTGTCAGCAGATTTAGTCTGGGAGTCCTTACCCGTCAGAGGTGGACAGTGGAGGTGTAATGAGACACTATGGAAAGATCCCGTTTTTAAGCTAGAGTTGGAAACCGAGATTGAGGAATATTTTCAATTAAACGATAATGGGGAGGTCTCGAAACAGGGGGTTTGGGAGGCTGGTAAGGCAACATGGAGGGGTATCCTCATGCGGGAGGGAGCCAAGAAGAAAAGAGAGAGGGCCCTGATTGAAAACCGAATCCGCAAGGAAATCACCCAATTAGAGAAGAATGCGAATAAAGGAGACACTACTGACTCCGTCAAAGTCCTAGAAGCCAGGAAAAAACGAGAAGAGTTACGCCTCTTAGATCATGAGCAAATAACCCGCAAGCTCCTCCTCTTGAAACAGAAATTTTATGAGAAAGGGGACAAGGCCGACGCGTTATTGGCGGCCAGACTCCGTGCCCAACAGGCAGAACGTAGGGTTCAGGAGATATTGAATGAGGGACCTGATTTGGGAACGCCCTCCCCTAATATCCCAGAATCCTTCGCAGATTTCTATGAGACTCTCTATTCTCCGGAGCAAGAACCAGATACCCCTAGCATTAGATCCTATTTAGAAGACGTCAATATGCCCAAACTGACACGAGCTGAATCAGAAACGCTTGATACCCCTATTACAGGAGAAGAGATTCAAGAGGCCATTAAGAGACTCACGTTGGGCAAATCCCCGGGAGAGGATGGGTACACAGCCGGTTTTTACAAAACGTTCGCCCCGCAACTCACACCTTTCCTTGTTGGTTTGTTCAACCGAATTTTGGAAACAGGGAATCCCCCAGACTCATTCGTCAAAGCACTCATAGCGGTTATTCCAAAGGAGGGGAGGGATCCCAAAAAGTGAGGATCGTACCGTCCCATCTCCCTACTCAACATAGACGCCAAAATATACTCCAGGGTCCTGGCGGCTAGGATTGAATCCTTCATGCCCCGCCTCATCCACCCCGACCAGGTGGGTTTTATACCAGGACGTCAGGGGGCGGATACCATGCGCAAGACACTCCACTTGGTGCACGCTTCCCACAACCTAGACACCAATCCTGCACTGCTTTCCATCGACGCGGAAAAAGCGTTTGACAGAGTAGACTGGGATTTCTTAATGGAGGTCCTTAAGAAGTTCGGACTAGGCCCAAATCTTATAAGGGGAATTCGAGCAATATACTCATCACCCACTGCTTCGGTATTTGTCAATGGAGAGCATTCCAGGTGGTTTCAACTGAAGCGGGGCACTAGACAGGGCTGTCCCCTTTCTGCCATTTTGTTCGCTCTGTCCCTCGAACCGCTCGCACACAAGATTAGGGTGGACGATGCTATAGAGGGGATCCACCTGGGACAAACGGAATACAAGTTGGCCCTGTATGCCGACGACATCCTCTTACATGTAGTAAACCCTGAGAGGTCCGTCCCCCGAGCCATTTTACTCCTGGAGGAATATGGTCGCCTTTCAGGCTTCAAGATTAATCGTGCTAAATCTACGCTTTTTCCCCTTCAAGGAGACGCTGACGTAAACGCAGCGAAATACTCCTCCCTGGGACTGTCGATCGAACACGACAAGATGCAATACTTAGGGGTCCAGATAACTAAACAATTGGGTTCCCTATTTGACGCAAATTTCCCACAGCTTCTTACTAAGCTCCGTATGGACTTGACCAGGTGGGACAAATTGACGATTTCGTGGCTTGGCCGGGTTAATGCCGTCAAAATGACCACTCTCCCAAGGTTTCTCTACCCCTTTCAGATGCTCCCAATCAAAATACCGGACCAATACTTTACACAGATCAAGAGAGAAATCTTGAAATTCTTGTGGAAGGGGAAAAGGCCCAGGATAGCCTACTCTTTATTGACACTCCCCAAGGATAAAGGCGGGGTAGGCCTCCCCGATCTCCGAAAGTATTATACCGCTGCTCAATTACGTGTGTTCGTCCCCCATTTGCGCAATCATAAAGAGCCGCAGTGGATAGAGATGGACAATCATTATCTGGCCCCGGCAACACTTGGGGAATGGTTATGGGCCCCACGAAACCGGGTATTGAGAAGGACGAGAGACCATCCGCTCTTTGCCACCATATGGGATATATGGCGAGAGGGCCCGGCAATGATGGGAATCACGACGTGGCCATCCCCACTGAGTCACCTATGGTCCCCGGGCATCAACAACCATATCCCCAATGTCGAAAGGTTCCAAGCGTGGTATGACGCAGGTTTAGAAAGAGTGGGCCAACTCCTCCGAAGTGATTCATTCATTACTCTCCCAGAGCTAACAGAGGCCCTAAATATTGGAGTCCTCTCCACCTTCCATTTTTTGCAAATCAAAGGAGTTCTGACTAAACCTGAGTGGAAAGAAAAACTAGCCAGAGATCTCACCCCCTTCGAAAAAATGCTCGACTCCAAGACTGATAGGAAGGGACTGATCTCCCTTATATACAAATTACTTCTGGAAGGGGCTAGTGGACCCATACTTAAACTCAGACGACGGTGGGAAACTGATATGGAAACGGAAATAGATGACGATGTGTGGGACAAAATGTGTATCATGGCCTCACGTACCTCAATATCATGCCAATATAAGCTCCACTCCATTAAACTTCTACATCGCTGGCAATATGACCCGCATAGACTATCCAAGATGTACCAATCCTCCTCCCCCTCCTGCTGGCGTGAGTGTGGGCAAGTTGCAGACTATTGGCATATGTGGTGGGGGTGTCCAAAGATAAAGATTTTTTGGGATGAGGTCCTAGGATGGATCAGACACACTGATGGTATCCATAGAACGGCTGACCCATACCTAGTCTTGTTCAGTCTTGAAAAAAATGAGGAGGAATGGCTAAAGGTGAGTGGCCTAGCCCCCCACCTGTTACTCGCGGCGCGAGCCTTACTTGCTGCAAAATGGAAATCGCCTACGACCCCGTCCAAACAAGAGTGGATCAATGTGGTGTTGAACATTTGTACCATGGAGAAAATTACTGCATCCCTCCATGGCAGAGCGACACAAGCTGAACTGCTATGGTCAGACTTTTTAAGAGCTCATACATCTACTGAACACCCAACATCAGACACTGACGACCCCCCATCATGAATGCTACGAACTTTGTTTCTTGATCGGAATGTGCTGTTTTCCACTTCCCTGACACGCACTTGCCCCCCTCTCACAACCACCACATAAACACCACCTAAATACCTAGAGCGATTCCCCCACATGTGGAACCCTTGAATGCAAAAGCGCCTGACAAAGACCTAACCCTTGCTGTCAACCGTAACACCTCACTCCTAACACAACACGTCTCTCTTTCCCGGGGCAGGGGAGGGGGGATGGGAAAAATAGTTAACATTAGTAAGGAATGTCCAGGGTTTTTGCCCTTATTTTTGCTCTATTGTTTGCTTGCCCTGTTCCTGCATTCCTAGTTCTACACATTGTAAACTAATCATACTGCACTGCGTGAAACAAACGATGGTGATATTTTTATTCTTTTTTTTTGTCATATTCTTGTATGTAAATGTTTCTTCGCTTTGCCTTGATGATAAATGTTAACTTTGAAAATCAAATAAAATCGAATTTAAAAAAAAAAAAAAAAACCTGACAGTTGGCATCTGGAATCGATGACAATTGCAGAAAGGCAGGATGTGGCTGTTTGAAAAACATAACAGAAATGTGTCTCAGTAGCCGATCTTTATTACAATTTATCATTTTACCCATTAATTCGGCCATGTGTTAAAACTATTGATGAACACAGACGTGAAACAATGGGAACACAGAGAAAACAACATGGAAAGTAGTCTACAATTTGCTTCAGATTTTAGTGCTATGGAGTATGTTCAGCTCGAAATGGGATGTGGAAGCTGATGCTACAATTTGAAGAACACATAGACATCATTTTAATTAAATATTAGCATGGAATTTGGCATTTGTGGAACCTGGGGGTACCCAGTGGTGGACTACATGCATCTTGATGCTGGACTGCCCATGTGCCCGGGACAAAGAAAAGTACACACACAATATGCCACAAAGAACAGCCCAGTACAACGTAAGCCAGCAATAACGGTCGGCTAATGATACGTTGACTCGTTGGTCTATACATTTCTCGAAACTAAAACGTACATAATATTTGGCATTTCCATTCTCTCGCCGTAATGCAGAGACTCAGTTAATTTCAACAAATGTTCATAAAATTAAATTACATGTTCCTTTGCACAGTTTTGGAATGGTGAACCCTATCATATTTGATGGTATTACACGCCTCCCTTCATTCATTCCTTTTGGAATCCACCCTTTCATTCAAGGTCGAATAACAATTGAACCTTATACTGTGTACGATGCGTGGGTTTGCTCAGCTCGCAAGCAAAAATTGAAAAAAATGACCTTCACTCAGAATGGGAGTGAATAGTCATTCAGGCCATAGTGGCATTAAAACGGCAAATCACAAAAACATTTGTCGCAAGGAGCAAGTCTCGAGCCCTGACAAAATATGCTTGTACGAGAATGTCCGAGCAAGCCCTGCTGCAACCCCCTCTTGCCAGGCAGCGGTCCACTTAACCCATGACCGCAGTTCTCCTTGAACGCATCTGGTTTCCAGACCCTAACCCCGCACCACCTCCACCTCACCCCCCATATACATATTCTGTATTGGTCATATATTCTGGTAACGCTGACACCTACACCCACTGCGTTTGAAATCGTAAGACTTAGAGGGCTGCAAATCAAAGATCGGCCCCCGTGATAAGAAATCCTGTAGTGAAGGCGCTCACTCCCCACGCTGATCTACACACTTATCCTAGACATGCATTAAATAATGATCATCACTATACCTTTTAAGTATATCTTAGAGGCCTATAAATTTCACACGTGCGTTTGTACCATCCAACTTTGGGTCACTGGCAAGGTAAAAGATTTAGGGGCCTTGATAGCTGACAAGTCTGGCACATCAGAGCTAGAAAGTGGGGTGGAATGACATGTTAGTTTAGCACAGAATATACTGTGACTGGGGTCTTGTTTTATTGTCAGGCACACTGGGGTGGTCAGCAATGAAGGGTCACACTTCTGGTACAACAACTACAAGTCATGGTTTGGCCCTGACACACACAGGACAGTGATCTCAGCGGAAGAATCAAAATAATACATTCTTTGTTCGCAACATCTTGTCTCAGCGCATGCATGAGAAAGGGACTTGGGAGGCACAGGCGCAGGAGCAAAAAGTTTGGGGGTGCCAGTGCTCTCTGTGCGCGGTGCTGCTGAGGGGGAGGTGAAACTTTGCAATGCCAGAATATGGCCTAGTCCAAAGTTGGGGTCGAGGGTACACAAAATGGAGTCCAAGAGTGTCTAGCAATAGCCCCATCTCTGCTTATGTCAGGGCCTTCTCCCTCATGGATGCAGTAGAGCAAAGGAGGTATCCCCCACAAGTGCAAGAGTAGGGGTGTCACTTTCACAAATAATTTATGGGGGCTCAACTGACACACTCCTTCCGTACATTAGCAGCGACCCCCAACACATACCCCAGTGAATATATTGGTCAGAGTGCAGCTATTTCTCACCAACAACCCACTTTGATGAGCTGTTTTGCTCACAGTCAGTAGTTCTTGTGTGCCGAGTATCTTATCTAGCCTAGGTTCATCCCTTTTGTGGGACAAGTAGTATTCAGCTATTTGGGAAACTGTTTGGTAAGGCAACCGCAGAACAACAAAGTTGCTTTCATGCTGTTATCCATCTGGCCCTCCCACGATCAGTGAAAGTCCCACAGTAGCTCGACGAAACTGGGAAGTGTGAAAGCACAGCATTACATTGTATGGCATTCGTAAAAATGATACTTGCTGAAAAAAATGGACAAAGCGGATAGATTTCAAAAGATACATTGGATGCTTTCTTTGGACATTTTATATAAACATTGTTGATCAAAGAAACAGATGGTAATCATTTGTACCTGGAAGTCAACTTTTCCACGAGCTCTGCTTTAGGTGGATAGTACGTCACAAAAAGGGGTAGCCGCCTAGCAAAGTTGAAACATACTATAACTTTGGTATGTAGTTAATTATATTGGAATTGGTGGTGTATGCAAAAATTCACACCAGTAATTCATCCTAGTGATGTAATCTAGAGACCCCTGGGGGGTGGACAAGACAATATAAGTTGTATTGTATGAGTGTGCTCTATATTATTAAGAGAAACAGCTTTTTTGAGGTGCAATTTTTATTATTAGTACACACCGCTTTTTTTATCAAAACAGCAAAACACAAAATGCGGTCTCCTGATAAAATGGAGAAGCAAGAAAAAAGGGTGCAGACAGTAATAGAGCATGAGTCTCAAACCTGTTCTGTAAACAAAAGAATAAAGGGACCAAAAAGCAAAACAATGACTGAATTGTGGTAATACACTTTTGACCAGTATCTGCATAGCATCATCACTTGAGTGGAAGATTCTTTACAGAAAGCAGCAGAGGCCTCAATGATAAAAGATATATTTTCATCAGTTACAAAAAAATGCCCCGTTCGGGGAATTCTACAACAAGAGCAAAGCAGGACAGACGGGTGAATGTTAGTAGATGGTGTACATTTGAATATAGGTCAGGAGCAATTGTCCTTGCAATGTCAGTTATGAGTCCTATACAATTGTGCACTGATTTTTCGATCCTCAGTCGGTCTGGAAAGGGCACGTTTGCAATGTTGTGTGGCAATGTATGTGTCCTCGGAACAAAATCGCGTGCGATTCCGTAAGTATGTATGTCCAAGACAGTCATAATAAGACTTTCACAAAATCCAATTCCATTTCCTCGTATATTGGCTTGACCACCGATTTTTTGCTTATTTTCGTAAAGGCCATTCTGTAGCGAAGCATCCCAAAGTTTCCCACAGTCCTCGATTGTTCACGCGCTACATTCCAGTTATGCGCTAATGCCACTAGTAATTTCCTATATTGCATCCCGTCTATGCGGAAATGCAATCTCTTCAGCCTGTACTTTAGGCACATATTGTGGAACACGTCCGAATTTCCCGTGTGACTTAATGCTGTGAGTCCTTTCAGATCCCTTGATAGAGTTTTATCAAACACGATCTTCTCAAGAGCTTTGTGTGGAGGTGAAGATGGAATCAACCACTTCTTCTTGCGTTCTTGCTCCAGCGACAAAGGGCCATGTGCACATTAGTGGAAATGTTGGTTTTCTGTTGGAACAGTGGTGCATTAGTGACTGCCATTTTTCTAGTAGAATTTCCACAGACCCATCACAAGATTTGGAGCTCCACTAAAGATGGTTGCTGAAAGACTGGGACCACTGTAAAATATTTTCAGAACAATTTATTTCCTGCAGCTGAGATATTTTTATTAATTGATTTGGCAACGTGCCATACATCAAATTGATGGAGAATATTTGGAAACTGCTCTCTCATTGTCTTGGCTATTGAAAAATGTCTGTCTGTGGCTATGAGGTCGATTTGCATTCCCCTCGATTGGAGATCTTGCAGGGATTTTATAAAACCAAGTTTCTCCATGGCCACTGAGGATTTACATTCGGACACCTGCATGACCACCAAACTCACAATTATTTCAGTTTCCATGTCCTGAAAGTGGTATGTGCAGTACTTTGCTGAAAATCCGGGGCTATCACATTGTCCATCGCCAGTTAGCCTGAACCATTTTTCGGAGGATGTACTTTAAAAAGAAATATGTTCACTTTCCAAGCTTCACTAATAGCAGCGAATAGATATTGACGTTGATATTTGTAGTACTGCGTTTTAGAAAGGAAATGGAGTCCCATAAATTGACAGAAAGTGGACAACTTACTGAAACTAGAGCCACTGAAAAGTAAAGCAGCTGCACACAGTAGAAGACCAGCTGGCAGTTTCCCCAGCATCCATTGAGCGGACCATGAAAATTTTGCATGGATCATTTCACAGGTGGCTTGTATTTTAATGTTACTGCCTTGTGATACACAAGTCACATTCACCAATGGCTTCCCACATACTTCCCCTCTCACTCGATACACACATTTCAGCATCATTATAATCTCCATCAAGCAGCTGTCGAACACAATCTATTTGGGCTCCTTTATTAGACTTTCATCCTGCATGAATGTTGTTTCTGACTCAACTGTGGTTGACATATCAGCCCAACTGGACAAACTGTAGTCGAGATCTTTGGATAGTTCCTCGATCAATTGTGTTGATGATTCAGTCTCTGTAATTTCAGCTTCTGTTACTTGAACATGAATCAGAGAAAACATCAATGTCAATTGTTTTTTGGGTGGCCCTTTTTTGGCGGGTGTCGATTGTGTCAAGTGGTCTGCGACTGATTCAAAAGCATCTTCATTAAATTCAGTTTCATCTTCATCTGATGGAGCACTCGCGTTGGTAACAATGGCCCAACAATACTTTACTGGCTTCGCCGGTCACATTCAATTCATTTTCTGGCCATTGGGCAAAAGCATCTCAAATCTGCTTATTGATTTTAACACGCTGCGCCTCAAATATGAGTTGCTCTATGGTGAAATCAGTTTGTCAAGCAGCATCTCTGATTTCTTTAGCTGTCTGTGTCTGCATAGTTCGTACACCATCGGGCAACTAGAAGACAGGTTGGAAAAACATGTTCAATGTAAACCCAACATACAGTATATGGCACTTTAGATCAAAAAAGAAAGCATGTTATGAAGGCATCAGCACAAAATACTGTTTGAAAATGAAATAAGTTGTAAATTACCATAGCTTTCTTGGTTTTCTGTGAAACCTTCTTCTTTACTGTAACGACGGCACCAGCAAGCTGGTCCACCAACTCGGATCCACGTGCCTCCTCTTCCATATCCCGATCTTGTATACATCCCTAGAAGAGAGTATTCATTAAAAATGATTCCATCACACACATGGCTTACACAGATACCCTCGTACACTGTGTATGTCATTTAGTCAAAATATACATTTTGAATTTCACCTGATTGATGGCTAGTTTACTCGATCAAAGATGACTGTGCGAAACACACTGATTGAAATGTTGCACTCAAGCAATTTCCAAAAGCTGCTTGTTTATAATAAATTCACTGTCTAATAGTATCAGATCTAGGACCTACTTTCTTTCATTCGAGGGAACTGTGAGTATGCATACCTCTGGCTCTGGATCAACTCCGAAGGATGATGTAATTGTAGTCGATAAATCAGTATCTCCCTGTAACACAGTACTTGTTTTAGTGATGAAAAAAGTGAAATTGAACAAACACAATGTGATGCAGATAATGGTACACATCAATAAAAAAACATAAATGAAACATTGTGTAAACAAACAACAGGATGACTGAATAGCTAAATAAAAGTACCTGATACGTGCTCAAAGTTGCTGTTGACTCCAGGCAAGAAATGGAGGCAGAATCTTGCCCCTTCATATTTAGTGCATAGCCATGGAGTTGTAAAGGGAAAACTTGATTTGATTTAGAAATGCTAATCTTAAAAATTGACATGTAAAGCGACAGATTATGAAAAGATTGTGCTTATTTCAAGGACACTATAGCATAGTTATCTGTGCCCATAAATCGTTTCATATGATGCACCTAAAACCAAGGACAGATGTTTAGCAAAATGGGGTTTAGTTATAAAGCAATACAATCTTGTAAATATGAAAAGTATTATAAGGGACATTTAAACATACAACACCAATCCGTTCATGTAGTTACCTTTTCACTATCCCAAGGCCTACAGCTAAATTAGGAACCGTAACTCACCTGAGGTGGCGTGTGCATGAATAGAGTCGGAATTGCATTTGGTAGCAATTAACGAGACGTTCTGAGTCAACGCTTTTTTGTGTACTGCGGATGCAGAATCGATCACCCCTCGAGTCCCCCAAGACTTCATGGGCTCTACTTTCAAGCTCTTCTGGTGCAAATCTGCAATATCTGACCCATTCTCTTATTAGATCTACATTCGTCAGGAATACATGCATTGTAGTACCTTTAGGTTTGTTATGGGTCTTAGAACAGCAACCGTAAACCATACATGCAGGCATTGTTGGAGATTCTGTAAAAAAAAAGGTCAACATCATTAGAAAATTACTTTGCATTAAAGTGTGATAAAGATGGAATTATATCATACATTTTTCTATATTCTGGTCAAAACCTGTGTAGTGTAGCCGGCTGTATTATAGGATAACTTTTTCATACACAATTAATTGATTTGACACAAATCGTAACATGTTACCCATTCCTTGGATGTACTAACATGCATCCAAAGGAAACATGCTTATAGACACGGTCCGCAAAGGATACAATTCGATCCCAATTGACACTGATGACAAATGCTATATATCAATAACATAACACATTTATCTCAAATCAAAGCTAATGGCAATGAGATGAATGAACATTACACTACTGGGTACGCTCTGACGAAATAGATAGAAATTTAAAGATCAAAGAGATATGATTAGGTGACCTGCCCTTACCTTGACCAAAAAACAGTTAGATTCAGCAAGCAGGGTAGTTAGTAGCAGGAGAACAGGGAGGTGTTGACAGGAAGCACGATGACGAGCTGACTCGCAGTGGTCACAGAAGTTCTCAGGTAGCACGCTAACGAGTTGACTTGCAGAGCTCACAGATGTTCTCATGATAAATATCAAGGGTTTATAAAGAATTAGAGAAGTGGGTGTGTATGTGAATGAGTGACGTGTATATTGTGTGGTCTTATGTTGATGGCAGGGGCTCAGCCTGCTTCAGGGGACCCTGCATGGAGACACGGAGTCTGGCTAGGCCATGTGTACAATGGCTCTTGGGCGTAAAATACCTTTTTAAGTGTACATGGTGTTTGGCACCTCAGCAGTTTCCACCCTGCCAGCCCCCTTTGGCAGAGCTCATCCACTGGTGTGAACTGCCTTTGATAATGGAGGGGGGAGGGATGGGCATGAGGTATGCAGACAAGGCCTGGAACAGCGCTGAAGGGAGAGACACACTTATGTGGATTGTAGGGGCACAGCCTGCTTCAGGGGAGCCTGCCTGGAGAGACTGAGTCTGAGGAGGGCATGTGTACAATGGCCCCTGGGCGTAATATAACTTTGAAGTGCACATGGTGTTTGGCACCTTGGCCATTCCCACCCCTGCCAGCCCCGTTTGGCAGCACACATCCACTGCCTTTGATAATGGAGGGGGATGGATGGGCATTAGGCGTGCAGACAAGGCCTGGAATAGTGCTGAAGGGTTAGACACACTTATGTGGATTGTAGGGGCACGGCCTGCTTCAGGGGAGCCTGCCTGGAGACACTGGGTTTGAGGAGGGCATGTGTACAATAGCCCCTGGGTGCAAAATACCTTTGAAGTGTATATGGTGTTTGGCACCTTGGCCGTTCCCACCCTTGCCAGCCCCCTTTGGCTGCACACATCCACTGGTTCGAACTGCCTTTGATGATGGAAGGGGGCTGGATGGGAATGAGGCGTGCAGACAAGGCCTGCAACAGCACCAGCTCCTCTTAGCAGGAAATAATGTGGAGACTGGGGCAGACTGGGAACTCAGTGCCTGAACTCCTGAGTCAATCTCTCTTCTAATCTGACATCTGAACAACAGGAGGACTGCAAGGACTGCACGTTTCTGTTAAATCAGTTTGCCTCCCTGTTTTCACTATCACCAGGCCTGACCCCTTGGGGCCAGAATAAAATTGTAACTGGTGACTCTTTACCTGTGAAAAGCAAAGATTACAGAATGTCAGACCATGTAAGGACTCACATAAAGGAGGAGGTCAACAAGATGCTTGATCTCGGGGTTATGGAGCCATCTACAAGTCCATGGTCTAGTCCAGTTGTTCTCGTTCTAAAGGCAGGATCCAAAGAGTTGAGATTCTGTGTGGACTATAGAGCCCTAAATGCAGTCACAAAGACTGATGCCCATCCTTTAACAAGGACAGATGAACTGGTGGATAAACTCGGTGCAGCTAAGTACCTAAGTACATTTGATCTTACTTCAGGCTATTGGCAAATAGCCCTGACAGACCATGCCAAGGAGAAAACTGCATTTTCGACCCCAGCAGGCCTCTACCAGTTTAAGGTTATGCCATTTGGATTAAAGAATGGACTTGCTACATTCCAAAGGATGATTAATCACGTTCTAAATAGGATGGATGACTTCTGCTTGGCATACTTGGATGACATTGCAGTGTTCAGCCCTACGTGGAAAGAACATGTTGACCACTTATGATATGTATTGCAGGCTCTTGAGCAGACCCATCTGACCATAAAGGCAAGTAAATGTCAAATTGGTCAGAGCAAGGTGGTCATGAGGTAGGAGCAGGTGAAATAAGGCCATTGCCTAGCAAAGTACAAGCTGTACAGAACTGGGCCACCCCTACTACTCAAACACAGGTGAGAGCCTTCCTAGGTCTCACTGGGTCCTACAGGAATTTCATAGAGAACTATGGGACCATAGCTTCTCCCTTGAATGTAGTCTCCTCTCCAAAATTCCCTAAAAAGGTCAGATGGAATGAGGAGTGCACTCAACACTTTGAAAACCTGAAGAAAGCCCTTTGTCAAGCTCCAGTCCTAAGAGCTCCTGATTATCACCAACCCTTCATTGTGCAGACAGATGCCTCCAATACAGGTATAGGCGCAGTCCTTAGTCAACTGGGTGAGAAAGGTAGGGAGCACCCATTTGCTTCATCAGCAGGAAGCTGAAGGAACCAGAAACAAGGTGGGCAACCATTGAGCGTGAGTGCTTTGCTATTGTGTGGACTCTGAAGAAGTTTAGACCGTACTTGTATGGATCTACTTTTGTGATTCAGACAGACCACCAACCCTTGAGATGGTTAATGCAAATGAAAGGGGAGAACCCAAAACTACTAAGATGGTCAATCTGCCTGCAAGGGTTTGATTTCACCATTGAGCACAGGTAAGGATGTCACCACCAAAATGCTGATTGTCTCCCTAGGATGGTTGACCGACTAGAGTGAAGAAATTCATCCAGGAGTTGATTAAATCCTCCTGTCCCTTAGTCTAGGAGGGGGGGGGGGGCGAGTGTTAGGGAGAATTCTCCAGAATGGCTAATTTCCCCTAGCTGTTGAGTCCCTCAGAAGCTTTGCTGGATTTCTTGGATTGATTTTCTCACCTGGTAAGAGTGTGAGCCTTGTTTCCCCACTCTTACATGTGTTTTGCTGTGTATTGAACATTTTTATGTTCATGGATATCGGAGTCTCACCAACTCCATAGGCATCATCTTTTTACTGTGTGTCACACAGCACCTTTAGTGCAGGGACACAGGGTTGTCTTTTCCGACTTCCACTTTAAACTCCATTTTCTGGGACTGACTACTGTAAAGTTGCCATTGACTTTACTAGTCTTTTTAAATTTACAGACCCAGCACACCCTATCTTCCAATAGAGTACGGGATGGGTTAATAGTTATCCCCTTTTGTCTGATTCTCATGGAACATTTGTTTGTTCCCCTTTTTCTAAGATTTGGCTGGTGGCAGTGGTATCTACCATTTTTATTCTACCGCAGACTATGAAAATAGCCTCGGTACCATTAGAGGCTATGGTGGTAGCCTCTAACTCAAACCCAGTAACCCATTTTTATTTTAACTTGGTTCTGTTTGGGTTTTTTTTGCCATTTCTTTTTGTAAAAGTCTTTCTAGTGTTTTACTCTGCGCGCCAAACCAGGTTTGCTTCCTTTGTTTGCTGTCCTTTGGCGGGCTTCTGCACAGAAGCCCTCCTTAGGCGCCTGAGTGTCTGGGTGGGCAGGATGTGAGGGAAGGGTTTTAGGACCTCTGCACAGGGTCTGCTTGGAGACCCAAGTCACACTCTAGTTTTATTGGCTAGGTGGATGTCCTGCCAAGACAGCCACTTTGCTGTGTGATTGTCAGCCAGGCTGTGTGAATGGGGGATTTGGTGCATAAAAACCCTTTCTCTGGTACTGGAAAGAGAGAACCAACGAGAAGCTGAAGGAAGACGACTGCTGCAACTACTGGACACCCAGTGAAGCCCTGCTGCAGGTCCAAATTACCTGAAACTTTGATGACAGAGGAGATCTGCAAAGAGTCTTCTCCCCCTGAGCCTGGTGGGAACAACCAGCTCGCCAAACACCAGACACCGGTCCTCACCCTGGTCGAATTTGCTGTGTATCGCTGCACTAGATCGGATAGCCAGTAGGAAGAGAACCAGTTTGGGTTTTAAGAAGTGCACCTTTTATACAACGTTTTACTCCGCTGCTGGCTTCTTCCCTGGGCAGTGCAGGACCCTCCAGCCGTCCTCCTTCGTGTCCCCACGACAGGATCTTCAGGAACCGTGAGCCTGCAGGAACTGCCTGGAACAACTGCCTCAGCTACAGCATTCTTCTGCTTTTAAGGTACTGTGCAAATTTGGTCGTTCGTTCTGTCCAGCCGTGGTGAAAGTGCAGGAAACATTTCGCCTCTCCGAAGGCTTGTCCTTCTCTTCTCCTTTGAATAACTCTTCCTCCGACCAACTGCATTTTGAACTTTTGGCAAAGCCTTAACTGCAAACTACTTTCAACTGTGTGATCCTCTGCAAAGACTCTGAATCATTAACAGTGGCCCAGACCTATCGACTTGAATCCTAGTTGTAGTAGCCTTTTCTAGATTGCCCTGCTTATAACTTGCTTGTGCTGTTGATAGTTGATAATCTTGTCTTTCCTCCCCTTTAAATTGCTGGCGTGCCATTTTGCTCATACTTCATTTTGAGCTTAACTTGTCCAGAATTGATTGGGTGTTGTAGTGTATTAAGACTGTGATTTTCAGCTTTTTATAATAGTGAACTGTTTTATAACTGATGGTGTAAATAAATGTATATTCTATTACTCAGAAACCTTCAGTCAGTATTTGTTTGAACCATAGTGACTGCTGTCCTTTGTGTGACCTCTGGTACTGCTCACTTTACTCTTGAGATAAGTCTGGCTGCTCAGCCATCACTACCACTATACTGTGTAGTACAGGCTTGTACCAAAGGTGAAATTGTACTGACACGTGTAGTCTTAATTGTGTGTAGTGTTCCCAAAGGGTACTGCATATGATTCTGCCTAACAGTGGACTTTCAAAATGTGGGGTTTAGGAAAGGAATGGGGACTTCCCTGAATGGCTCCATATTATCTCATTAACAAAATAGATCTATCGCAGAGGTCTTCAATCTGTGGGGCGTGCCCCCCTTGGGGGCGCCACCATGCCTGGGGGGGGGGGGCGTGTGATGCCTTCCAGAAGAAAAGAAAAGAAAAGAAAAAGAGTAACGCTTTTTTTTTCTTTTTCTGCCGCACTGAACTTAGCATGTGCAATGGGGACCACTGGCTCCCATGCACATGCTCAGCCAGTGCGATGTGGTGGGGGCGTGGCCATGGAAACAGGAAATAAACACAGCCTGGACGCGCGCTTTCCTGCATTTGGATCGCGCGTCCAGGCTGCGTTGTGGTGTCCTGTGTTCCATGTTGTTGCTGCTGCTGCCGACGTGTGCGAGTACGAGGTAAGTCACCAGTTCCGGCTTTATTTTTAACACGGCTCCCCAGTGGCAATCTGCCACGGGGGAGCCGCGTTATTAATGCAGCACCGGTCCCCCTGCGCCCCTCTCTCCCTGCATCCCCCACATTGGGGGGCATGCATGGAGGAGAGGAGGCGAGCGGGGGACCGGAACTGCTCTGCCGGTGTTTTTTTACAACGCGGCTCCCCCATGGCAGATTGCTGGAGCCCAGCAATCTGCCACGGGGGAGCCGCGTTATTAATGCAGCACCGGTCCCCCTGCGCCCTTCTCTCCCTGCATCCCCCACATTGGGGGTCATGCATGGAGGAGAGGAGGCGAGCTTGGGACCGGAACTGCTCTGCCGGTGTTTTTTTACAACGCGGCTCCCCCATGGCAGATTGCTGGAGCCCAGCAATCTGCCGTGGGGGAGCTGCGTTATTAATGCAGCACCGGTCCCCCTGCGCTCCTCTCTCCCTGCATCCCCCACATTGGGGGGCATGCATGGAGGAGAGGAGGCGAGCAGGGGACCAGAAATGCTCTGCCAGTGTTTTTTTACAACGCGGCTCCCCCATGGCAGATTGCTGGAGCCCAGCAATCTGCCATGGGGGAGCTGCATTATTAATGCAGCACCGGTCCCCCTGCGTCCCCCAATAGCGATAACCCCACATTCAGGGGGAACCGGGGTGCAAAGCTCCTGCTCCCCTGAGAGAATTGAGGGCCTCTGCCAGTGGAGTAACTTTGCTTAAAATGTTGGGGGGACATGACATCTGAAGAAAAGGTGACCCAGCTAAATGAATGAGGACAAAATGGTATGCCATGAAAGTTGGGGGGACAAACACCCCTGCCCCCCCTAAAATTACACCCATGGCCTCTGCCCACAGGTCTGCCAGGGGCATCACTACTGGCACACCAGAGCTGCCCCCCAGAGTCTTTCCCAGAGCCGCTGAAATAATGTAAAATGGTAGTAACACCAGGGCACTAAACCCACAATTAGCAAGAGTGCTTCGGGGCACCCCAGCAAAACAGGAAGTATCATTGTTCCCAAGTACTTTAATTTTCCACATAAATTTGCTGGACTTCCAGTCCCCCTTATGCCCACCCGTCCATTCCATGCACCCCCAGTCCCCTCTCCAGATCTTGTAGTCCGAAGCGTTCTAATCTTGTGGCTGTGCAGTAGACAAGGAAACCACAAGCAGAAATGATTAAACTATCGAGTGATGAAAACATTAAGGGTCAGGTGGGCTCATGAATTTTTTTGCATGGGGTGTTTCCCACCAACCCCAACATTTTCACATGGCTCAGTTCAACTCTTTGCATGTGGTGTTTGCCATGTTTATGCTTTTTTTGGGGTGCATTTTTACTTTTTTAAAACCGTTTGCAATGTTTCGACAGGTTCAGGCTCCTTTTCTCGATGGATCGTTTTCTAGTGCCCAAAGATGGTAGGGATCTGAAACGTAAAGCGGAAGGAGAGGTGGGAACAGACAAAAGAAATGCAAAAACACAGAAATATGATCACTCTTATTTGGACTTTGGGTTCACATGCATCACAGTCGCTGGGGAAGTGAAGCCGCAGTGTGTGATTTGTGGTGCTACATTAGCAAATGGCAGCCTGAAGCCAACAAAATTAAGGCGGCATTTGGAAACCAAAGATGCCGATTTAGCAAAAAAGACCAGGGATTTCTTTGTACGGCAGCTGCAAGGCATGAAAAAGCAAAAGGAGACTGTTAAAAGTGTGGCATCTGTACCTGCAAATGCTTTGAAAGCATTTTACCACATTGCGTACTTTCTTGGCAAAAACAAGAAGCCTTTTACAGATGCTGAGAAAGTGATTCTCCCAACCATTCTCGCTGTCAACCGGGTGATGCTTGGTGAAAGTGCAGCAGAGAAATGCAAAAGTATCCCTATGTCAGACACAACAATTTGCCGCTGTATTGCTGACCTGTCCTCTGATATCAGTACAGAATTGATATCGCGCTTGAAAGACAGCCAGTTCGCCCTACAGTTGGATGAGGCCACTGACATATCAAAAGAAGCTCACTTGATTGCCTATGTGAGGCACTGCAACGGAAAGGAGATGTTGGAGGACTTCTTGTTTTGTAAGCAAATAAAGGGCAGAGCAACTGCACCTGAACTCTTTGAACTTCCTAAGTTCCAACTGCCTAAAGTGGGAGGCGTGTGTTGGTATTTGCAAGGATGGTGCACCTTCAATGTGTGGTGCTAGAGCTGGGCTAAAAGCAAAAGTATTGGCAGTAGCTCCACATATTGTGGAGCTTTGGAGGAGGAGGGTTGATATTGGCATAGCCGATGCGTTCCCATTATTAGAAGATGCTGTTAAGGAGACGGAGTATGATCTTTCATGTGTTTCTGAAGTAATTGGAAACCATTTAAATTCTCTCAGAACCAGTCTCGAAAAGTACTTTCCTGACGACAATTGCAACATGAATGACTGGGTGGTTCAGCCTTTCCTAGCTGACGTAGGAGCCCATCTCCCAATACAACTCCAGGAGGAACTAATGGAGCTCCAAAGTGACCACCTACTAGAGAGCCAATTCAGAAAATTGTCTTTGGGTGCATTTTGGAAACATGTGTCTGCAAAGTATCCAACTTTATCGAAATGTGCAGTCAATGTACTTTTACCTTTCAGCACCTCATACCTGTGCGAAATTGGGTTCTCTGCACTTGCAGCCCTAAAGACAAAATATCGGTCAAAGCTGGAGGTGGAAGAAAGCCTGTGGTTGGCTATTGGAAAAATTGAACCCAATATTGACAGGCTGGCTGGTGAAAGGCAGGCCCACCCTTCACACTAGTTCTCCAGTATGCCACTGTCCAACTTGCAAGTGACCCCATTGACAGTACGCTGTTGTACTTCAGAAACAAATTGTTACAGCACTTGCATAGCAAATGTTACTACAGGACAGCAATATTGGGTGTTTTTGTTTGTGTGAAATAAATATCCAACACTATTTTTAGTCGAGTCCTCTGTATTATAGCAAAATAATCGGAATGCTTTGTTCACAAATATTTGTCCTCATCTTATTTGAATCATTGCAAGCAATGATTTTGAAACAACGTGGTATTTGGCATGCACTCCGTTGGGGGCACCATTGTACTCCAGCGCGCGATAACCGTTCGCAATCGAGTACAATTTTGGAGTACATGTGTATAGGGGGGGCCTGGGCCGGAGACATTTTTCTTAGGGGGGGCTCGGGGTCAAAAAGTTTGAAATCCACTGATCTAGGGCCAAATAACAAGTCATATAACTAGCCTTTTTAGTTCTTATCATGGCATTTGACCGGATCAAACACAAGTTCTGGAAGATATTGTTGTTCTGGGGCTACCCAAAATTCTTGATCCTTCCCTTAAGGTACTTGCATACGGATACCAACATACAGCTCTGACTAAACACAGATAGTAATTTGTCAATAATAATAGAAACAATAGAAGCATTGAGGGGCCTAAGACAGGGCTGTGTTTTAGTACCATTTTTGTTTAATCTGTATGTTGCAGATATAAAGGAAGCTTTTTTGGAGACAGGATCATTTTCTCTGATGCGCGGGGCTTCCCCTGTTTTTTGGATAGCTTATGCAGATGGCCTGCTCTTGTTGGACTATACACCAATTGGGCTTCAGTGCCAGGGGACAGACCTGAAATCTTACATGAAGAAATGAATTGGAAATCAATTCAACAAAATCTGAAATCATGTTCTGCAAAATTCCAGACTTCAGTTACACCATGGTGGGTGCCAACCTATCTCACCCCTAAATCATATGCATGTCTCACCCAATTACTTTGCTGTATACTGCACCAGAATGTGACTGAAGCCTGGAGGCCCATACAATATAGAAAGTACTTGTGCTCTACTATGAGTCACTTCATCCTTTACTGACCCTATTGACTATCCACACACTTCTGACCTACCACTTTGCACTGAAACCCATCACACGCAATATAACCAAGCCACTTACATACAACTTCTTAATACACCTCTAAAACTAACATATGTACCAAAGCTCCACCAGCCAATGTTTCCCAGTACTAAAGTCTTGCAATCTCCCTTCTGGCACAAAAACTTCCAGGTTCTTGACCTAGAACACCCTCCAAACTCACATATATGTTTAGCTAAGGGTACGTCAGGTCTGCATACATAAAGATAAGACAACATCTATCTTTAATTTTCCTTCTTCGCCCAACTAACCAAATGCACCCGCCCTCTCTTCAGATTCACCAGGGTGCCTGGAGACCATGCAATCAGCAGCAGTGCATGGTATAAATCCTAATTTCATGAAATGACATAATACTATTGTATAGAACCTGGTGCCTTTGTAGTGTGGGATCACTTTGGAAAATCTTCAATGCGAATATTTGATATAACTCTCACCAAACAGACAGTGCACTATGCAGTGTGATGGTAATGGCTGGAAATATGACCGGTTCCTTAGCAGTTGATACCAATGTATAAAAAGGGGATCAGTAACTAATCATGTGGACATTTCCTGGGCATTGTATAGCAATCTTTGACAGTGGGGAGGGCCTCCCTATTTGATAGATATAACTTATAACTTTGAAAGGAGTAAGAGGGGAGATCACCTGAATATTTCATGCTATTCTGCCAGATGTGATGAGTGACTGGGAATTGAATGGTATTGAGATATGTAAGTAGGTATTTTGCAGCACTTTATTGCAGTGGATGACTATTTGGAATTCGGAATTTGTACTTTTTGAGAATAGCACTTCATGGTAGTCGATAAGAACAATGTTAAGCCCTGGCAATGATTCATATACTTGGGTAATTCATAGAAATATCTGATTTGATGTGCGTACCTAGACATTTGATGAAAATAAGTGCCACATGATAACGTTTGTGGATGTTTCACAACAATGCCGGGTACATGATGCCATAACCTGGTATTTCATGGAAATACCATGCATAGAATGTGGCTATGCACTCTTTACCGTTTGGAGGCAGTCAGATGAAGGATGCGTTGTCCGGTTGATTGAGACTTTCATTGCAAGCCGTCTGGACCTTCCGACCAGGTCACGGAACAGAGTCAGCCCTACTTGATCTGAAAATACAGCTTGCAGACACTATGGATAAAGGCAAACCGGCACCCCTTCTCCTACTGGATCTATCTGCCGCCTTTGACCTTGTCAACCACGATATCCTAGGCATGCACCTAAAAAATGAAGCACACTTCTCCCCGGAAGCCATTGCATGGGTGGCCTCATTCCTTAATGGCAGACTCATGAAAGTCTTCTCAGACACTGCCTCGGCAACCCCTACTACCATCCACTGCGGCGTCCCCCAAGGCTCCTGCACCGCCCCCACTCTCTACAATATATTCACCCTTCCTCTCTTCAATGACCTTGACTGTCGTAACATAGCGTACACCAACTACGCAGACGATACGCATGTACTACTCCCGCTAACTGGGACCTACGAAGAAGATGCGACAGCATTAACCAAAATCTACACAGCCATCCAAACCTGGATGGCGGCCAACGGCCTCTGCTTAAACGGGGACAAAACCGAAATCCTCATAGTAGGGACCAATGAAATTCTCAACAAACTCCCCCCCAATACAAATCCTTCAACATCGACAACTCCACCATCACAGTCTCCAAGACTGTTAAAACCTTAGGTGTTCACCTAGATGCCTCACTATCTATGTCTCGCCAGGTCAACGCCATAGCCTCTTCCTCAGCACTCACCACCAAGGTGATAAATGCTGTCAAGCCTTTTCTCTCCACTAAAAACTGCCTGTCCATCGCCAGAGCCACTATAGGTACAAAACTAGACTACTGTAATGCCCTGTTCCTAGGCACCTCCGCCCACAACCTAAAAAAACTCCAAATCACGCAAAACAATGTGCTCCGGGCAGCGCTGTCCATTCCAAAAAGAGAACACATCTCGCAAGCAAGGAAAGATGCTCACTGGCTACCCGTGAAGGAACGCATACTTTTCAAAGCCATGACCATCACACATAGATGCCTCTCCCTGGATGCCCCACCCTATCTCGCAGAAAGAATCACACCGAAAGACTCCATCAGACCCACCAGAGCTCACCGCACCAACATGATTGATGTCCCCACGTTTCAAAGATCCAGGGCGGGAGGAACCAGCTTCCAACACCTCGCACCTAAAAACTGGAACTCCTTACCTACCTCACTAAGGAACGAAAAATCATACCACACCTTCCGTAAAAACCTCAAAACCCTCCTATTCCGCTAAAGTCCTCCACATGCACATTCATGCTTGCATTGTAACCACAGCATAGCATAACCTCTAAGCTCAATGTTTATTACCAATGTGAAATGTACTCTGTAACACGGTTTACATCTGTAACCATATTCCTATGTTTGTGTTCAAGACTAAGTCTGCTGTAACAGCGCCACGATGCCCCAGGGCAGTTTTGTGTGCTTTATAAATGAAAATAAATATAATATACTAGAGTGTCCCCAAGACTATTAACAATAGGATTTCCACACCCTCCTGGATCTGTGGCACCTGGAATTGGCTGACAGTTGCTAATAGAATTAAAATAAAGGCCCTGTGCACACTCCATCAGACAGAATTAAAATTCATCAGACAGGCCTCATTACGGGTGTGGTGGCCTGGAAACAAGGGTGCCAGGAAGCTTACCGGCACCCTTGTTTCCGTGCCCCCACACTCCAACCCTGTGGGCGGGGGCCATTGCACCTGATAGGTCTGACCTGCCGGGCGTAATGACCCCTGCTCGCACAGTTTTCACGGAAGCACCGGCACTGTTACTAACCGTGCTGGTGCTTTTGTGTCCCCACTCCCATGGAGTCCTATGGGACTCCATGGGAATGGGAATTTACAAAATCTGCCGCCTGGCTTCCTGCTCTGCTGGGACTTGTAATGTCCCGGTGGCACCGGGAAGTCAGCCGCTGACCTCGTAATGAGGCCCAATGTGAAGAATAGGTTTAGGCAGTGTATGCCATTGTTGGGATGCACGTACAGCCCCCCAGCCAGGCAGAAAGTTTCAGGTTGAGGAATGCCTATTAGAGAGAAGCCCAGTGGTGGCAGAGTGAAGGGTGTAATGCAGACAGCGTATACATTGGGCCTCATTACGACCCTGGCGTTAACCATGCCGGTAAAAATGGCAAGGCTGCTGCCAGAGTTGTTTTTTTACCAGCGCCTGGCAAAGGGGAATTACCGGGCCATTACAGCCCGGGAGTCCCAGCAATTCCCCATAACCAGGCGCTGGTAAAAATTACTCCCCATTCCCATTGAGTCCAACGGGACTCAATGGGAATGCGGAGGATGGTAGCACCAGCACCATTCATTACGGTGCCGGGTCTTACCATCAAGGTTGCAAGCGAGTGCCTTTCCGGCCTCCAGGTCAGACCTGTTGGCCGGGAAGGCACCCACTCACAGAAGTCGGAGTATGCCGGTGCGGTAACAACAGTGCCGGTAGCTTACCGACACCGTTGTTACCGGAACCGCATACTTGTAATGAGACCCATTGTCTTAATTAGATCTGATACATTTAGATATCCATATATAGCAACACAGAAAGAGCAACAAATGTATCAATGTTGCAGTTAGTATGCATTGAAGTGCGATACAGGGGAAGAGCAGACATAGGTGGAAGATTGAGTCAGTAGGGTAGTGTGATAGAAGCGAGGTCAGGGTGGTAAAAGTGACAGGAGTAACGTCATGTTGGAGTTGGATGTTAAGACCTATCACACAATGAACAGACAAGAATGAAGGTCTTGGTGTGGAGCTGCGACTGTTAGTTCAGCTCCAAAAACAAATCCCATTTCCTGTTCCCCAAGAGAGAAGCCGAGGTCAGAGGCACCCAGGGTGCGCAGATAAGCACCATTTTATCCAGCTGTGGGACCTGGACGTGATGGGAATGGAATGTTAGTTGGTAAAAGAGCAGGAAGGGATGCACCCGTTGATGGACAAATTCATGAGAGTAGGGGACAAGGCTCTGTGATGCCAATGAGCCAGGCAATGATTTAGAACACTACTGCCCTTACCCCGGGGAAAACACCCCATGTGAATGACACATAGACACACAACTTAAGCAAACAAACCCTCGTAGCTCAGACTCAAGAGCAGTGTCCTGGACATGTCATCCCTGGGCACATCAGGTTGGGCGGAGATAAGGGTGGAGCCATGTCTGGAACATCTTGTGATTCAAGACAGGAGGAGAAGAGGTGATGCCAATAAATTTAGAACAAGGTCGCACACAGCTTGCATGCACCATGGCATCTGGGTTAATGAGGAAGCTTATGGTCTCATCAAGAGCTGGGTTGTCCTCGTCAAGTTACTTATATCACATCTGGAACAGAAGGGTGCACATCATGTGATGGTCCCAAATTTTCAAACCTTTTGACAAGAACCCACCAATCATATACCTGGGTTTGACAGTGACAATGTAGGGGTCCACGTGTCTAGGGGACATGGGTAGTGTATATGTGGCCAATCGGTCAAGGTACTATAGGGGGAAATTGGCATGTTCTTTAGTGGCAGCCAATGAGGGTGGTGGGATTATGCTGTACACATTATTATGCATAGCATTGTTAATTTGAGTTTTTTCTGCTATATAAGGTGTAACGTCTTGATATACGACAAGCTGCATGTCAGTATGGTTTTACGGGAGCGCCTGAGACCCTTTATGCATGTATTAAACCTTATTTTCCCTGCAATGAGGGGCAATGGTTATTTTGGCATTCGGATTGTTTTTATTCTCTGTGTTTTGGGCTGCCATCCTTTCACCATGTTATGTTATGTTATATTAACAAATGTATAACACAAACATTCGCCCAAGGTCATCTTGGCAGCACATCAGACAGAGCGATGACCAATGGGTGCAAATGGATAGGTAAGAAAGGCAGCACCCTATGAAGCACGCGCAATAAGATGTGACCCATTTTACACACTGTATTCATCTGGGTGGTCATGACCACCGTCACTGGAGTTGGTAGATCACCTAAAGCAGTCGGCCAGAAAGAGGAGACCAAAGAGTGAGATCCATCCACCAGAAAACTGAGATCTGCCTCCCAGGACGTACTTTCATCCCAAAATCCAGAGCAGTCAGGAGGTACAGAAGAGCTTTCTCCAGCCTGGTAGCAATCATTTAGACTCTGATCTTCCTAGGCCTTAGAACACCAACAGATCATCTTATGTGCAGCTTTAAAATAAACACATTCCCGCTCCCTGGCCCTAGCACTTGCTTTCATCTCCTGCCATCTTTGTGTCTTTCTAGACATACATGTTTTGCTCCTGACAGCAATATACCTCCTCTGAATGATGTGATCTACAAATCCAAATGCCACCCCAACTTGAGTTGCTGGTGCACCTTGTGTCAAGATTTGGCAAATAATCTGAGCAATTGGCCATTACATGAAAATAAATGGCATATGACCCTCTGCATATCTGACATGTGATGAGCCTACATGACATATGATCATCTCAGTAGCTAGCATGTCATGGGGATGTGATGACGTGAGTACCTTTCAGTTTTTGTGGAAAAGTGGCATATTATCATCTGTGTACCTGCCATTTGATGTCAATACATGGCATATGAACACCTCAGTGCCAAGCATTTCATGTGAAGACATGGCATGTGATGATCTGAGCACCTGGCATTTGAGTGGAATTCATGGCATAAGATCAACCTTGTGATTGCCATTTGAAGGGAATACATGCCATACCATGATCTGAGCACCTTGCACTAGATGTGAATAAAGGGAAAATAATGAATTTCCGAGCCTTTGAGTGGAATACATGGCATAGCATCATCTGAGCGACCGCCATTTGTGAATACATGACATATGGTAATCTGACCTCTGACCTCCTGGCATTAGATGAGCACTTTGATATTCATAAATGAAAAGCGAGAAACCAATGTTGCTATACAAAAGCTCAAACTATTGGGTTTACATATGTTAGTTATCAAAATGTATTATCTCCGATTCTCACCCAAAATATCTTGAGAAGACAGACAGATATCAACTGCTTTGGCTTGCTCAAATGTTATTGATGGGAGACAAGCGGAAAAGAGAAATTATTTTACTGTAAATTCTTGCAAAATATATGAAAATGACACACGCTATGTTTTGGGTTTGAAGGAGAAAAGTTTTTGCATTTATAGCCACTTCAATTTGTCTTTTTGCTACAATTTTTTCATTTTAAATATCGCAGAGAAGCAGCCCCCTATCTTTCAGTGATTATGAGGATGTTACTGTGTTTTGAGAACAGATCACCCATTCAAGTTTATTTTATGTTAAGTCTAATGAATTAAATAATATCTGCATGCCATGTTCGACAAGCTTAGATGTTGTGTTTCCTCTTTGCCATGACTCAGGTTTGCTGAAACTCTGGATATCATTTTATAATTGTCAATCTGTAGAGGACTGTTGTTCTATTTTGATGTGTCCACAGATCTCAGGCCCTCGTTTCTTTAACTATTTCCTCTTTCCAGCAGATCAGTTATGGGGCGCTAGATCCTGTCCTTACTGAGAACAATGAGTTTCCATCCTTTTACCGGACTGTCCCCAATGAGCGCTCACATTACGCTGGAATCGCCCAGGTGTTAGAACATTTTGGCTGGTCCTGGGTTGGGATCCTGGCCTCTGATGATGACAGTGGGGAGAGAGCAGTGCAAGAACTAAGGAAGGTGATCACCCAGACTGGAGGCTGTGTCGAGTTTATTTATATGTTTAACAGTGAGATGAATAACGCTGGTACGGATAGAACAGAAATTATTGTCAATGCCATTCGGAAGGCCACAGCGCAGGTGATCATTTTGTCCGGCACAGGGACATCAATGATGCAGTATTTCCTACATCGTCATTGGGAGGATGTGCCTCATAAAATTTGGATTGCATCAGTGACTGCGTCATCATTTAAAGAGTATTCTTTTGAAAAATACCTGAAAATGTTTAATGGTAGCCTGTCGTTTTCAATCAAGACTGGAAAAATAATCGGATTTAAGGAGTTTCTCTACGATATTAAACCACCCATGTTTCGAGACTATGATGTTTTCGACGCTCTATGGAAGGATGCTTTCAAGTGTAAATTGATGGATAGAGAAAACCCAACCTATTTCTATACTGAATATATATCACACCTTCCCTATTGCTCTGGAAATGAGACCTTACAAAGTCTTGACTCGTTCATCTATGATGTCTTCAACTTTCGATTCACACACAGGGTCTACATGGCTGTCTATGCAATGGCACACGCCTTACATGACATGTATCTTTCTGACCCTAGACCTGGAGCTGTGAGTGCTGCTGAGAGACCAAGTCAGGAACACAGGCCATGGAAGGTAAATAGTGTTCAGCACAGAAGCAGCTGCAGAGCAAACATGTGCTTCTTGCCTATGAATACCTGTTCAGGTCAAGGCTGCTGCACTAACCCAGACATTATGTGATCATTGGTATACTGGCCCAAACTCTGTGTTGTGTGTTTCGAATAAGAAGTATGCACGTGAGGATATGGAGTAGCAAGTGAGATTTTTGTGATCTCATGAATCTGCTGAGGGAAGGATAGGAGCTTGTGAAAAATAACACATTTCTTGCAGAATAGGAGAGAGATGGTGTGATCCCTATGGCGGCAGTGGAGGGAGTGGAGGGATTGGAAGGAGGGGAGGGACCAAGGTTTAAAGCTCATGAGAATGAGTCTTGTGCTTGATAATAAAAAGGCACAGTATGATGGCATGTTTAGTCCAGGGGAGATATTACCTGGCATATGAGTGAGATGGTGTGAGCCTCATGGAAGTAATAGAGGGAGTGAAGGGAGAGGAGGGACTGAGGTTGAAAGCTTATGAGAACGAGTCATGTGATCGATAATAAAAAGGCACTGTATGATGGTATGTTTAGTCCAAAGAAGACAGAACCTGGCATGTGAGTGAGATGGTGTGAGCATCATGGAGGTAGTGGAGGGAGCGGAGGGAGAGGAGGGAACGAGGTAGAAAGATTAGGAGAATGAGCCTTGCGCTCGATAATAAAAAGGCACAGTATGAGGGCCTGTTTAGTCCAAGGGAGAAAGAACCTGGCATGTGAGCGAGATGGTGTGACCATCATGGAAGTAGTGGAGGGAACGGAGGGAGAGGAGGGACCGAGGTTGAAAGCTTATGAGAATGAGTCTTGCGCTCGTTAATAAAAAGGCACAGTATGATGGCCTGTTTAATCTAGGGGAGACAGAACCTGGCATGTGAGCGAGTTGTACGCTCACATGGTCTCTGAAGGGACGTTGGGGAATGGTTGCGGCCCTCCCTTGAAGTGGATTCCCCTTGTCAGGCTTCTTCCCCTGCTCGTGTGCTGTGGACTGCCCTGGTTGTTGGCACTGCCCCTGTTTATTGATGATGGTGTGCTCTCCGTCCTGCTTCTCACTGCAGGGGTGCGTTTGATGGACCGGGTTCTTCACTGGACCATGTCTGTGGCAGCCCAGACTGGCTGTGGCTGAACCACTCCTAAGGTAAGTGTTTTATGGCTTTTAAGATATTGTAGTATTGCTTCTTGATTATTGTCCGTACTCTTTTGGTAATGTCTTTCCTCCGCTTTCTCGCAATAGATGATATGCGGCTCAGAGGTACTTGCGGTGCATGAAGCGGGGCCAAATGGGAAGGGAATGGAGTTCGCAATGCTCCGACGGAAGGTGATTGTTGATTTAAGGTCTAGCGCAAGGATTTGTCAAAGCGCAACCTTAAACGTAATGTCTTTTGCAAATTCTAACCTTGTTTTATATTTTCCTCTTGCACGTTCCGTCTTCCGATGGATTGCTCATGATGGAATGATGTCGGCGTAAACGCTGTATTCCCGAGGTCTGCAGGCGGATGAAGAATGCCTGAATCTACGATGATGCTGGCCGTAAGCTAATTCCCAGGTAAGTGCTGTGGCTGGTAGCTGAAAACAGGTAAGGATGAGCTCAGGCGGTGGTAGCTGGAAACAGGTAAGGATGCGCTCTGGTTGCAGTTGCTGGAAACAGGTAAGGATGTGCTCTGGCGACGGTAGCTGGAAACAGGTAAGGATGCGCTCTGGTTGCAGTTGCTGGAAACAGGTAAGGATGCGCTCTGGTTGCAGTTGCTGGAAACAGGTAAGGATGCGCTCTGGATGCAGTTGCTGGAAACAGGTAAGGATGTGTTCAGGCGGCGGTGAGCGTTAAGCTGCCATAAGCAGATTAACGCAAATCGCTTGCTTGCGGGCGGGGAAGGCTTAAATAACCTGGCTCCGGCCACCCCATTAGTTCTGACTCATGGCCCCACCCTGCCACTCCTAAAGGATGCTGCACGTGCAGCCCAACTCTCTCTTAAGGCCACACCCGAACTGGATACACGTGGAGGCCCCTGCAGAGAAGACAAGCACCTTGCACAAAAATAAAAGTGTGCAGTGTACACTTAATCGTGACCGGTAAGGGGCCTACTACCCCATAGGGGTAGTAGGACATATGGGTCGTCACCGGAACCAGTCCTGGTGCCAAAGGCACCAGGACTGGGTCCAACTGGACCGTCTATGTTGTGGGGTCTGTGGTTCCTGGCCAGTGGCCATGACAGCGAGATGGTGAGAGCGCCATGGAGTTAGTGGAGGGACTGGAGGGAGAGGAGGGACTAAGGTTGAAAGTTTAAGAGAATGAGTCTTGCGCTCGATAATAAAAAAGCACAGTATGAGGGCCCGTTTAGTCTAAGGGAGGCAGAACCTGGCATGTGAGTGAGATGGTGTGAGCGCCATGGAGGTAGTGGAATGAGTGGCAGACCCAAGGTATAAACCTCATGAGAATGAGTCTTGTGCTAGATAATAAAAAGGCCCAGTATGATGGACTGTTGTTAGGTAGAATCATATGCAGTACCCTTTGGTAACACTACACACAATTAAGAAAACAGGTGTAAGTACAATTTCACCTTTGGTACAACCCTGTACTACACAGTAAAGTGGTAGCGATGGCTGAGCAGCCAGACTTTGCTCAAGAGTAAAGTGAGCAGTACAAGAGATTACACAAAGGACAACAATGACTATGGTTCAAACAAACACTAATTGAAGGTTTCTGAATAAAAGAAAATAAGTTTATTTACACCATCATTCATAAAACAGTTCACTATCATAAAGCAGCAGAATATCACACTCTTAATATATTACAATAACCCCCAATCAATTCTGGACAAGTTAAGCTCAAAATGAAGTGTGACCAAAATGGCACGCCAGCAATTTTAAAGGGGAGAAAAGACAAGGTTATCCAAAATTATCAGCAACAACAACTTATAGGCAGGGAAATCTAGAAAAGGCTACTACAACTAGGATTCAAGTCAATAGGTCTGGGCCAATGTTAATGGTTCAGAGTTTTGCAGAGGATCACCCAGTTCAAAGTAGTTTGCGGTTAAGTCTTTGCCAAGAGTTCAAAACGAAGTTGGTCAGAGGAAAAGTTAGTTAAAGGAGAAGAGAAGGACAAGCCTTCAGATAGGCGAAAGATTTCACGCACTTTCACCGTGGTCGGACAGAATGAACGACCGAATTTGCACATCACCTTTAAAGAAGAAGAATGCTGTAGCTGAGTCAGTTCTTCCTGGCAGTTCCTGCAGGCTCACAGTTCCTGAAGCTTCTGTCATTGGGACAAGAAGGACGACTGCTGGAGGGTGCTGAACTGCCCAGGGAAGAAGCCAGTAGTGGAGCAAAACGACGAATAAAAGGTGCACTCCTTAAAACCCAAACTGGTTCTCTTCCCACTGGCTATCTGATCTACTGCATCGATGCACAGTAAATTTGACCAGGATGAGGACAGGTGTCTGGTGTTTGGCGCGCTGGTTTTACCCACCAAGCTCAAGGGAAGAAGATTCCTTGCATATCTCCTCTGTCATAGAAGTTTCAGGTGATTCGGACCTGCAGCAGGGCTTCACCGGGTGCCCAGTAGTTGCAGCAGTTGTCTTCCTTCAGCTTCTTGTTGGTTCTCTCGTTCCAGTGGTGACTCTGCATTCCAGTCCCAGAGACTAGCTTTTTATGCACCAAATCGACCATTCACACAACCTGGCTGTCATTCACACAACAGGGTGGCTGTCCTGGCAGGGCAGCCACCTAGCCAATAAACCTAGAGTGCAGGGGGCTACAAACACCTCCCTCACATCCTGCCCACCCAGACACTCAGGTGCCTAAGGAGGCCTTCTGTGCAGAAGCCCACCAAAGGAGGGAGATCATAGGAACCAAGCCTGGTTTGGCGTGCAGAGTAAAAAACTAGAAAGACATTTACAAAAAGATATGGTGAACAAACTCGACCGAAACCAAGTTAAAATAAAAGTCATAGCCTCAATGGTACCAAAGGCTATTTTCATAGTCTGCGGTAGAATAAAAAGGGTAGATAACACTGCCACCAGCCAAATCTTAGTGAAAGGGGAACATACTAATGTTCCATGAGAATCAGACAAAAGGGGATATGTATTAACCCCTCCAGTACTCTATTGGAAGTTAGGGTGTGCTAGGTCTGTAAATTTAAAAAGACTTGTAAAGTCAATGGTAACTTTACATGTTCTGGGAGACAGTAGTCAGTCCCAGAAAATGGAGTTTAAAGTGGGAAGTCTGAAAAAGACCACCCTGTGTCACTGCACTAAATGTGCTGGGTGACACACAGTAAAAGATGATGCCTATGGGGTGGGTGAGACTCCATAGTCCATGAGCATAACATTTTACAACACTCAGCAAAACACATGTAAGAGTGGGAAAAAAAGCTCACACTCTTACCAGGTGAGAAAAATTAAACCCTAGAAAGCCAGCAAAGCTGCTGAGGGACTCAACCGGTAAGGGAAATTAGCCATTCTGGAGAATTCTCCCTAACACCTGTTTAGTCCAGGGGAGACAGAACCTGCCATGTGTGCGAGATGGTGTGAGCCACATGGAGTTAATCGAGGGAGTGGAGGGAGAGGAAGGACTGAGGTTGAAAGCTTATGAGAATGAGTCTTGTGCTCGATAATAAAACGGCACAGTATGATGGCCTATTTAGTCCAGAGAAGACAGAACCTGGCATGTGAGCGAGATGGTGTGAGCGCCATAGAGGTAGCGGAACGAGAGGATGAGCCGAGCTTTAAAGCTCATGAGAATGAGTCTTGTGCTTGATAATAAAAAGGCCCAGTATGACAGCCTGTTTAGTCTAGGGGAGACAGAACTTGGCATGTGAGCGAGATGGTTTAAGCCTCATGGAGGTAGTGGAGGGAGAAGAGGGACTGAGGTCGAATGCTTATGAAAATGAGTCTTGCATTTGATAATGAAAAGGCACAGTATGATGGCCTGTTTAGTCCAAGGAAGTCATAAACTGGAATGTGAGTGAGATGGTGTAATCCCCATGTAAGTAGTACAAGGAGTGGAGGGAGCAGAGGAGCTAAGGTTTATAGCTGATGATAATGAGTCCTGTGCTCGATATTAAAAAGGCACTGTATCATGATCTGGTTCATCCAGGGGAGTCAGAATCTGGCTTGTGAGCGAGTGGAGGTCAGAGATTATGAGGTCAAGTCTTTGCCTTTGCAGTGAAGGAGGGCATTGATATGGAAGTCCTGGTGAGATGGGAGGACTTTTTCATGGATTTGGAAGAGGATTGTTCATGGATGTTCAAGCTTCCAAGTGGGATATTGTTTACATTGCTACAATTGTGGGGGATAATGTTTCAATAAAAATTGATAAACAACACATTTGTTAAAGTATGGATGGTCTGTAGATTAAGTTCAACATGAATTAGTGGATGGAGTCTTGTCACAGCTGACAGAAACTGATTCATACGTGTGCTGTCCCTCCTGGTTGATCATTCGGACAATAAATACCATAAGGAGCTGTCGGCAGGTCATCATTTTAGAGACAATTTCCAGATGTAATGTGGATTTCTCTTGCTTGTTTCATATATATATATATAAATCTCTGGCAGGACATCAGATAGTGTGATGGAAGCACACCAGTGACAGTTATGTGTCTGATAAATAGATGCCTGGGGCTTAGGGGTGTCCTGGTGATGGCATGTGTTCAGATACAAATGGATATCTTTCTATTTGTAAATGTGGGCATGAAGCATGTTGAGGACTGATTATGATCACATGTGTGTGTTACTTTGAATGTTTAAATGCGTCTGTAGAAATCTAGAAATCTAGAAAGCATGTACACAACACGGAGTAGTCTGGGGTGCCTGTGCATTATTTACATATGCATGTTCACACTCGTTAATGCTGGGCACCATTTATATACACGGTGCATGGCATTCACTTTGATTTCTATGGAATATGCCTGTTTTTTACAGTTGCAGAAACCGGGCAGTTTCCATTTCTATCTCCTCTGACAGGAATATGCAATGTGGGAGCAGATGTATGTGCATTGCATGCACAGAGCAGATGGGTGAGGCAGAAGTGGTCTTTATACTCCGCTCTTCAGCTGTGAGCCTGAGATGCACATGCAACAACCAGATCAACCATCAAGGACGGAAACCCAGGGATGGGTTACATGAGTACAATGCCACTGAAAAACATGTGTTTAAAATACGGATATACAGGATTTGACCGTGGAAGAATTCTTCACGGCGGAATTGACCTTGGTCAATTTTGCTGCGAAGACAATTTTGCTGCGTCCAAATCCGACACAACTTTTACCCCCGCACCCACAATAAATCCCCCCCACTTACCTTTTGTTTCTCTGTTTCCTTCTGACCCTGCGGGGTCAGTTCCCTCCCTCTTACGTGGCTTGGATCTGATGCCGCAGGGTCCGCTTTTCTCTTTTTTTTGTATGTTTCCCCGTCCCCCGCCTCCAGTCCTCAGTAACCGGGGGCCACCCCCGCTACCCCTCAATTCGGCCAGATTTACCATACATATTACATTTGAACAAATTGGGTAATACCTAAAATACCACCTTGTTAAGATGGATTTTCAGAATCAACCCTGGGGGTGGCTTCTGAGAGGCCACCCGTTTATAGGTGACATGGGGAAGACACTGATGTCTAGGCAAAATCATATCAAGGTAGGGTAGAAGAGCAGTAAGGCTTATACTCGGGAAGGTGTGAGAGTGGCCAACATCTTCAATGACACACACAGAACACTCCAATAATTTAAGTGAGACAACAGATATACAAAAATATACAATTATTTATTAGGCCTGTGAACAAGCAATGAAAACCTCAGATAAGCATTATCTCACAACTACTACTCATACACATGTATACATTTGGGGGTTCTGCTGACAAAGCGCCAACCCATTACCTTATGTGACGAATCTGAGGATGTCATCCCTTCTTCCATGGTGGATACCTTTCCCATGTGGCCAGAGCGGTGGCTCCACAGTACAGTAGTCCCCCTGGGGGTGGTGCAAAGTGGGTGGATCACATGGTAGGGTCATCCCCCTGTGGGATCGAGAACGATCATCACAGAGAAAACAGTGTCTCCTCACTTCACCATGTCCAACTCCTTTACCAAATCTTCCTGCCCCCTTCCTGGATAAGGCTATTAAGTATTACTGTCAAGTTAGCCAAACTAACCTTCATGACAACAATGAGAAACAAAGTAGTCCAAAGTATGATGCATGCAGCTATAAGGTTGATACTGTGATGGCTAGAAGTACAAGGATTACTTGCGTGAAGCAGAGCGAGCAGTCTAGTTTTCCAAGCCCAGGGATTGTCTCTAACGAATACATCAAGCCAACATGCGAGTTCCAAAGGAAGCCAGTTTCAAGCTCTGGCTCAAGCAAAGGCACCGGAGAGAGGTGAGAGTGGGAGTGCCATCCGCTGAAGAGGAATAGCGAAAGATTTACCCTGACGCAAGGCGAAGCACGGAAGAGACATAACGTGCAACTGGAGAGAAGTCTCAGTCTGCAGGGACGCTGCAGATGCTGCTGGATGCCAGAAAGCAACCAGAGCCTCCAGGAAGAGACTAAAGCTGCCCGGGAACCATCGGAATGGCCAGGAAAAAATCTGGGCAATTCCTCTGGTATAGAGGACCAGTACTCGTCCTGGTGACTATAGTACATAGGCCGGCATACTAAAGCAACAATTGATACAGAGAGTATATCCTAAGAGGATTGTCCACAACACCTATAAAGGAGCCAGGAATATCGGGAGTAAGATTATTTTACAAAAACATCCAAAACTGGGGGATCGAGGAAATATAACTGCGGTGTTCAGTTATTCCCCTCTCTTTAACAAACTAAAGAAAGAAATAAAGAATCTCTGGCCGATACTGAATACTGGCTCCTACACTATTGCCCAGCCAAACTTTGTAATAAAACAGAAGCAAACCTTGAGGGACTGATTGGTCCATATGCTGTCTGAAAATGACGAGAAGAACACGCAACAGACCCTATGGGGTAGTAGGCCCCTTACCGGACATGAACCCTGTAGAAACGCCACCATGTGTGCTCAAACCACACGCAGTGCTGATATCGACATTGGATGGAGGAGACCATGGGTACAAAGATCATTCACCAATTGCAATCACAGTGTGGTATACCTTCTTACGTGCCCTTGTGGACTATGATATGACAGCAAGACCGATTAAACAAAGACTCAAAAGCACAAATCGTGCATCAGAACTGCCAGTTTGATGGCAGTGCTCGCGTCACACTTTTTGGCCATGGGCAACACAGCAGAAGACTTCAGATGGACAGTCCTTGAGAAAATTCATCTGCTGCACCGTGGAGGGAACTATGCTGACCTCCTGCTCAAACATGAACAACTCTGGATCTTTTGTCTGGACACTTGCCAGAGTGGTCTCAACGAAAATATCCAATGACATGAGCTAGCAACGATGAAATATAAAAACAATACTGACCAGCACGTAGACAGCAATACCCCTTTTGAAAAGGAGAAGGGGAGGTGGAACATCCCCACTGGGGCACATATGACAGTGAGAGTATCGTCATCTAACATCACACCCCTACGGATCCACGAGAACTAGAAAGGGCAAGTCCCATATGCCGATTTATCAATGACCAATTATAAAGCCATATTGGGCATATTGAACCTACCCCTCAAAATACCAAAATGTTTGTTTTCTTAAAAAAATATATATATTTTTATGTATTTTTCTTTTGTTGTTTTTTATACCTTCACAAAAACAATAACTACCATAATTATCTATATTTTGGATTTATCGGCATATCGTTGGCGGTGAGTCCCTTTCACTCTGCCTTCCAGCCTATCGGATGGCAATCATGCAGTGACATTCCCCAATCAAAGTAAGAGAGAGGGACAAACATCCGTGCCCCAACAAAGATGGCTGCAATGCAGCATTCAAGCCATCCACATACCTGGCCACGGCTCCGGGAGTGTAAGGCCAGCGTGAGAAGAGCGATATTCTATATACATACACGAAACACAGTGTTCGCAATATGGATGCCATCCCTTAAGAGATAGAAGACAGGTTGTGATACAGTAAGCGTGGGTTGATCTGTGCCGTGCCAAGTAGTTCGTGATCGGTTGAGACAGAAAGGGACAAGAGCCTGACATACCCTGCCGATTCGTACACAGCGTATATCTGTCGGCAAGCGCACAATCGTGCAACATGCAGGCATGCACAAAGTTGAACGGTTCTGTTTTATCTGTAGAGGTAGCCTTGACACCATACTGACTGCCGCCTCCCTTTTTGTGCTTTGTCTCCCCATAGTGAGACAAGACAAAAGAAGAAGCGGCTCACCGGGCTGACAAGCCTGTACCTTCGTGCCAATGCAGCCCCCATCATGGTCTCAAGGTATGCCACTCTCTTTATGACACGGAAGGAGTCTAATAGAAGCAAGCGTGAAAACTATAGAATGAGAAGTTATGTTGACATATTGCAGGTTCAAATAAGATTATTATATAGCATGCTGTAGCTAGTCATAAATGAATATAAGTTCACACCACAACCCCCACGTGAATAAAGTACAATGTTTACCCCCGGCCTGCCGGGTCACAGCCCAACAATGATGGATGACAGTGATTGAGTCCAATTGTACAAATTGCTGGTCCTGAAGAAGATGACATAAACCACGTAGTCATCGAAACTGGTCGACCTTTTTATGTGCTGATATTAATTAAGGGATTATAATAAGTCAAAAAATAACCCTGCTGTTACACCTGCTTAATGATATGCAAGCAGCAGGTCTCATGTAATTAGATGGCTTTAGCTGTGGGCTGAAACAGTATTTTTAAACAGTGGCTTACCCCTGTCTAGCATCAGATGCACGTACTTCAGTGTGGGTGAATAAAGTATGCACATTTGCAATAGAAATAGTCCCCTCTGGAAATGTTCAAGATGATGCGAAATTGGATCTTTTGGCATTGAGGTGTTGCAGACCACTTTGGTTTCAATTGTTTTATTCAGAGCCTTACTCTAAGGGCATTATGTCTCATGTGATATAGCAATAGGGGATGTTTCTCTTCCCTTTGCTATGAGATAGGTGGTTCAACACTGGTGTACGAGGGCGAGCACCCCACTTCCATGTAGGGATAGTATTATTGTGACAAGACAGATTGACTCTGAAACAAATTCTGCAATACAACTTAAACTATCTCCATTACCCTTTTCTGTGTGCTAACATGAAGAAAGCAAACATGTGCGCAGGTTGCCTGGAAGCTATGAGAGGTTTGGGGAAGCATCAGTGTGAGCTCAGTAGTTGGCGAGAGAGGGCATTTGACCCTGACAGTTGTATATTTGGAATGAGAGTGAACCAAGCGTATGCAACACAAAGGTGCGAGTCTGCGACCTGCACCCAAGAGAAAGAGGGTCTGCACCCAAAATAGAGAGAGGGTCTGCACCCAAAAGAGAGAGAGGGTCTGGGACCCAAAAGAGAGCGAGGGTCTGGGACCCAAAAGAGAGAGAGCATCTTGGACTCAAAAGAGAGAGAGCATCTTGGACTCAAAAGAGAGAGAGGGTCTGGCACTCAAAAGAGAGAGAGGGTCTGGGACTCAAAATAGAGAGAGGGTCTGGGACTCAAAATAGAGAGAGGGTTTGGGACCTGCACCCAAAAGAGAGAGAGGGTCTGGGACCCAAAAGAGAGAGAGGGTCTGGGACCCAAAACAGAGCGAGTGTCTGGGACCCAAAAGAGAGAGAGGGTCTGGGACTCAAAAGAGAGAGAGGGTCCGGGACTCAAAAGAGAGAGAGGGTCTGGGACCCAAAAGAGAGAGAGGGTCTGGGACCCTGAGACAAAGGAGAGACAATTGTATATTTGGCAGGAGAGTGATCCAAGCGCATACAACTCAAAGGTGAGAGTCTGGGACCTGCACCCAAGAAAAAAAGAAGTTCTGAGAGAGAGGGTCTGGGACCCTGAAATAAATAAGAGACAGTTGTAGGATACAGGAACTGTGAAGATAAGGAACAGTTCCTTGTGAGGTGTCCAGCGACATAAGAGAAGAATAAGTCTTTGGGAAAGGAGCGCAACCCTAGCATATTTCGGAACATTATTTTGCGTCCCTTTATCACCAGTGAGACTGGGAACCTTTCTGTTGTTTGAAAGCACAGTAAACACTTTATACTTTAAGAAAACACCATCCTTGCACAGTTAACCTATATCATTAGTGTTAGGGACAGTAGTAGGTTTTTGGACACAGCAGTGACAGGCTTTTTAGTTTCGTGCTTCCTGACAATTTCATTAGGTTCCTTTGATGCCGGGATAATGCTCTTAGCTTTAGGGATAGAGAGGCACTTTTCCAGCGCTCTTACTGTTAATACATGTCTAGATCCAAAAATATACCAGCATTGTGTCTGAGCCTTACTACTGCACCCTTACACTTGGAAACAGGCATTTGTAAGCAATATTAATGATAAATAGTTATATTGATAAGGATGTGTTATTTATATAGTGCTTTTGCCAAAATAATTTACATTCAAAATATTTACATCCAATATCACCCAACTGAAGTTGGTACTCATTTATCAACTTTCGAAGGTTGAAAGTGTGAGTTGGCCTGCCAGGGTGCGAGTGCTCAGCGAGTGCTCATCCACCTGAGCTATCTCACAGCTCTATTATCTAAATATGAAAATCAATATGTTAAGGCAACTGTCTAGGGTAGATGGGAACAAATTGCAAATTAGAACCAGTTGGAGAAAGGTAAGTGCATTGTTAGTAAAAACACCCGAAGTGGAGCCCAAGTGAAGCTCTTTGGCTGTATACTCTGTCAATCTCCTGGACCGTCTGTAAGAAGAAGTTCCATCTGCGTGGGAACGTTCTAAGATTACTTGCATCTTGCACCAACATCTTTTCTAATTGCCTGCTGGCCCTGCCCTCCCCTGTCCCAGCAAGCCTACAACTACCTGCTTCCTCACGCATCCATGCACGCATCCGAAGTGGAGCCCAAGTGAAGCTGTTTGGCTGTATACCCTGGCAATCTCCTGGGACCGTCATCCGTAAGAAGAAGTTCCATCTGGATGGAAACGTTCTAAGACTACTTGCATCTTGCACCAACAGCATTTACAATTGCATGCTGGCCCCGGCCTCCCTTGTCCCAGCAAGCCTACAACTACCTGCTTTCTCGCGCACCCAAGGTGGAGCCCAAGTGAAGCTGTTTGGCTGTATACTCTGGCAATCTCATGGAACCGTTGTCAGTAAGAAGAAGTTCCATCTGCGTGGAAATGCTCTAAGTTTACTTGCATCTTGCACCAAGTAAATAATAGACTTTACATTATTAGGAAACTTTGATACTTGTTGCGAGGACTTTGTTGCGTTTCACTTACACGTTGTTCTCTTTTCACTAGCAGTGTTTCCAATTGCCTGCTGGACCTGCCCTCCCCTGTCCCAGCAAGCCTACATCTACCTGCTTCTTTGCGCACCCACGCAAGCACCTGAAGTGGAGCCCAAGTGAAGCCTTTTGGCTGTATACTCTGGCAATCTCCTGGGACCATCGTCCGTAAGAAGTAGTTCCATCTATGTGGAAACGCTCTAAGATTACTTGCATCTTGCACCAAGTAAATAATAGACTTTACATTATTAGGAAACGTTGATACTTGTTGGGAGGACTTTGTTGCATTTCCCTTACACTGTGTTCTCTTTTCACTAGCAGCATTCCCAATTGCCGGCTGGCCCCGCCCTCCCCTGTCCCAGCACACCTACAACTACCGGCTTCCTCGCGCACCCGCACACACACCCTAAGTGGAGCCCAAGTGAAGCTGTTTGGCTGAATACTCTGGCAATCAGCTGGGACCGTTGTTCGTAAGAAGAAGTTCCATCTGCGTAGAAATGCTCTAAGATACTTGCATCTTGCACCAAGTAAATAATAGACTTTACGTTATTAGGAAACATTGATACTTGTTGCAAGGACTTTGTTGCGTTTCACTTACACTTTGTTCTCTTTTCAATAGCAGCGTTTCTAATTGCCTGCTGGCCCGCCCTCCTCTGTCCCAGTAAGCCTATAACTACCTGCTTCGTCGCGCACTCGCGTGTGCACCCAAAGTGGAGCCCAAGTGAAGCTGTTTGGCTGTTTGAGTGTGCAGCGGCCCCATGGAGCCTAGTATTATTCCTCACGTGATGGAGTGATTTCCGACTAACGGTATGGTGCACGCTGGATAGGGCGAAATATCGTGTTCCATTTCGATCACTGTGTTAAAGCCGGGCGATTTAAGTATTGCTGTGTGTCCCACATTCTGCTCATTCTTTCAGGGAAGCACTGCTCTCCTACCTAGGCGGCGAGCACACTTATTTCTGAGTCTTGCACATGTAAGATGGACCGTATGGCGAACAGGGTTCATAGATATTGATAATTATTTTGGTTCTATGCTGCAATTAGGTTGTCTATATTGTGATATCCGTCAAGGTGGGTTTAGTATTCTTGTTAAATTTGAGTGTGCCTTGTATATTGAAGAGCGAGGAGCAACCGCGCTTGTCGCCTGTTAGGCAGAATCACATGCAGTACCCTTTGGGAACACTACATGCAATTAAACTACAAGTGTCAGTACAAATTCACCTTTGGTACAAGCCTGTACTACACATTAAAGTGGTAACGATGGCTGAGCAGCCAGACTTATCTCAAGTGAGCAGTAGAACAAGTTACACAAAGGGCCAACAAATACAGTGGTTCAAACAAACACTTACTCAAGGTTTTTGGTAAAAGAATATACATTTATTTACACAGTCAGTTTGAAAACATTACAGTAGCAAGAGCAGCTCAATATCACACACTGTTACAGTACTTGCCCCCAGACAGGGGAAGCAGACCAACATGCCCCATGTAATAGCACCTATGTGGACCTTTAAGGCCCCACAGGACTCCTTGAGGGCTTCCTGGATTCAGTCCTGGTGCCGTTGGTGCCAGGCACATACTGCCCTATCAAGCAAAACAGTCTGCAGGAGAAGAGGGACCATGTGCAGCCTAGTCTGAGGCATACTGGAGGGACTACTTTACCTAGAACTACTTTGCAAGGGTGTGGTTGAGGGACTACTTTTTAGGCTATTTAAACCACACCCCTGGAGCAGAACACGCTTCGCGTTATTCTGCACTCCTGCAGCGTAACGCTCACCGTGTTTGCAAGCTCCAGTCCTGTCTTCAGCCACGCCCGTCCTGGTCATCGCGATCCGTGCCTGAAAAGGAAGAGAGAGTAGAGAATAGAACAAGACCCTTACCTGATTCTCCATCTCGATTGTCCGGGAGTCTCTGCATCTGCAGAAAAGGAACACCAGGTTAACCGCGCAGAGTAATTTTATAGACATTGAGCATTGCGCAGCTTGATACTCACCTGAATGCTGTTCGTTCTTACGATCCAACGAGGCACACGCACGCAATTGCTGCTCCGGAGCTGCCGCACCTGCTGAATAGAAAAGAAAACATCAGGTGAGCTACACCTCTCTAAAGACATCCAATCTCACACAGCATAAATAATCACCTGAAGCTGCATTCGATTGCGGTTCCATGAGTCACCATCACACGATCTTCACTCCGGAAGCATCTCATCTGCAGAATAGAAAAGGGACAACAGATTAGTTGAACAGAAGAACAATATCGCATGTTTAGACATTATTGCATCGTGCAAGTATAGAAACTCACCTTGGCATTCTACTCACCATTTCCGGAGAGGAGTCGCTTTTCATCTGGTGCATCCCAAAGTGGAATCTGTAAAGAAAAGGCACAGGAGTGAACTTTTGGCCACTTGAACTCTAAAGCAACCCATACTATTGAGTATTGGCATAAAGACTTACCTCAGAGTCATCTTTGTCTGGAACTCTGCAATAAATCTACAGGATCAGTGAAGTTAATTGGATCCCTGAATCTCGATGCACCCCTGCATACAGTCGCAGGATGGAGAGCCCGCCATTCATATCATTAAGGCAAATCTTCCGTCGTGCCAAAAAGATGAAACTGAGTGGGCAGGTGCAGTCATTCATCACTTCGCTACGAGTCACGCTGATGGAGACCGCTGCAGTCCAGCTTCGTTCGGCACCCTGTGGAGACCAGGTGAGCGTAACACACACTAATACACCTCAAATACAAAACCGATAAGTAAATGAACAAGTTTGGCTCCCCTGAAGTGGGAGCAAAATGGTACTTCAGAAACTTTCAAAAGGGGTAAAAAGACAAGGTTATAAGAATATCACAAATATATATGAATAGCACAAATACTTGCATAGGCAGGAGAAAGGGTCTCAGTAAACTACAACCATCAATTCAGTTCATAGGCCTGGGCCAAAGTCAATGGTTCTGAGTCTTTGTTTAGGATAGCACAGTTCTGGTAGTAAATGGTTTTTGCCACAGTTTTTAGAAGGATTTGGCTAGGCGAAACGTTTGACAAATATTTAGCGAATTTATTTGCCGAAAAGATTTCCAGACCGCGTTTGCACAGTACCTTTAAAGTGAAGAAGAGCTGTAGCTGAAGCAGTTGTTCCTGGCAGTTCAAGCAGATCTCGCTGTTCCTGAGCTTCAGTTGTGGGGACAAGAAGGAGGGTGTTGGGAGGTTCCTGCACTGCCCAGGGATGAAGCCACATGCTTGGCAAATGTCGGTTTAAGGTGTGAGTGCTTTAAAGACCACAAACTGGTATCTTCCCACTGGCTATCCGGTCTTCCACAGCACTCAGAAAATTCGACCAGGAGGGGACGGTGTCCAGGCGGCTTACGAGTTGGTTGTCCCCACCAAACGCAAGGTAAGAAGTTAACCTTGAAGGGCTTCTCTGTCGATGGAGTTTCAGGCAATTCGGACCTGCAGCAGGGTTTCACCGGTCATCCAGGAGTTGCAGCAGTCCTCTTCCTTCAGCTCGTCTTCGGTTCTTTAGTTCCAGTGGTCGACTCTGCTTTCCAAGTCCCAGAGACCTGCTTTTAAACAGTTTTCCCCATTCATCCCAGCCTGGCTGTCACTCACACAGCAGGGTGTTTGTCCTTGCCGGACAGCCAGCCGGCCAATCACTCCACAGTGCATTCAGGTCTCCTGGGAGACTAAGGACAGGGAGGTTTGGGCACATCCCTCACATCCTGTCCATCAGCACTGAAGCCCACCAAAGGCCTATGCACAAAGGGACCAAACATGGTTTGGCACGCAGAGACAAGCACAAGAAGGACCTTTCCTAAAAGAAATGGCCAAAAAAGATGACCAGAGTCTGTTTTTACTGATAGGTCTTGGGCGCCATATTGAAAAACATGGCTGACCCGATTTTTAGCTACCGTAGCTAGCGGTGGAAAAAAAATCATGGTAGTTTGATCTAAACCACTGCCAATAGCCATTTAAAGTAGGAACGGGTAACATTTGGTTGTTACATGAGTGCATTGATTCGGGGGAAGCTAGGCAACCCCTCCAGCACTCTATAGGAAGATAGTGTGTGTTGGGTCTGTAAATTTAAAGAGACTAGTAAAGTCAATTTAACTTTACATGCTCTGGGAGACAGTAGTCAGTCCCAGAGAAGGTATTTAAACCTTGGGAAGTCTGAAAGACATCCCTGTGCCACTGCACTGAAGGTGCTGTGTGACACACAGAAAAAGATGATGACTATGGAGTTGTTTAAAAACTCCATAACCAAAGAACACAAAAGTAAAACACATTGAAAATTAAAAGTTCAAAGCCCTAAAATATAGCAAAAGCACTGCAGGGCTCTGAGGTAGAGGGAATTTAGCAATTGTGTGAGAAATCTCCCTAACATCTCCCTTTGTAAATCCAAAGTTCTTGGAGACTATTACTATTGTGCCTCCTTTCTGCTGTATTTGTGTGGGTCTCACATTGCACAAATGTTAATAATTGCCTTTCAGTCTGTCTACGGAGAAATACATTGCTCTGGGCCCGCAACTAATCACCCTGCCAATCAATGTTTAAACCATAGAGAGACATTTGGGTTACTTAAATGTTGGCTGACTGAGTAGACATAGGAAGAGACTGCTGGGGATTTTTGCTGTGCTCAACAAACCCGAAATCCCCTCTAGGGCACTTGATAGTGAAGGCCATAACCTTATTTTCCTTTTCTTCTTCTTTACGTTTTTTATTTCTCTCCTTTTCTTCCCGGTGGATGGAGGTATATGACATTCGGTCCTTATCTACTGCTTACCGGAAATAATGGCAAGTAGTTTGCATAGCGACAAGATTTGCAAAGCAATAAACAAATCCAATAATCCAATGCATAAGGTTTCTGCTCAGATTATTAGCCCGCCGTCAAAGGACAGCAGCGGATGCAAGCTATCAACCTGACACGCGCTATAGTGGCACAGACCTTAAAAGTTGAGGATATTGTTCAAGACGTGGCTCTCTCTTTTTATCCATGCACAGATACATGCAGCTGTAGATAATGATAGTGAAGGGTCCACATTTTCCCTAAAGGAAATGTATGACTGTGAACCTTCTGTGCAAAATCGCTTCCTTAGTACGCAAACCCGGCTTCTTCCATCCTCCCATTGCCAGAGGCGCCAGAGACTCAAATTCATTGTCTTTCCGACGTTTCTGTCATGGCTCCAATTGTGATGGCAGAGTTGGGGAAGCGCACCCTCCTGCCTCTTGGGCCCTCCACGCCTGCCACTGGGATAGGCGGTGGAATTGATTATGTACACCTTCACAATATAAAGTGTATGGACTCTAGAAAGTTCTAAGGCAATCTACCCATCAGCATTTGTCCAATGCAAGAATCATCGGGCACGTCTTATGTTACTAATAAACTCCAAGCGAGCAATCCAAATTTTGACTCTGAACAAACATCACAAATTTGCTCCAGTCCTGTGGATCCTAACAACCCCCTTTAGCCACCCATGAAGCATCTCAGATTGCCTTTTTAGGTACCTCATCCACACTCCACGAGATGGAACCAGGTGAGAAACATAACCAGTATTAACAAGAATACTTAATTTGTTAGCTAAAGGGCATGAGTTGACCCATCTTGAGATTAGGTCCTGGAAACATATCTCTCAGGAATTACTTTCAAAGGTTAGCAAGATGGAAGGCTTTTTATGCAGACAAACTTTAGCTAAGGTTGACCCAAATTTAGACATCTTGGTGGAAAACTCACAAAGAAGCACACAAACACAATAATCACAAACCTATGGTGTTCTTTTATGCTCAAAACAATCACAGACAAACTCTGTAACGGATTCATCATTATCACCTAGACGATCGTATGTTCAGGCCCTGACTTCTCCTGCTCAAACAGAATTGGAGCATATTGCCAATATGCCTATCAATCCTGTTTTGAACAATGATATGGTATGGTCAAAATGGGATAGGCCTCAATATGGTCTCCCAACATTCCAATAAACTAACACAAATGGCCAACCATATTGGATTACATTGCAGTGACACAGATGGCACATCGTTCAATGTTACCCCTGACAGTCCCTCGACATGAGAGTCTAAGAAACAGATGCCCCTACCCCTGGTGGGAGCGAAATCGCAGACACTTGTATTGATGTGGTTGCTTCTGGTGCATTTCTCTCACGTAGACAAAAACGCCTAAATCTCAGAGCAATTAAAAGAAGAACATTGAGGAAACCCCAACTAAAGGTAGAAGGCAAATAAATTGCCAATTCTCTTCCCTCACAATCCAAGGCTCATTTTTCCAACCCTGTTAACATCTGTAATCTGTCAAAGGGGATATTAGATTTGGAGCAGTTGGATGAGGAAAGTAGGAAAGCCCTCCAAATGCATGATCATTCATCTAAACCAATCGTAGATTTTACTAAAACAAATGTATCAAAATAAAAACAGAAGAAACTAAAAAATGATCTTTCCAATGGGAATGATAAAGCATCTATGGGCATCAAATTACTCGGTGGCCTCGCTTTAAATTCCATAATGGCGGGGCAACCTAATCAGTTAATTCCTAAAACAGAATCTAAAGATTGCAAACAATCACAACTTTCTTCCTTTAATCCTCTTCTCAAAACCATCAATAAACCTGAAAATACTGTTGCCTTGACTGACCCTATCATGAATGACAATCTTTGCATTCCATCTATACCAGCAACTATTACTGACAACAAATTACAAATTCCTTCCCTCCCTCTGATAGTAGGGACAGATATTGGTAATAAGGAACAACAAAAACCTATGGGACAAAATCATTTTGGCCCAGTTCAACCTCAAGTATCTATAAAAACGTAGCCCTCTGAAATGCCCATGAACGATGATGAGGCGGAGGCTTCTAATATATTGGGATGGTTGAGTGATTCTGCCCGAAATGGCAAGAACAGACTTAACCGTTCCTATATCCTGCACATTTTTAATCTCATCCCTCCTATAATATTTCTTCACTCAGAGGATATTGACTGGGTCCGATCAAATACCATAAAAAATAATCGTATGGCTTGTCAATTGCATTCACCCATAATAACAACAATGTTATGGGAACACTGTGCTGACTTTAAACATCTGGGCTTTAATCTGCAGCAACTTAAGTCGTTAGAGGCAGTAAATAGTTTTGTCAAATTTCTAGAAGCTCCACAAATTACTACAGCAGTACCTTCGGCATCTAATCCTCCTCTAAATATCACAAATGTCACAGCCCTTTCCCAAATAGCCTCGTTAACTTCGGTTATCAAGGATTGGTCTTGGCTAATCCCTTTAGTCAACAGTGTAAATGCATCAAAGGCCACTAACCCTACTACGTAGTAGCCAAATTCTCTCCTGTGCATCATGGAATTCATGCAGTTTTAAAAACTTATACACATGCTTCAATACCTTGTTTGCTATTGATGAACGATCTATCCTCATGGTACAAGAAACCATGAAATTGAATAAACTAGAAATTAATGGATTCACATACTACTATGTTGGGGAAACACGTGGCTGCCAGGGTAGACATTTCGGGGGGACTTGCCATTTTTCTTAACAATAGCTTAAATATAAGTTCAAATGTGAGAGTCAAAATGGAAGATATTCTTGCAATTGAATTGCACTTTATTGAAGCGAGCCATGATCCTTACATAATTATATCCTTGTACTGGAATCCCTTAAAAAAATATCTACAGTTCTTCCTTAACCCACTCAATTCGATCCTTGAAAATGCGTACTTGGATGACCCTTTGTTTAACATTGTTATAGGAGGTGACTTTAATGAATGCTGTCTACCATATTCACCATCCATGACACATAGGACTCTCTCCACCCACCTAATGACAGCAATGTGTTATGGTGTAAAATGGAATTCCTTTTTTGATAATTGGAATGTCCAACACCTGGAATTTAATCACAAAGGTCTTCCTTTCACATGGCATAGCGGTAATAAATCCTCCTGTATTGACTATTTGGTGGTCTCTGATCATCTGCTTCCACTTTGCATCTCTCTGGTGACATTGTGGACCATATCATCAATATAACCCACATCCATGCTAAGGGATCTCTATTCACCATTGAGCCTTCATTGAATCTAGTAGAGGTCGATCGCCTTCTATTATCAATTAGATGGAGTGCCCACCTACGTGGAAAATTAATTGACATGATCTCTCAAGAGATGGAAAATTCCAATTTGCATTCAATTGAGTACCCATGTTCCTACTTGATAGTTCCCACCTATAACCAAGTAATATCAGCAATGTTTGGTAAATAGGGTAAGAGCTTGTCTCGGAAATGCTCCGGTAAACCATCCAACTATAATCCTGAGATTTGGGCCTTCAAACTTTCATAAAACAAAGCATTATGTGAATTAAAAAAGTTATCCTTAACGATTAAAGAATATTTGAAGAGAAAGAAAGCTATCGTGAATTTTCACACAAATAAATGTTGCAATATTAAATATCGCTTGTGACTTGATTCATATCAGTAGATCATAGATAATCTATGCTCCAATAATATATCTCTATGGGCAGCTTTAAGATCTATCTCCCCTTTTAAGGCAAATACTCTTTCATCTTCCATAGCAGCCGAGAAATGGTCTGCCCTTTTCTCTGATAAATATCAATTACCACCTAGATTTAATGAAGTGTCTCCTCCAAAAAAGACAGATCAAAAATTTGAGTCATGCCCTTGGACAATAGCTGATATAGTATGGGCAATCTCGAGGCTGAATCACTCAAAGGCCACTGGGCCTGATGGTATTCCAGCCTGCATGATTAAACATGGCCCACGTTTTTGGGCCTCTATACCTAAAATAAAATGTGATAACATCTACATCTTTAATGCCATCCTAATCTCATGGCATGCCTCAATCATAACACCGTCATTTAAACAATACACCTCTGGAGACCCTGGAAATTATCGAGCAAAGATGTATCTGAAAAGATATTTTCCATCTTGATGTTAAATGAATTGGAATCTTACATGAAGTCAAATAGCATTCTCTCTCGCTTCCAAGTGGGTTTCCGTCGGCAGAGGCGCACAACACTTAATGTCACCTTAGTAGCCCATCTTTTGGAAAAAACTAAGAATTGTAACTCAGGACCCGTTTATATGGCATCAATTGACCTAACAGCAGCTTTCAATTGTGTCATTCGACATGTGCTTTAGAGGAAGAGGACCGAACTAGGTTTCTGACTCATACAATTATGATACTAGCTATGCTACACGAAAATACATCCTTTAGAGTACAAATATCAGAGCAGGGAGCCCTAACTGAATCCATCAAGATGTATGTTGGCTTAAAACAGGGCTGCAATTTAGCGGCTACACATTTTAATCTTTATTTAGCCGGCATGGATTCCTTACGGTCTCTGATGTCTACCTTTCCGTCCAGATCAGGCACACTTTCCATTATTTGGTTAGCTTTTGCCGATGATATTTTGCTTTTTGACACCACCCCATTTGGACTACAGGCACAGCTAGAACGTGTTGCTTCCTTTGCTTAGCAGTTAAATCTACAGCCTAACATTTCTAAGTCTAATATCATTATCTTTAAAAATCAAAAAAGAAAAAGCAAAAAATATAAATGGTGGTTGGATGGAGTAATGATTGAACAAGTACCCTCTGTAAAATATCTAGGCTAAAATCTCAGCTACAATGTGGAAAAAGGCCCTAGCAGAGAAGGTGAGGCCACTCCGCTCCCAAATGAAAATAATATACTCTAGAAATTGTGAATTGTCTATGTCCCCCCCTTTTAGAATAATACACGCTAAAAGTAGAGGCTATAATTCTTTACGGCCTGGACCTGTGCCTTGTAAATCTAGGTAGCACCTTAAACCAAACACAAGGAATGCTCTGGAAGAACACTCTCAGGCTATCTATGGTGCTCCCGAATGCAATATTATGGCATGAGCTGGGATTGCATCATTGGCAGTGAGACATAAATGGAGATTACTAAATAATTTCTATAAAATACTAAATCCACCTTAGAACTCCCTTTATGCAAATCCTGCTCTCTTTACTGGGGAGAATAACCCTCAGTCCATTAAGAATGATCAAGATTATTGCTGTATCAATCTAAAATCTAAAATGATCTTTGTCTGCCTCATTACCCCTCCACCTGTTCTAGTCTCCCATAAACAGGGTGGAGGAGGTAGGTTTATGAGGACCTGTGAGAGCGCTCATAAGAATCTCATTGAAATCCGGCATCTCATTTGACAGCTGGTAAATAACAATAAGGTGAGTACCACGTATCGGGGAAAAGTTCATCTTAAGATGAAGAACCTCCCAGCCCTCACAATTTAAAGAGGAGCTTAAATGGGAAGAAACTTAACTCTTCCCTAACTGTCAGTGCAACCCACCCACATTTCCTTGCTCCGTATTCGGACAAAAACATGTAAAGCCTATTGGTGTGGCCATGTCGATAACTGGCCCACTCAAATCTTTCAGCCACGATAACTGGCCCACTCAAATCTTTCAGCCACGATAACTGGCCCACTCAAATCTTTCAGCCACGATAACTGGCCCACTCAAATCTTTCAGCCACGTCTCAGTTATAGTCATGATATCAAACCCATTATTGAGTATATAATCATGTACATCAATGGCTGAATTCCCCAATGATCGAGTATTGAGAAAAACTATTTTCTCAGGTGCTACGACTTTCTTCCTCGCGTTGTTTGTCTGATTTTCTAATAATAGGAGGATTGTCTTCCTGCAGCATCTCCACGGTAATAAGTCAATGAGTGTAGATAGTTGTTCAGAAATTGGCAAGTTTAGCTCCTTCAAAACCTTCCCTACTTGTGGATCAGTTTCACTAATGTGACGATATACATCAGCCATTTGCAAAGTGCAATCCCTCATAAGGCCAGAACTTTCTTTCGTGTTTGACTTTACCAAATCGTCTGTGTACATATCCAGAAATTCATCCATAAACGATTGTCTGACTGCCCTCCCTGTTACCAATAAAGAGGACATATGCGTGTTTAAATCCATGCAGAGCAATACGGTTGTGTTAACCTTGAGTAATAGTGTGACTTCAGCTGAAGCACCGGTACCCAAAAATGGCACACACACGCAGCCCAGCGACTTGCTCAGATCGGCTAGCCCAGAAGCACCGGCGCGGGCACGCCATACCGATAAGAAAAAGCGCAGGAACTGCAAAAACAAGGGAAATGCAGTTCTAGCACGTACCATGGTATACCAGTGCTCAATACAGGAAGCGCCTTACACACGGTCAACAGCGAGGAAGGACAGTGGGTGATACGAGCACCAGGCAACTAATGCACTGTAATAAACACGATTAGTACAAATAGCCGAATGTCAATGCTATAGTACTTGAAATAGTCTTATGCTGTCAAATGCACAGGTGCATGCAAGAAAAGGCACAAACACAGTTGAAAAATATCTGCTACCATCGGACCATCTCGAGTCTGCAATATCAATGTTGCAAAAGAAATATTCCCAAAGCATTTCATGGTAAGGTGCTGTGTACAGTGTACACATGACAAACATTCCATTAAGGAAGGTGGGGTCTCCCAGTTCTGGTAGTCTTAGGGACTGTTAAGTCTCCCCATAAACAGTAAGCAAAAGCAAGGTAAGTAAGGCTGTTGGCTTTACTTACCGCCAAAAAGTCAGGTAAGGATGCAGATCAGAGCAGAAAAATAGATGTCACTCTGGAGTCTATGGGAGGAAAGCAGCAGACCTCATTATCAGTTGCCACTGCAAGTGATGTTCTATAGAAAGGGCAAGTCATTCAGCCTGAGCTAAAGAACCTATATTTATCCCAGCTGGACTTTTTACAAATCCCATGATGTAAACAATACAATTCCAACCCATAATTAATTCAACAAATTGTATTTGACATCAATCAATCGTAATTAGAGTTGGTTTTCTCCATTAACAGGTAGAACCACAAAAATATTGAGTATAATGGATAAAACCATAGAAATGACAAACTATGTACAAAGCAGCGGCCCACCTTTGTACAACTCATGCTACAAATATGTGTAAACTGTTCAGAAAAGGAGTGTAATTGTAATTCATTATTAAACAAAGTGCATCATGATAAAACCTGATGTTATACTTCTTAAGATAGAATTTAAAAATTCCCTACCAGGTCAGAGTAGCTTGAACAAAACAGTAGGAAATGGCTGCCGCCAGCACAGACTTGTCCCAATCTCTTCTGTACTTTAAAGGGAGCAAGTTCAGCCTGGTCATCAGTACCAATCTCCTACATTCCACAGATTTTAATGTACACTAGCAAAAGTACCCGTTCCCCGAACGGGTTCTGTAGACAGACATGATAACACTCCCATCATGTTGAAAATCAATGATCCTGTTGGTCGCTGTTCCGATTTATTTATCATAGGGACCTCATGTTCTGGTTCCTCGTGTTGGGACCAGTCCTTCTACAACCACATTGATGTTTTCACAATTTCAGGCAAGCGTCTCATGTGTGAAGGTGCTGAAAACCAGAGATATGTCTCAGTGCTTGTTGGGGTCCCACAGGATTCCAGCACGTCCCCCTGCCTTTATAACATCTACACGGCCCCTTTTTCCAATATGCTGGAGCAGAAAGGGATCACTTTTTCAAACTATGCCGACGACACCCAGTGTGTCATCCCATTATCAGGAGTGCACCCCCAGGATGAACAAGAGCTCAACAGAATTCTCGCACTGATGACAAACTGGATGATGTGCAATAACCTGGCACTAAACAAAAGTAAAACAGAATTGATGATTGTTGGTAACTTCAAGTTTCTAGCCAAACTGGACCATGCCTATAAATAATTTGTGTTGGGATCAGTTGAAATCCTTCCCCAAACAAAACTAAAAATTCTGGGTGTGGTTTTATACCAGACAAGGGCCCATGTGAGCAACGCTGTTTCAGCGTCCATCTACCACGTGAAATTGCTTGCCCGTTTGAGACACTTTATTTTGCAAGCCAACGGGGAATACATAGCCAGAGCCATTATTAGGGCAAAGATTGACTACTTCAGTAGTCTTCTGGTCGGTCTCTGCAAAATCAATTACAACAGACTCTAAGTTGTCCTGAACGGGGCAGTAAGAGTGGTCGCTGGTTTAGCTCGCTGTAAGTGACCACGTCTCCAAGGCTAGGCATGCCTTACATTGGCTCCCAGTAGAGGCACGAGGCAAGTTCAGATTATTAGCGATCGTCTTTAAATGTAGACTTTGAATAATGCCCACATATCTGCAAGACCCGATCATAGAGAAGGTCAGCAGCAGGTCATTAAGATCAAGCAACCAGAGCCTTCTGGTGCTTCCGCGATGTAAACTAAAGAAGGTGGAGCATGTGGCCTTCTTCATTGCTGCACCCAAGCTTTGGAACTCACTACTGCAGACCCTCAGACTACATTCCTTCCTTACGGGCTTCAAGAAAGCTCTTAAGACATGTCTGTTCTATTGACCTCTTGTTTGACATTAACCTATAGCCCTCTCTAACCTGCTGGGACTTTGTCCCTTCCTTCTTTTGTATTGTCTGTCTTGTCTGTGTCCTTACGCCTCAAGGTCCATGGCCGCGTGATACAAATTAACTAAAGTAAAAAAAGAAAGGGGTGGGGTGTCCAAATATTATGTAGCCAGTCATTTCCGGAGGGCTCTATTAGGTAACTATGCAAAATGTGGTGCATATTGGTTAAACGGTGTGGAATTCTATAAGGAACTATGCTTTGCCAAGCCACAAACCCACAAACACATTTTGACTTGTTGTGAAATCCAGGTAACGGGTGGGGTGTCCAAATGTCATGTAGCCAGTATTGTCCGGAGGGCCCCAACAGGTAACTATGCAAAATTTGGTGCAGATTGGTAAAATGGTGTGGAATAATTGTATAAGGATCAATGCATTGCCACAAGCCCAGCCACGCAGGCATTTTCACTTTTATAAATATATAGCTGTTGTCCGTATCTTCGCTCACGTGGATTTTGGGATTTGGTCCAATTGTTTCCCCAATGACACATGAGTTTTTTGTTCAAACTGTACACCGAATAATGTATAGGTTGATGTCTTAATGATATAAGCAATGTTTATTGCAGACCTTAGTCGGGGCATATTGGCTACAAAACAAAGATAGTTGTTCCATTGATGTGTGTCCAGAAATGTCTTTGTGTTGTAATTACAAACAGGCAATAAGACAGACAAAAGATGACTTATTTGGCATCTGCAACCTAAAAAAAAAAATCTATTTGAGTACATCATTGTAAACTACACTGGTGGTTCTACGTTGAGGTGCTAGGATTACCAGAGAGTTATGTGAGCTCACTCAGGAACAGGCCATGTAAAACTGCCCATGAGAGAAGTAGTCATCCCTAAGGGCAATCCCTGCTACCTTTAAAGTCTGCCCCTGAGATGCGTTGATGGTCATGGCGGAAAAAACCTTTAAGGGGAAATGAAATCTTTTGAATTCACAAAGATATTCCGAAGGTTTAAGAGGTATTCATGGTATGAACACAGACAGGCCTGGCCGGAAACTGTTAGCACTGTAACCTCAATCACATGTCTGTGGAGACCTTTAACTCGCAATCTGGTGCCATTACAGAGCTTTGGTGGGTTGAGGTTCCGCAATAATATCACAGGTGCTCCCATTTTGCAAGAAGTCTGTCTTCGGGAAGAGCAGGAGGATTTCAAGTTTTTAAGAACTTAACAGGGTTGTGGACTGCGTCATCATTTTCAACCACTGAGTTTACAGATTTGAATTCCGTTTGCACTTCTCCAAAATAATTAATAAGTATTGTATTGATTACGGAAGCTTAAAATGGCATGCTCACATAACCATTCTGTAGATTTCTCCATTAGATTTTTTGTGTCTGGGTACATTTTGTATGTTAAGTCCTCTAGGGAATTGACGACTGTGCCTAGGTCGGAAGGGATGACAATTTTGCTCTCAAATACGGGATACTCTCTGTTACCAATTTTAAGACGTAGTTTAGAAAATTACTTTATAATGAAGATTTCAAATGTGAATTTTTACTTTTCTAACATCTTCAGATTGGCCCCTCTTTTTCACCTCCCTTAACTGGATTTTGGAAAATGGTTAAACACATGTTCTCTATTTTTGAAGAAAACTATAAATACCAATTTTCACATCTGTAACAGCTTCTTTTTTGCATATAGGTATCCTCATAAAACAATGCTCTCACCATCTTTACCCCCTTATGGATAGAATTTCCCAAAATCCTGCTTTGCACCTTTCAAATTTCACGTTCCTAGGTTAAACAGTTTGAGCTGGGCATTGATGAGTCAGTCAGTCAGTACTTCTTCTTTTAGATAGATAGATAGATAGATAGATAGATAGATAGATAGATAGATAATCACCATCTGCCATATTGACGTGTAGGCCAGCATAGAGTCCAACCGCGGACAGCGTGCTCACTTTTTGTATACTCAGCTCCTGATCTTTCCTTAGTGCTCTCTGTTTTTCAATGTTTTTCAAGTGGGACAGAGAGGAATGCTAATTGGGATCTGTGTTAAATATTTCCCAACTCGTCAATCATTTATGGCCCTCTCTGTGCCAGGTGTATTTGTTAGACACAGAGGACCCCGACATTTCCCCCATCACTTTCTTCAAAGGGGAATTTTCCAAGTAGCCTAGGGATACTTTAAAAAAGTAACAAACATATCTTAGTTTCACCTGGGCTACTATGCTAGAAATACTGAGTTCTAAGCGCAGCTTGCAATTAGTGGTACTTTGGAGAAGGCCTGCTAATTATGTTCAATTCTATTTTGAGTCACCTCAATGGCAGAACAGTTGGAGCAACCCGAGATCTCACTCCCATATAGAAACAACGTGTGTGTCTTGGCATTTTAGATGCTGAGACATCTGTCAAGCATCCGCCCACCATACATGTGATCAAATCTAATCAGCCCCCAAAGCTTTGCCTCAGCCTCCCTGGCAGATGCCTGTATATGCCTTGTCCATTTCCCATTTTTAGAGAAAAGTAAACCTAGGTAGCAATATGACTCGCCTATCTCAATCTTTTCTCTTTTAACTGCCCAAGAGTATCGATTTCTACCTTTCACAAAGACCAGTACCTTGTTCTTCATCCTGTTCATCTTGAGGCCACAAGCTTTGAAATATTCCTCAGCATAAGAGGGGCCACATTGCAGCTCCCCTTCCCCAGTGACAATCAAGCTAAGCTGTTTCATTGGCAAAAAAAGGGATCCAAAGTGGGTGCCGTGCAGCAAGGGGGGTTGACCTTGGAGCCTGCTACCACAGGGTTAAAATGTGGAAAGAAACAGAATAAATAGCAGTGGGGCTAAAATACAGCCTTGCTTCATCACCTTGTTTATTGGAACGTCTCGGGACATCCTACTGAAATACAAGGTCCATCCAGACGCATCCGTGTACTTCTAACACAATTGGATTAACTTAAAGAGCAGCTAGCTTTTCCCACAGCCGGTGCCTGGATATAGAATCCAAGGCTTTTTTTATAGATCGATAAAAGCCACATACAACTTTCAGTCTCTGATTGCACTATACATATTAATCACCGTGTTTAAAAGCAAACAGTGGTCCAATGTTGAAAACCCTCCCCCAAAACCTGCTTGAATGGTTTTTAATACATTTCAAGAAGTAGCCCAATCCTCTATTCTAGTCAGCAGACATTTGATGAAACTCTGCTTGGTATATCTAAAAGGGGGATTGGGCGATAGTAGTTCAGATCGCATATAGCTCCTTCCTTAAAAATAGGGACTATTATACTCTTGGACCATGAGCGGGCAAAAACCCAAGAGTAGCTAATTGAGTTCCAAAATGGCAATAGAATTGGGAGCCACAACTGGAGAACCACTTAAAAATATCCAAAAGTAAGAGTTTTTACGTTCAGAGAGAGCTCCTTCATTCTGAGTGTGATGTCTTTGGCACTTAGATACTTAGCGGTGTCTCGACCCACATGATCAGTATCGAAGAAGATCCCATGAAAGTGAGGCATCCAACTGTCTGGGGAGATTTGAGCATCATTGATTTCTCTCAGGCAAGCAAATCCCCTACCCATCAGCTTTCAGAAAGGTTTGAAGATATTAGTATGCACTGCCATCACCAGCCGTTCCCACTGTGTCACAATATGTCCCAGTTTATCCGCTTTAATAGTTTATTGTAATTCTTATTCATTTTAAATAGCAACCTTGCCAGATTGCTCCTATGCTTGGCTGGATTAAAGATTAGACTCTTCACAATACTACACTTCCTGTCAAACCAAGGGGCATCCCTTCCTCGGTTGGGGCTGGGACAGTGTGTATTCTATTTGCAGGGCCATATTTTAAGTGGTGTTGGGGTGTTCGGGAAAGGTCCCCATGATCAAGAGGGGTTAATGTTGTGCGCACCATATTGGTGACTAGGGGTGCAGCGATCTGGGCACGATGTTGCAATTTCGTAGGTAACCAGTATAGTTAATTGTGAATGGGATATGTAACTTTACTGTTAGTCTTTGGTTCAAGTTGGTATATATATTAGATTGCACTGCATAGAAAGATAAAATGCTAAAACAACAAAATGAAATATAAATACGATTCAGACATAATGTGCTATGAAGTGCCCAGCAGCAGGCAATGAGGAGCTTCACAATTCAAACATGAGAAAGGGGGGCCTCTCCTGAAGAGCCCACTGTAAAGGAGAGATGATATTTTTTAAACATGCATGCACACTGAGGAACAAACAAAGGGAATGTATACCTCTGTATTTATTGAGCTTTTATGAATTCATTTAGACTCTGCAGCCAGCAGTTTGTGCAATGAATTTCAGGTGACTGGGAAAATCTAGTTCTGCAGGATTGAAGGTTAAAGGAGGAAAAATGATTAACCAAGCAGATAATGAGTCGTCGAACAGGATGCAATGTTTTTGGCTCAGTAGTTCCGTAGGAGGTAGATGCACTCTCTTTAAGTGATTCAAGGTTTGCAGATGGACCGGGCCATTTGTTTTGACAAGCAAATAGGGGTTTCAATTGTATTTTCAGATGCGCCGTGTGTGTTGAAATGGTAGGTATTAAGATTCGAATGTTTGGAGCCAGTAAGCCGGAGCGGATGAGATAGCTATCGCCAGTTCAAAGAGAACCTGTTTACTCAGCTTTTCCTCATGTTGTTAAAGTGTCCATGCGCGCCATGTGTAATTATGTTTAGGGTTAAAGGGCTCAGGCCAGTTGTTGCTAGTAATGATTTATGTTTGTACACAAATGTTGAATTGTTTGATGATGTCATGACTTACCACAGATGAATCCCAAGAAGGGTTGTGTTGTGAATCTGATCTGAAACTGGTAGTTAAGATAACATGTGGCCAATGAGAATGTAAGAATTGGAGAAAGATGACATTTCTTTGTAGAGGTTTGTCCAATCACATGTGGGGGTGGATTGTAATCAAATATATGGGAGTGTATTAACTGTTGCAAAAATGTATATAATGTGTCTATTTATAGGGTTCGATGAGACCTGGGTTAGTTTGGTTCAATAGAGTCATCTAGCTGCTCCCCGGACGATTGAACAATAAACCTACTTTACGTACAAAACATGCACTTGCTTCTTAGGTGGTTGGCCTTTGTGTTAAGGTGATTAGGGCCCTGCCCCTATACATTTGGTGAGCACAAAGGGACCACAGGTTTTCTGAGAATTTGGGGGTCTCCTCTTCACACCACTCGGCTGCAGCGCCTCTCTGCAGGGACCAGTGTTCTGTGCACTGTGAAACAGAGAGGTTTGCGGGTGTCATTTTGGTTAAAGGCCCATCTGTCCCCTGCAGCCGTGGTGCCATTGCCCAGCCATGCAGGTCAACTTGATGGAGCACCACATCAGAGCGATTCGGGTTCACGTGGGTGCACTTTTTGGTAACACAATAAATCACCCACTATTCAGAAAACTCCTCAAATCCTGGCTTTTTATCCCATAACTAGAAGAACGCCTATGGGGCATATACACATCTGAAACAAAGCTGAGTGAAAAAAACAAAACGGGCCTCCTGATTCCCCTAAGCTATCGCCCATAAAGAGAAGTTAAGGAAGAACAATCTATGGCATACCAACTTACCAACTGAGAGATAGATATGTTAAGACGATACCATAGTTTGAACACAGATAGATCGGGATGGAATGGCAAGGATGATATATCAATAACGCATTGGCCTACAAACTACACACAGGCAACAATGGACCACTGACAGAAAATAGTTAGCAAGGTAGTGGGTAACTGAATTTACTGAAACCATTACCAGAGTGGGGGGCAAGACACGTCCCTTCCTATTAAACTAAGTTCAGAAATAACACAGCTGGGAACATGCCACACCATCACTCATATAATTAGACAGATAGGATAAAAAAGTGGAAAATATGCCAACCTACAGGACAACCGGATACATAGAACAAGATTTATAAGCAGCAAGAGAGATATAACCCACTAACACTATGCTCAAAATTTCTGCATACCTAACTCTCACGAAAATCCACACAACCATCTTCTCACTCAGCAAATAGCACGCACTTCACCACACCACAACAACCAAAAAACAATACATAAACCGCACCAACAGCACACTAGGTCTTGCATCGGTCCAATTTTCACACTAAAGCTACCAAAGCTCAGCGCACGGTCAACACCAAACTGAAGCTGCCAACAGCACACCCCTTCTCTCACTTTCCTACTCCTCCTTCACCAGACTAACCCGCCCCACCTACTTGTTTGCAGATCCACCTGAGCACCCTGAAACCAATTCTATTGGTGACGGTGCGTGGTACAAATACCTTTTAACATTAACATTTTGGGGGGTAAAGCAAGAAGGGAAATAGGAGTACAAGAGGGTTGTTTCTTTGAAGTTAGGGGTTCAGTAAGAGTACAGTTGGAGTACAGTTGGAGTGCGTGGGTGAAGTTAGTTGAGGTTGCAGAGGTTGTAAGGGTGTATGTTTTGGAGGAGTGAATGGACTGTTTTTTACGTTGTAAGTCCTTCTTAAATATCTTTACCTACTTTAGAGGTTTGAGGTGGGATCCTACTCAGCCTGACTATTGAGAGGTGTGTCCTGATACCCTTCGGTTTGCTTGTCTGGGTGGCTAGAGCCCTCAACTGGAGGTGGGGTGTCATATAATGGTAAGTCCAACCGTAGACACCTTCCTGAAGTATACTCTTGCTATCTTTCATACTGTATTGACTGTGTGAGCGGAGCCAACGCCTCCCTTTTCTTGGTTAGTCAAAGTAGTGAAGGGGAAACCTCCTGTAGTCAGTGTAAGATGGTATTGTAGTATAGAAGACCATACTAGTGATGATGAGAACAAGAGTGCAGTATTGTAGTGATATCATTGCACTCCTTCTGTGCTCGAGTGAAGGAGATATCTCCGAAATATTGGCTGGCGTGTTTTTTTAATTTTTTTTTAAATTCTTTTTCATTTACATTTCTGAACAGAATGAAAAGAAACCAAAACAGAACTACTAAACCAGATACCAACAAAAACTGCTGAGTACTAGCCCTGAAGGAGGGGGGACAAAAGATCATGTCACATTTTCTGTGCTTCTCAAGTGTCAAATATTTGCTTGTGTTACAGTCTGTATTAGGTGCACAGGATGAATGCAGGCCATCATTGTGTGCCTCAGTCGTCCTCCTTCAAATCCATCAGTCCTGTTTAGTCTCTTTCTCTTTAGCCATCAGCCAAACAGGGCGCAAGGCCCCAACTTTCAAACAAGATTAACAAAAACAGTGCATACCCCCTCTCCCCTCCACCCTTCCCTGCCCTCCCGCACTTTTTTAGTGTCCGACTCCTCAACCACTCTTAAACCCGCCCTGCTCGGTGTACCCGCAAACCCTACTGCGCAAGCTTCATGGCAGCATGTTGTCAGAGGATTCAAACATTGTTTGAACCAACGTATTCCATGCCATGACATCATCGCTCAACTCCCTCTGTCCCCTCTACACTGCTCTGTGCCAGACAAATGTTTCTGCCTCCGCCTACTTCTGAGGTCTTCCCACCAGGCCTCCATGCTAATCAAATATGTGTGTACCCTGTTCCACTTGATGTAGCTATTAGGCCCTCTCACATTCCAAGAGATTACCTTGATATTACTCATCACTATCATGCAGTCTCTCTCTTTTCGGGTGTCCCACTCACCCCCACCCTGGTGGCACCATCCCCTGCACTTTTGTTGCCTGCGGGCATCAACAGACCACGCTGTGTCCACCCATCACCATCATTGTACCCACAAATGGAAGGCAGTGTACCAAACTGGAAAGTATGCCATTCAAACCAACATATAACATCCCCTCCACACACACCCACCTTCCCCCATCTCCAACAAATGCCCAACAGCTACCAGGCACAGCTGTTTCTCACACTGAACTGGTGCTCCTCCTTCTTCTTCTTGCCGGTCTCACATACAGCGGCCGGATGCCCTTGTCAGGCACCCCAGGGTTGTAACTGAGGGTACTGATGGGCTGGCCAGAACCTGCCCATGAGCAGCCAACATGCCAGCCTCAGAGTCAACGTGGCCTCTCTCCACAATACCAGCACAGTGCGCTGTCTTCTCCTCCAGCCGTTGAGTAAGTGTGTGTTGCCCTGCTGCATGTATTTGCAGGGCTCAGCATGTCTGCTGCAGCCCAATTACTCATGGAGCTGCTTCCGACCGTCTCAGTAGGGGGGCCACTCCTATCACATCCATCCATGCCTGTGCCCCCTCGGTGCTCTCAAAAAAATGGGAATTGCCATTGTGCAGTATCTTGAGTTTTGAGGGATAGATAAGCATGTACTTCATATTTGCCTGTCACAGTCTCTCTTTTGTGGGTCCAAACACTGCCCTCTGTTTCTGCACCTTCAGTGTGTAATTGGGGTACACCGTGATCTTGGCAGATCCCCTTTCGATGGGTCCCCCTTGTCTGGAAAGATGGGTCCCCCTTGTCTGGAAAAGGCTAAGATGGCTCCCCTGTCTCTGTAGTTTAGGAGTTTTGCTATTAGGGGTCTTGTAGGTGCTCCTGGTGGGGGTAATCTAACCAAGAATCTGTGGTCCCATTCCACTATGGAGCTCTGTACCGGGTTCTTTCCACGACCTCCTGCAGCAGCATGTTTTCCACATAAGATGTGGGGTCCCTGCCCTTCGTCCCCTCAGGCAGGCAGAGTTTCTGTATGTTGTTCAACCGTGCCCTGCCTTGGCAGCCTCAGCTCTGCTCTCCAGCACAGCCACCTTCAATTTTAACTCTTGCATCTCGGTAAGGGCTGCCGTTATATTATGTTTGTTTACCTCTGCCTGTGTTTCCCCCGACTGCACCCTCTCAGCTAATGCATAGCCATCCTGCCGCAGCAGCCCCACATCTTTTCTGACCTCATCACTGCCTCTCTCCAAAGTAGTTTGTAACATTGCAATGATTTTCAGGACCTGGTACTCCTATCCTCTCTGCCCTCTTTTGGGGTGTCGCCATCTCCTTTCCCCTTATGCGAGAAGGCGTCAATCTTGGTTTGCCTGGTCTTGCTCTTCTGTTGTCTGTTTGGCATTTGTTTGATAGTTCTTTTCCCCAGCGCTGTACTAGCCAGTGGTCACACACGCAGTTCCTCCCAACGTGTGAATTGTCCAAATTATAGATTCTGGCCTTCCATGCAGAGCCTGTGGTCACTCGTCTGTGGGGCAGCTATATGTAGTCCAGCTCACTCTGCTCAGTTGGGTTTCAGTGCTGCAGCTCCCTGTGTTGCTGGGTGCAGCTCAACTCGGTTTATAGTGCTTCACAATGCCTCAGGCTCTGCAGAGCTATACCTACCATGCGGCCCCAGTGAGGGTGCCCAGAATTTTGCTCTGTTTCTTACCCTTGTACTTCTTTCAGGGCGCAGTGGTAGTATAGTCCTCACAGTCCCAGGTGCCCATTGGGCGTGTAAGCCATCCCCTGTGGTGGCACTCAATCCGTCAGGCAGGCTGCCTTTCAACTCTAGGCTCTGGACAGGTACTTCAGCTGGAGGCGATGTGCCCTTCTCTGCCTGCAGCCACTGGTTCAAAGGGCGTGATCGTGGCTCAGAAATCACAGCACTCCGGGGTCACCCTGTGTTGCCAGTGCAATATTCCCTTCCACAACCACTGCAGCAGCCTTCCATGTCAGGCGAGTCCAGACTATGCTGTTAGTTCCACTCCTCTCTTGCCCACTTTTCCTCCTCCGCTGTGCCCCCACTGTCTTCACTGCAGTAAGACACCACAGGAGCCCTCACCATCTGGCCGCCCCGCCGTGCTGCACCCCAAGTCTCTACTTGCCGTCTCACGCAACCTCGTCAACAATGTTTCCTCATTTGCCACCACCACACTTAGACCCCCACAACAGAGCCACCGCTGCTCCATCAGGTCAGGGTTGGATGCTCCCGCTGTCAACGTGCTCCAAGCGTGTTCCTTCCCCTTGGTGGGCTGCCGTTCCTCTGCTCTCCTCAGCAGGTGGAGCACCTGTACAGGATCACTTTCCCCCATGCTGCAGCCGGAATGCCTCTGCCATTCCCCGCCAGACGCCCCTTCAGCAGCTGCTCCCAGCTCGCAGTTGTACCCAAGCATCCTGATTCATTCAGGTCCGCTCAGCCGTTTGCGGTCTTCAGTAGTTGCCCACTGCTCCAGGGGTCAGCATCTCAGTACCCTGGTCAGGCTCCAGTCACCATTTTCGTTGCTCCAGTAGATCACCTCAGTCCACCAGTTCTCCGGTCCCCTCACCTTTCACGCTCTTCCACAGGCGTTCACAGTACACCAGAACATATTTTCCATTGTTGCCCCTCTTATTGTTCTTGCTATAAGGCAGTAGGGCTAATCATTTTTAACGGATCAGGCAGGAGCTCCGAACCCATGCAACCTTACTCATGGCTAACTTGTTTTTTTGATAAGGTGCTCTCTTTTGTGTAAGAATAAGAAGTAGAATTAAAGCAAGTAACTGAGCGAGATGATTGTGGTGAAGGCGAGTACAGTGAGTGGTTGTTGGTAATGACTAAGAATCTGGAAAGGGTAAAGAAGGGGGTTCTTTGAAAAAAATATTTTTTTTGCAGCATGTTTAGCTTTGTTGTTACATTTGTGAAATTGACTTGGGTAAATTGGTTTGGAGTATGGAGACTCCACTTAATCATTTGTGTCAGGTGCTGCCTGGTTATAAGGCGAAGATTCTAAAATACCATCAGGAATGACTGCGGGAAACTTCGGGTAAAATGCTCAATTCTTGTCCAAGCCAGGGGACCTATGATAAGGTGATATTGGAGAACCTGCATACTTTTTTTTGACTATGAGACAAAATTAGAGAAGTGTTTGAGTAGTGTTTGAACATCTTAGAGCTCTGAAGGAATCTTCAGTTTGTGCACGATATTCCACATGCAGGCCAATGGGATTGTGGAAAGTTTAAACTGGGTCCTTAAGACCTGGTTTTAAAAAGTTGTGGTACTAATGTCTGCCCCTAGCACTGTTTTATTTGAGAAATCAGCCAGGAAAAGAACACCACTTGAGCGCCCACGAGATCGTGGCAGGGCTTAGGTTACACACAACTCTCTCACCTGTACCCAGTGCATCAGTTGCACACAAGACCGCAGAACTCCTAGGAGAGGAGTTTAGGGATTACCTTAGTGCTTTAACCAAAAGTGTCAAGATTATATGTCGACAGGTTGTGCCTTCTCACCAACAGACTACAGGAGAAAGCGGCAAGGAAACCGACGATGAGCACAAGTAACAACTGCTCCCGAGACAAGTATTCATTCAGAACTTTGTACACCATTGGAATGAGCAGCATTTCCATGGGCCGTACCAACTTCGACTGCTGTGACGGTGGAGGGCAACACAAGCTGGATCAATGTCACCAATATACAAAGGGCTACTGGCACCCCTCCACCAGCACACGATCAGGAGCAGGCTCACAGTTAAGTATGCCCCAAGGATCCATTCTACATTACAGTGGAAAAGGGATGTGTAAAGACTGGAGGGATGTATCTGTACGTCTACCCCCTATCTGCTAGGGTAAAGACACAGAACAACCCCAGCAAGGCTCTCAAGTGGTAGTTTATGGATGAGCAGCCAGGCTTAAGGTTTCCGGAGGTGATGCAGGAAGGTTGTTAAGGTCAGTGAATCCCCAAAGCCCCTACAAAGGAATGTCCACACACTATGTAGGTGATAACACAGCCTCTTTATTATATGGCCACGGTAGTGGCCATGGAGTTATGGTTAAGTTGCTGTTTCCATAGGAAGAGCACTTTTTGGGCGGCTTATAACTTCGCTCTCCCTGGACGGATCCTCACCAAACTGTGCAAAAAAAGTAGTTGGGTCACTCTGAATTTTTTTGCAAAGTTTGGTGAGGATTCGTCCAGGGTGGGCAAAGTTATAGGGGGGGACCCAAAACTTTTTGATGTCATCTTTGATGTCCTGGGTGTTAGTCTTAGCAGTGCACGGTGGTGGCGCGAGTTATGGTTGCTTAGCTTACCATAACTGCCGAATTTCAAGGGTTTTTCGGTTTTACTTGGAACCATAACGTCCCTTTAACAAAGTTTTTTCACTGAATTTCATAGGTTTTTAGTAGCGCAACTTAACCATAACGTCCCTTTAAGAAAGTTTTTTTCACTGAATTTCATAGGTTTCTAGTAGCACAACTTAACCATAACGTCCCTGTAACAAAGTTTTTTTCACTGAATATAAATATATATATATATACGTAAAAATAATAACACTTTGTACTAGGAATACTTATTCAAAGGAATGGTAAATATATGTACTTTATGTGGTACCACACAAGATTACATTGAGTAATAGCTGCACTAACTTCTGGCAGTAAGCAGGTGATGCTTAAGTAAGGTGTATGCATATAGAATAGGAAGGATAGGCAGGTTAAATGTGAACAGTGACAGAATACTTTCTGTAACTTAGACAAATAATTCTGATTGAGGATCGGCCAACCTGTTAGGGAGTAGCTTATGTTGTCTTTCTCAGCCCAGTCCAATAATGTGTGCTTTCTTTCAAAAGGGTCTACCACCCCAAAGTATCTGAGAGGCCACAGGAGAACAGGATCCAAGATGAATCTGGGACCCCTGGATGACTCCTGACGCTAGAAGATGCTCTTTCTCATCACAGTTCCGTTGGTGCCTTGCCAGGCGAAGTGGCAGAGTTTCTTGGTTTCACTCGATGATTCCCTCTGAGGATGGACCCCCCCCTGGTAGAAGGAGCCACTGGGATGTTGAGTCTGCGAGAAGAATGGAACCCAAGTCTCAATTCAGCTCTTTGCGGTGCTCTCTTTTGGTCAATGATTTTTACGACTGTAGAAGTCCTGGGAAGGCAAAACTTGTGGTTGTCTCCTTGAAGGCTTGGCAGTTGAAGATATGAACGTTGGGACCCTTTAAGACTTTGTGCGGTGACGGGTGCATCGGTCCCCTTTGGTGTCGGGCTTTGGATTTACACGTTTGTCCGACATTCGGTTCTGTGGTGCTACAGCTGCAGCACAGACTTCTGGATGCCTTCTGGTGGCCTGGACTCGACCACTGGAGTGGACCTCGAACACTCACCATGTCAGGACCCTGGGGACGTATTTGTTAGCTCCTGGTGCAGCTCTGGACTCTGGCCGACGGGTAAAAAAGTGGTCAGTGTTGGTTGTGAGGATGTCCTTTGAAATGTTCCTAGGCTGTTTGGAACTTTTGCAGCTCCGGGTGTCCAGCAGCACTATAACAGGGTACACCATCTTCTGGGCAGTAGACTGCAACTGCTTCCAGCAGTCAGTGATGATCCTCTTGACCCTGGGTGACACCAATGGACTTCTCTGGCTCGAGAAGTCTGACATTCCTCTTCTGGACTTCAAAGACCCCCTTCTCCAGATGGCAGGCACACAGGACTAGCTTCCAGGATACTTTGATGAAGAGTAGCTGATTTGCACGATGGTCCCTCATAGCTTGGGAGAGGTAGACTTTGCAGGTCCTCTCTGCATCAGTCTTTTAGTGACACAACAGCTTTCGGATTACATTGAAGAAATGCAGCAGCAGACTTCTCTTCCAGCTGGGCTTCAAGGAACAGCTTCTTCTTGCTAGGTTTCACCTTCAGCTTCTGAACAAATTGGTAAGTGAGAGGTCCCCTGATATACACATCTGTCCCTCACTCACTCTGGCTGAGCCAGGCTCAGTCAGCCAATCACTCAGAAAGGCGTTCATGCAGGCAGCCAATCAGGCTCACAGGCATGCAGGCTATTCACTCCACCAAGACACTCTTAACACAGAATGTGGTTTGGGGCAAATGCACAGCCTTTCAGCACACTACACTCCATTAATGCCAGTTTCAAGCAGGGCTGCCTCATTCATTGTGTCACCACACAGAAACCAGATACCCAGAACAAAGATATTTTCCATATGCAGCACCCAGACAATGGAACAACCTTGCCTCTGATGAGCTTTTTGAAGTTTTGGGAAATTCAAACAGGATCTGAAGACCTTCCTGTTTGTGTGACCCCTTCTCTCCACCCCTGTCTGCCTGTGCTCCTGATCTAATCTATTTTTTGTTGAATGTCTGTTGTTGCGCTATTATGCCCACAGGCCTTGTCCATGCACGCATTAAATAAACTAAATAAATAAACAGAGCATGTGAGTTGACTCCCAACTCCATTCACACAGGTCCCACCCCTAGGGTGTACCAACAACACTCAACCCCTGAGAAGGCTCCTGTCAATGTGACAGGAGGCAACCCCAGAGCCATATATTGTATTTCCATCCAACAGCCAGCCAGGGGGAAAGTGAAAAGAGATGAAGGGGCCCCTAGGGGACCCTCGCATATGGAAACAAGGCACAATCACCACACACAAACAGATATGCCAGACTCGAGGTTGTATTCCCAAAAGCTAGGGTTTATTGCAAAGCAAATAGTCTCAGTTGGCCAACTGGGTCCCACGCCCCGCGACGTGTATTTCCAGACCCCGGGGGACGTAAGAGGGTGAGAATCGTACAACAGTTACATATATACAAAGCAGGCATCTTACAATCAGTGGTGACACATTCAATACCGCCTATAATGTATTTCCTTTACACATTTATTTAGCAACAGTTTGCAATTTCATGAGCCTGAAGACACAATTCTTTGTTATAAGAACACACTGCTTCTGTTCTCTGCAAGCAAGCTGCGTGCAGGGGAGAAACACATTATAGGCCTCGCTATCTCCTAGTTTCTATTTGTGCACTGGGGGTCAACTTGCTCTCCAGGGCTCTACAGGGCTCAGGAAAGCCATTTAATGTTTGCTTCTAACATTTCTACTGCATTAGCAAGACTAGCTGGCACCTGTGTACTGATTAAATGCCTCGTCTGGGTTGCCGCGTTATGTTTCAACATGTCTCTCCCGACAGCCATTCAGGAGGAAGGGAGGAAGGGAACAGAGACAGGACTTCCCAGGATTTTGGGAAACAAGGTAAAAGGCAATAGAAAGCAAGAAGCTACACATGAGTTGTACAAGGCCGTACCCCCTGCCATGGGTGCCATAAGGGTATCCCATGGGTGATGTTCACCAAAAGATAAAATGAGGAGCTGCACTGCCAGGGGTCCAGGCTGGAACTCAGTGGCAGGAAACTTAGCAAGAAACACACTCAGAAATGGTAGGGAAGGACAGGAGGCCCTGTCCCTCCATCAGCATTTCCAGCATCAAAAGGGGTATCTTTGTTTAGGAAAATAAGAAAATATTTGATGTTATTATGTATGTTAGATTGAGCGTTCATATGTTCTTTGTGTTTCTTTTGTCATCATGTTCGAAGGTGGCAACATGTTTAAATGTAGAAGGTTTACTTTTATCTGGTTTTATAGAATCTGAGGATTTATTGTCAAGATTCAGAAGAAGCATTGATGTTGATTTTTTGAATAATGGGGATGAGGAAATGGATCCCACAACAAATGAGCATGGTTTCGCAGTAGACAATGGGCCTCATCATGACTTGGGCGGTATCCTGCATGGAATACAGCCCAACTTTATTTGCATTAGCACCCACCCGCCCGGCGGCATTACCACTGGATCACGGATTGTGTGTTAAATGTTACTCCCCATTGTGTTCATTGGTCCCAATGGGGAATTTTCAGCGCAATTACCGTGTGCAAATACTGCCGGCGGTATTTGCGCAGAAAATAGGTATTTTTCCAGTGTGTTTACCCCCAGCTCTGAGCAGGGGGTAAACACGCCAGACTACAGATTGGGCGAAGCAGTATAAGCAGCAGTAACACCATTACCGCTGCATTTAAGGGCTACCGCCCAACTCGTGATGAGGCCCAATGTGTGGTACAGCCATATGAGGAAGGTTGGGAGAGAGACATCAGTAGAATATTGCTACATTTGCTGTCTCATCCTTCACGCTTCTGGTGTCGATGGGTGTTTATCCCAGACAAAGTAGAGATAGCAGACACTCTAGGCCTAGTGCACCTAGCATTGTGCAGGGTCCGAGGGCAGTTTAAAGGGCAATAAATTACAAAATCCATTATATCTATCAATGAAGAATGTTCGACCACAGATAATGTAGGTGGAGCAGAAGAATGTTCGGTGTATACAAAGAGTTCAATTGAGTTTAGAAGGAGCTATCTTTTCTAAACACTGTTGGGAGCAAGGGGTGAAGAGTTGCAGAGCTCAAAGAATGAGGGGATTCTCAGAAGAAGGGGTGGCACTTATAAACCAAGAATGTGGGAATGTGTGCCAAAGTTAGTTGCAGCATCTGATGTGGCTCAAAGTCCCAGAAAAACCTGTTAAGATACAGACACCCATTTATCTCTGTGTTTTAAGGGTGCTGACCCAGTGCCCGTGGGTACACATGGAAACTACAGCCATACGCTTCACATTGCTGATCTGGCTGATGGTACAGCTGCCCTCCTGGACATTTTTGGGACGTGTGGATCATATCCCTACAGGCAGTTGTCTCCAGTCTGGCAAGGTGTATGCAGATTATCTACATTCCATGAACCAATCCTCATAATCTCTGTGGAGCACTTTGTCCTGGATCGCCCAATGCCCAAAGTCACATTTGTGCCTGCTTTGTCCCCTGTGCCCCTTGCCTCTCTTTCATTATGATAAATGGACAGATCAATGAATTTATGTGACGGCAGGAAGCAGGAAGTTTTGCAATGGACTAAGTGTTTGAACTACATTTCCATGACATCATCAAAGGCCCAATGGACATTCCTGAGCAGTAGTGACTGATTAGTCACACATAGGCCTTTTTCTCCTCTCTCCTCGCCCCTGGCATCCAAACTGTGGCAAATGCCAAGTGACTCCAGGTGACCAGATATTAACTTTTTTTTCCTCTTAGTCAATGTTTATTTCCATTAAGGAAGAGCAACAGGCCATGGGGCTCATGACGTTACAAAATTGTGACCTCGACCTCCTGACAGCCATGGAGTAAGGGGTGTGCCAGAAAATTGGAAGTATGTGCTGCACAATCGTACCTTCCAATGACTCTACAAATGGGACCTTGACACAAACCATTGCTTCATTGCATAAGCTCAGAGTGCTCATGGAAACTGAGGCAGGAATTACAAATGACTTCTGGTCGGATTTTTTTGTCTTTTTTATTATTATCTCCTGTTCCTGCCAAATTCTCTGATGATGTGGTTCTGCCAAGGTACTGAATGTAGCTGCATTGATTACTGTGACCCTGTGCAAAGCTATTTCATCTCACATGGGTACTCAGACTGAAGCTGTTTTGTGTCCTCCATCAAGTTGCGTGGAGCAATGGGTAGATTGCAGAAATGGTGGCGGGACGAGTTGGGGTTGTTCATCAAAGGAGTGGGACCATTTTGGGACCACCGAGATGAGAAATGATTGTGGGGTTGTTCCCCAAGAAGATGATTTTAATGAACAGGAATCTTATTCATTAAAGTAGTAACTTAAGGGTGTTCAGGAAGGGTCCCCGCGATCAAGTGGGGTTCATGTTGTACACGCCATAGTTGTGACTGAGGGTGCAGCGAACTGAGCGCAATGTTGCAATTTCATAGGTATCCAGTATAGTTAATTTTGAATGGGACATATTACTACTTTAGTGCTACCCTTTGGTGAAAGCTGATACATATTAGATTGCACGTATCTAGAAAGATCAAATGCTAAAACCACAAATTGAATACGATTATAATATGATACATAACTACAATTCAGAAATAATGTGCTTTTGTGTGCCCAATAGCAGGCAATGAGGAGTTTCATAATGGGCATGCGAGAAAGGGGTGTCTGTCCTGAAGAGTCCACTGTAAAGGAAAGATGATATTTATTTAAAAAATGTATTGAGCTTTTATAAATTCATTTAAACTCTGCAGCCTGAAGTTTGAGCTGGGAATTTCAGGTGGCTGGGAAAATCTAGTTCTGCAGGATTGAGGGTTAAAGGAGGAACAATGATTAATCAAGCAGAGGTTCAGCCATTGAACAGGATGCAAAGTTCATGGATCGGTAGTTCTGCAGGATGTAGATGCAATCTCTTTAAGTGCATTAAAAGTTTGCAGAGGGGCTTGGCCATTTGTTTTAACCAGAAATAAAACATGGGTTGAAGTGGCCCTCAAGGCCAAAGTAATCGATACTAGGGGTTTCAAATGTATTTTCAGATGTGCTGTGTATGTCGAAAGGGTCATTATTTAGATTAGATTGTTCAATGGATCCAGTAAGCCGGAGCGGATGAGATATCCATCGCCAGTTCAAAGAGAACCCGTTTACTCAGCTCTTCCTCATATTGTTAAAGTACCCATGTGGACCATGTGTGATTATGTTTAAGGCGAAATGACTAAGGCTAGTTGTTACTAGTAATGCATTGATTTGATTTCATTCTTCATTTATATAGCACCTATACACAATGTGTTTCAAAGCGCTTCAAGGCAGGGAGGGAACAAGGGAGAATACAGTGACATTCTTACAAGTCCTTGATACTGTCAGACAGTGAAATTAACTATTGTAATCAGTGTGGTGACATTTTAAATAGTGTAAGCGCTTTAGACAGTGATAGGAGGGGAGGGTGGTGGGAAGGAGATTGAGACAGTTAATCAGCTACATTACTATTGAGGTAGTGCCAGAATTTAACAAGAGGTGGGAGTTTGGGGGTTGGGGTACAGGGAGAAGGAGAAGAACAAAACAAGTGACTATTGTACTATGCCTGACAACATTTCAGATAGTTCTGGAGAGGGAGAAGAAAACAAATGAGGGAGAGGGGGGGGAGACAACCCAGCTGCTATCAAAAAGGTCAGGCGACATTTCAGATAGAGTAAGCGCTAAGGATTCAGTGAAGGGAGGGCGGAGAGAGGAAAGGAGGGGACAGCAAACAACAGGGGGTGAGATACAACAGGCATAGAAATAGGCAACTGGGGGTTAGAGAAAGGATAGAGAGAGGGGTAAGGATGGGCAGTAAAGATGATTGCACTAAGCTCAATGCATGAAAAGCCAGCTAAGTTTAAGCGCCTCAATGCATGGAAACACAGCTAAATTCAAGTGGCACAATGCAAGGAAACACAGTTAAATTCACACAGCTAAATTCAGTCAAGTTATGTTTGCACACAAATGTTGAACTGTTTGATGGTGTCATGACCTACCACAGATGAATCCCAAGAAGGGTTGTGTTATGAATATGATCTGAACATGGTAGTTAAGATAACAAGTGGCCAATGAGAATGGATGAATTGGAGAAAGATGGGATTTCTTGGTAGATGTTTAGTCCAATCCCATGTGGGGGGTGGATTGTAATACAATACATGGGAGGTTTTTAACAGTTGCAAACCTTGATATAATGTGTCAACTTATGTGGTTCGATGAGACTTGGGTTAGTTTGGTTCAATAGAGTCAGCTAGCTGCTCCCCCGACAACTGTACAATAAACTTGCTTCACATACAACATTTTCACTTGATTCTTAGGTGGTGGGCTGCTTTAGGTTAGGGTGATTAGAGGCCCGTCCCTACAAATTATATTGTCGATCAGGGCATTGTAACACAGAACTACTTATGATCATACAGACTCAGTAGTTAGAATGTAGTCTGTAAGTTTTGTAATAACAGCAGAATGCATGATACCATTGAATGCCTCCATGTCCAATCTGTTTAAATACATTGGCCCTCATTAGAAGTTTGGTGGTTTCCAGCCGGTAAATCCAGCAGGATACCACCAAATAGTATTACCATTTCCTCTGCATGATAGCTCTGAATTTCTTGGATATTATAGATGGCAGGAATAACAGTAAATCCCCATTACGGGGGATTTTTCGGTATTACTGGCAATGGTAATACTGGTGCCGGTAATACTAGCTGTTATTTGCCATTGGGTGCCTGATTTACCTCCGGCTCTTGGCTGGAGGTTGTAGAGGAGGAGCCAAGTACCCCCACTCCAACTGCCCCACCTACATTACCTGAAACATATGAACCAAAGTATGTGACATATACTGAACAAATAAACCAGCAAAGAGAAGAGCGTGGACTCTGTGCAGTACCCATAAGAATACCTATATAATAAGAGAATATGGGAGGTAAAGTACCCATTGAGGAAACCATACTTGCATCCAAGACAATATGATGGCCATTTGAACGAGATTCCTGAAGAAGCGAAGAAACTAAATGACAAAGATGAATGGTGATAATCGAACCAGAGAACCAGGCGATTTATAAAGTATAAGAAGGTGCTAAGGATAAATGACATCTTGGGATCAAGATATAGAGACTTATGCCACAGACTGGATGAAGATACTTACTTACTTAGTTAAAATGTGTAGAGATGCAATGAAACACAAGCAGCAAAACAATCATGAAGCTAGCCACATGCTTTTAATCGATTAGACCGCGGCAAGCACCGACATATACATATATACCTCTATAGATACATATGGACAAGTAAAGTATGAATGTTTCCACTACGTACATAAGCAGTACTGAACAAAGCAAAAAAGGCTCATTTCAGTGTCGCAGTAAAATAAAGCAATTGAATTAAACAGTATAAAAGTTCAGCTAAGTAGGTCACTGAGCCAAGAAAGCCAAGGTTTTAGCAAACTGGAATTGGCTGACATTGGATACAATTAACGTGAAAGAACAGAAGCTCCTGTTCAGAAAGGTCAAGCAAAAACAAAAGACGTCAGAGCACTATTGAAAATAAAATCAAATACATGAAACGGCTCAATTTCACATGTCCAGTCAAGTGATGGAAGAAAGTTGGACAGACGAGATGATCACACCTACGAACGGAATCCGGCTGGTGCCCATGCTCCTTAAAAATTCTCAGAGGACAATACAAACTCAAGGCCAACTTCAAAGCACTAATTGACACTTGGTGGGAAGCTGGTGCAAAGACAAGCTCACCCGCACCTGGTTGTTCAGTCTGCATGCTGCTAACGTAGGTAGGAAAAATACTGACAGAGGTCAGAAGCCAACCAATTGTTGGGGACCATGTAGTTGGGGGTCCTATAGTGTGTGCAGCCAAAGGGACATCACACCTTTAGTGACTTTCATAGTGGCCATTTTGAAGGGAGGGCTTGGTGGCCCCACCTGATGTTAACTATCCAATTACCTCTTTCCATTACGCCATACAGATAGAGAACCTATGCTTAGTTATTCGCTTAGAACCAATCCCACCTCCTGATAGGTTTTTGTAGTTTGCCACGTAGGATGACGTTGGTAATGACGCAGGTCAAAACGTAGATGATGACCAGTTATGGGTATAAGAACCCAGCTTTTATGTAGAGGAGTCAGAGTATCAAGCGATTGCTGATGTTCGTTGTACTCCCTGTTTTATAAACTTGATATTAAAACAGACAAACTTTTGCCAACCTATTTGTGTCTTCTTGATTATTGATGTATGAATAAAATCTGCATCTATTTCTAGGGTACCACTACTTATCTTAAAATGCTGGATGAAGCATCCAGTTCACTTGGTAGCAGAGATAAGACGGTTAGATAAGATAAATCATCGGCCGTCGACATACGTAACTTTTGAGTCTCAGCAATATTGCACAACCTTTGCCATTCGGCTGACAGAACGCAAAGCTCCCCGTAGAAGTGGTTAGAATAGGTAAACTCCTTGCAAGGAAAGGTTTGACGGGACCCCTATTTTAAAATAGAAACCCCTCCCACATCTACGCAAAGCAGATCAAAAAGTGGCTTGAAGAGGCGGTAACAAAGGCAGTGATCCCGAGGGTCCTTAGACGAAAAACATGAGAAAGGTGAGTGAATAGACCAAAGAGTGTGGCAAAGCAATGCATACATAGTGATTAGCGAAGAGTAACCAAGGGAGGCAGGACAAATATAATGTTAGAGTAAGAGTGTAATATATATATATGTATATGGAAAATAAGATATTGTCTTGAGTGTGGCCGAGCAATATATGAGGAAGAATAGTTGTGAGTGTGGGCACGATATGAGGATATGCCCTGTGCCTAGACTTTAAAGAGTGCTAGCAGAAGCTTTAATTCAGAGCCCCTTAGTGGGACCTATAGAAGACGAGACTGGTTAAAGACAGTCATAAAGGAATTAGCTCAAGTTTCAAATCGGAGCAGATTTAGAGGGTAAGACGAGTTTTAAGAAAAGATTGTGAGAGGGACATGTGGCTGGTCAAGTTTGTCTGTTTGTTTTATGTGATTGAAAGAGATGTGATGATGTCAGAGTTGAAAGAATAAAATGTTAAGTAATGGAGAAGCGTGAAGTTGAGATGCAAAAATTGATTGTTTTATAATGGCACTTTGATGTTTTTGTTAGCAAGATTAAAGTAAAAAATTGTGTTGTGATGGGATGTAGCAATCCATCATATGAGTCACCTACTCAAAGTAGTGATGAGGGCCCAGAGAAAGATACAGAGAAAGATATAACCACCAAAGTCTCGAGGGACAAGGAGAGACGTAATAAGGAGAGACGTGTTGGAGCAAGTACATCTCTAGATATAAGGAGAGAAATAAATAGATGGAAAGGAGACACGGCTAAAACTGATGAGATGGCGCTCTTACAGAACAAATGGATGGGAGGTCAGATTTTACTGAAACTTGATGGTAAAGGCATCGAGGATGTAAGACAAAGGGGAGATCAAGAAGACCAAGATAGAAAAGACAAAGAAAGGGTGGAACGATTAAGGGGGTAATTCATAGAATTCAGCGCACAAGTGGCGCACGCGGCTGGCGCACAGTGTGCGTGTGCGAATCCCTGCGCCAGCCGCGTGCGCTAAAATACATTTCCGCGCACAGCATATTCATGGATTCCAGCCACCAAAACCAGCCGTGGCGCACAGTGGCGCAGCGACCCTGCAGCAGCGCCAGTTACGCCCCCAAGAACACCTCTCGCGCAGGGAAAAGCAATCAAAATCCCCAACCCAGCGCAAAGGGCAGCAGCAAACGCAGAGCGGGGAGCGTGTATTTCAGGGGTGTGCGGGTGTTTCCACACGCGATTGGCCTGGGTACGTGTATTTCAGGGGTGCGCGAGAAATTCTACATGCGATTGGCCTGGGTACGTGGATTTCAGGGGTGAGCGAGAAAGTCTACACGAGATTGGCCTGGGTACGTGGATTTCAGGGGTGCGCGAGAAAGTCTACACGCGATTGGCCTGGGTACGTGGATTTCAGGGGTGCGCGAGAAAGTCTACACGAGATTGGCCTGGGTATGTGGATTTCAGGGGTGCGCAAGAAAGTCTACACGCGATTGGCCTGGGTACGTGGATTTCAGGGGTGCGCGAGAAAGTCTACACGCGATTGGCCTGGGTACGTGGATTTCAGGGGTGTGCGAGAAAGTCCACACGCGATTGGCCTAGGTACGTGGATTTCAGGGGTGCGCCAGAAAGTCTACACGCGATTGGCCTGGGTACGTGGATTTCAGGGGTGCGCGAGAAAGTCTACACGCGATTGGCCTGGGTACGTGGATTTCAGGGGTGCGCGGGAAGTTCCACACGCGATTGGCCTGGGTACGTGGATTTCAGGGGTGCGCGGGAAGTTCCACACGCGATTGGCCTGGGTACGTGGATTTCAGGGGTGCGCGGGAAGTTCCACACGCGATTGGGCTGGGTACGTGGATTTCAGGGGTACGCGGGAGGTTTCACACGCGATTGGCCTGGGTACGTGGATTTCAGGGGTGCGCGGGAAGTTCCGCATGCGATTGGCCTGGGTACGTGGATTTCAGGGGTGCGCGGGAAGTTTCACACGCGATTGGCCTGGGTACGTGGATTTCAGGGGTGCGTGGGAAGTTTCACACGCGATTGGCCTGGGTACGTGGATTTCAGGGGTGCGTGGGTGTTTCCACACGCGATCAGGCCTGGGGGAGCGGGGTGCGTGGATTTCAGGGGCTCGTGGGTGGTTCCACACGCGAAAGGGCCTGTGCGAGTGGGATAGTGTATTACGTGGGTGTGCGGGAAGTTCAAGACGTGAATTGGCAGTGTGGGTCCCCCCAGGTCTCCCCTCTACCCCCTCCACGACCTCTGCAGGCAGCCCACACCACAGGGGACTACCCTGCACCCCTGGTCATGTCCCACAGGCAGCCCATCCACCATGGGCATGCCCCCCAGCCAAGCCACATGTCCCCTTGCACCCCCACCCCCCAGCAGTGCAGGGCACCTGCCAGCAGGCCCCCATCCATGTCCAACTCATGTTCCCCACCACCCCCACCCCCCCAGCACTGTGGGGCACCTGCCAGCAGGCCCCCACCCATGTCCAACTCATGTCTCCCACCACCCCCACCCCCCAGGGGCAGCCTCCACCAGGCCCCCACCCATGTCTCCCATCACCCCCTCCCCCCAGTCACCAGGGGCAGCCTCCACCAGGCCCCCACCCATGTCTCCCACCACCCCCCAGTCACCAGGGGCATCCTCCACCAGGCCCCCACCCATGTCTCCCAGCACCCCCACCCCCCAGCACTGTGGGGCACCTGCCAGCAGGCCCCCACCCATGTCCAACTCATGTCTCCCACCACCCCCACCCCCCACCCCCCAGGGGCAGCCTCCACCAGGCCCCCACCCATGTCTCCCATCACCCCCACCCCCCCAGTCACCAGGGGCAGCCTCCACCAGGCCCCCACCCATGTCTCCCACCACCCCCTCCCCCCAGCACTGTGGGGCACCTGCCAGCAGGCCCCAACCCATGTCCAACTCATGTCTCCCACCACCCCCACCCCCCACCCCCCACCCCCAGGGGCAGCCTCCACCAGGCCCCCACCCATGTCTCCCACCACCACCCCCCCCAGTCACCAGGGGCAGCCTCCACCAGGCCCCCACTCATGTCCCCCTGCCCCCTGGTCCTGACAATACTCAATCATGGCAGTAATGGGCAGCATACCCAGCACAAACACCCAGCCAAGGATTGCATCCACCCACATAGTAAATGCAATTACATGATACAACCCCAATGGCAAGTATGTAAATGAACACATGTCCGTCACACACACATACACAATGGGTGCAAGTGAATGTCAAAACCCATATCATGACATGAATGAAACCAATGAGAAAATACCACAAGTGAAAGTTATAAAAATATGTATTCAAGATGAAAATGAAGTAAACAAATCAAACATACAACAATGGGGATAACAAAATAAATGGTCCATGTCCGAGAACTAATGTAAAAATCCAAAAAACAAAGGAATCCAAAAACTAATGTTGTCCAAAGCAAAATCATGGGGAAGAAAAATAAGGAAAAACCATTGCCTCATGGTGAACACAAATATAAATCAAAAAAATGTTTTTTCAAAAATCCAACTATACACAAGAATATTCCAGGGTCCATGAGCCCAACACTATAAATGAAACCTACTACTACCTAATGAAAAAACTATATACAGAAAAGTGGCCATTGTCCGAGCGGTCCAAAAAAATCTCAATAAATAAAGGAAACCTAACACTAACTAACTAAAGAACTATATACAATGGCAGCGGGCAAGTCCTGCGGCTCACTCTGTGATGTTGCCGGCCAGGGCATCATCGAACTCCATGTCGATGTCCTGGAGGCGGGACTCTGTCCTGGCCCCGAGGTCTCGCAGGGATAACCCCATGTTCTCCTCAAACTCCCTGCGAGCTTCCTCGAGGCACTCAGCCCGCCTCAACGCCCGACGCATGGAGAACTCCGCCCTGACCATGGTGAGCCGCTCCTCTTCCGCCCGCTGCCGCTCCGCACCTATCCGCTGGACCAACTGCTCCCACACGGAAGACACTACCATCCCAGGGTTCCCCTGCCCTCCGGCCGATGCCTGCCCCTCTGATCTTGATGGCCCCGAGCCATGATGCCTCCCACGTCGAGCCTGCTGCTGCCTCCGACGCCACTGCCTCTGCCAGCACGACGGCATCCAGGCTGCTGGAAACCACCGACGCCGTTGTGCACGTGCCCTGCCCGATGATGCCGTCACATCATCCATCTGCTGGGGTCCAGTTGCTGTGTTGTCCACCCCTGCTGGACCTCTGACTCCCGACTGTGGCAGGGATGGGATCCCCACCGAGCTGGCTGCATTGGTCAGGGCAGGTCCACAGGGGGCCCTGGTGGCATCTGGGCCAGAAGACGGCAAGGAGAACGACCGGCGTATAGCCTCCACAGAGGAGGAGAGGGCCGCCAGATTGGCCGACACATGCAGGAAACCCCCGAACATGGCCGATCCCAATTGGGCCACTTCGGCACGGTGCTCTTCGTGATGACGTGCGTGCTCCTCCTGGGAAGCACGCATGGCATCACGAATCACAGCCGTGCGCATCGCGACCCCAATCAGGACCTTCTCCACACGGCCAGGGGTCCCCTCGTCCGCAGGTGGAGGGGAGTCAGATGACATGGACATCCCCTCTACCTGCGGACGGGCCTGGGACGGGGCATCCCTGCTGGTGCAAGGTGGTGCACCCACAGGTTCAGGGACAGCGACATGCACAGGCCCCTCCACGGTGACCTGTGCTGCCTCCTGCCCCTGCCCCTGGACTGCACCACTTGCACCAGCAGGGATGCCCCCACCAGGCCCCATGTGCGCCTCAGTGGCGACCTCCTCCTCCTCTGTGGAAACCACCAACCTGGATGGCTCCTCGCCGTCTACCGCCATAGCAGGCCCCTGTGGGGGCTCACCCACCCCTTCCGCTGCAGACGTGGGGGCATCCACGCCGCCTTGCTCCACAGCGCCGTCTCCGCCCTCTCCTTCACTAGCCGCTGCGTAGAGGGAGACATAGAACACAAGCATCAGGGTACTGTACAATGGTCCCCTAGACAGGAAGCAATAGCAGATGAGTGCCACTGTCAAAGTACACTTCCATCATGTCACACCACAACACATGTGTCAGTCCAGGCAAAACACACACAGTGACAGTCATGGTGCGTGCCATGGACATTTATATGCATGTCCAATGGACTCTCGAATCATACAATGTAATGGGACTCACATGCATCATGGGTCATGCCTATCACATGCACACACTTCACCTCAGTCACATCCATCTGGCCCGTACACCCCAATCACAGTGCATACAGGGATGACTAGGCTGCATCAGTGAATCTGTACATTGTCACAGACATGTGTCATGCATCCATGGCACTCACAAGTCACAGACACGCAGGTCAGGCACACAGACATGGATACCACATATGTATCTGGCATCAGCACCCATCCCTCGCCCCCACCCAGGTCCAGGAACAGAGACTGCCATGCTCTCATGTGTGCAATCTGCACAGGGCTCCCCATGTCGCATTCAAACACATGCAACAACCGTGCGGTTCACACATTACAGGTCGCACATGCATTACTATGATGTCCCTGCACACATACATGCGTACATGGCCTATGTCACACATGCATTCAAGTATCAGACAACCAGCACACTGCAACATGCCCTGTCTCACACAGCAATGCTTGGCCACTTACCGCTCAACTCCAGACAGGTCTTCCTCTCAAGGACCTGGGCGTGGAGCGCTGGGTGTGCGCGTTCCAGGACCCTCAACTGGATGGAACTCATGCGGCCCCGGCCCCCCTCCACGAGGCGCCGGGCCTTCATGAGGGTCCTGGACCTCAAGTCCTCCCAGCGCTTCTTGACCTTCTGGATGGTGAGGGTTGCCACCCCCTCCGCGTTGATGGCAACCACACAGTCGGCCCAGATCCTCTCCCATCCTTCCCTGTTGGCGCGGGACGATCCGAAGAGGGCATCATACTGCCCCAGGACTTGCTCCACCAGGACACCAACTTCGGTGGCAGTGAAGCAGGTGCCCCTCTGCCCCTCTGGCCGGGGGTTGCCACTGGTGTCAGATGTGGATGTGCCCGACATGGCAACCCCAGGGGCAGGAGTGGGTGGGCAACTGGGTCCTGGGGCTGGGCTGTGGAGCGATGTTATTCGAGTCGGGAGTCTTCTGTACCAGCAGGGGTGGACACAGCAACTGGACCCCTGCAGATGGCTGATGTGCAGGCACCAAATGGCAGGGCACGGTGGCAGCAGGCAGGCAGGCAGGCAGGCAGCAGCAGATGGCACGTGGGAGGCTGCTCGGGGCACTGGGGGGCAGTGATTCGGCCTTCTGGGCAGGAGCGTGGTCTTCCGTGTGTTTTCGCGTGGCCAGCTTGATACGGAGTGATTTGGCACGTGAAAAATCTGCACGTCAGCGTGTAATTCGAGGAAAGGCCCTTAGCGCGTAAGCGCGTCTGCACGCATACGCATTTTCATTGGACAGAAGGCCCCTCGAGCGCAAGCGCCCCTGTGACGTGATGCGTACAGACGTGCATGGGCATTACAGCGCGCGTGAAAAAATGCACGTCCGCGTGTAATGCGCGTAATGACGCGTGAAAAACTGCACGTCCGCGTGTAATACGAGGAAAGGGCCCATGCGTAAACGCGCGTGAAAAACTGCACGTCCGCATGTAATACGAGGAAAGGGCCCATGCGTAAGCGCGTGTGAAAAAATGCACGTCCGCGTGTAATGCGCGTAATCGCGCGTGAAAAAGTGCACGTCCGCATGTGACGTCACGCGCGCGTGCGTTTCCCTCAGCACGGGTTAAAGGTGAGCGGGCCCAGCAGTTCGCTGTACGTGCCTTTCGTGGAGACCGACGTGTGTTGCTGCTTCCTGTTGTTTCGCGCGCCATCACTACTTCACAGCTCTCAAGGACGTATCTCTTCTTTTGGCGGGGGTATTGGCTACGCGTGTTTTTCTGCATTGCGCTAGTCAGACGGTGAGTCGCAAACGCTCCTTTTCCCACTGCGGGTGCCCCTGTGTATCGCACCCATTTTCGATGTCATCGTCGCCTGCGTGTCCCACGCGTACGCGTTATTCATGTTACTGGGTGCCACCGCATACTGCGGGAGGTTTAATCCACGCACGTAGGCTGCAGGGTTGCGTGCACGGTTTTACTGCAGTTTTGGGGTGCCTGAGCGTTGCCTGACCCGTCACCACATCACCGGGGTCACATACAGCCTTGCAGGTGCAGGGAGGCTGTTAACATTTTGCTTCCCACCCCCTTCACCCCAATTGCCCAGGTCAATTGTGCTGTATACCTCCCATTGGCACCACTCCATCTGTGCCAGCACTATTACATCTGTGCCATGATTGGGAGGCCACCAAAGGTGAGGGGCGCCTCAGCTGGGCGAACTCCTCGTGGCGGGCGTGGTCGGGGACGTGGCCGTGGTGACCAGGGAGTAGGGGGACTCCAGGGTGTCCAGGGCAGCCACAGAGGGGGAAGAGGCAGGGGTGCGCCACTTGAGCACAATGCTGTGCCATGTGTCGGTGCAGCCATGCCACCACCCCGTGTGGTTCCGGGGGATGCAGCTCCTGCATCTGGCACTGGCACCCGTATGACCCGGCAGTCCGTTCCATCGACTGCCACGGGCCCAAGGGTAGCGGTAGCTGCAGGTGCAGCTGTGGACACCGCCACCCAGGCTCAGGGTCTGCCAGCGCAGGCTGCGTTGGCACTTGAAGAGCCCTTCGTAGATCTCCAACAGGCCAGGGGGGAAACCATTGGGGCAGGCCGGGCTGCTCAGAACAAGACACGTGTCCCTGGGGCAGTCATGTCATCTGCTGCCCCGAACAGCCGGGTGTTGGCATGTGCAGGGGCAGATGCACCCAAGCAGTGAGTCTGCCAACCAGGACTGTTGCGGTCAATGACCCTGCCACAGCTGATGTTGCTGCGCAGGGTCCATTAGTGGGCACCCAGCTGCCACTGACACAAGTCAGGCCTTTGGTCATCCCTCCACCTGCCACTCCCTCGGCTCAATCCACCGAACCCACTGGCCATACTGATCAGGGCGGCATTAGCCAGCCAGGGTCTGCGCCACAGTCCAAGAGGAGGAAGGTTGCACCTGCAGCACAGGCTGGGACCCCACACACAGCCACGACCTCCTGCACGTCGAGGAAGAAGCCTTTCTGTAAGCAGGAACTGGACTTCCTCGTGGACTACGTGCGGGGCCACAGCCGTGACATGCTAGTGGGTGCCAATAGTCAGACTACGGCTGCCCAACGTGACACCCACTGGAAGCATGTTGCGGAACATGTCAGTTCATTCGGCCAAGAGGTGCGCACGGCGCAGGAGTGCAAAAAGCGCTGGAATGACATCAAGTGCAGCACTAAGGCTAAGCGTGCCTCAAATTACAACTTGACTCTGGTGACTGGCGGTGGGCCTGCACCAGAGGAGGAAGTACTCACTCCGCATGAGGCTCTCGTTGCGGAGTTCATACCACCAGAATTGGTCGAAGGAGTGGGAGAGATGCTGGACTTTGATGCCCAGTCCAGTGAGTGTTGATGCGTAGTTGTTGAGGACGTGTGTATTTCACTTGTGGGATGTGTTGTGCATGATTGCTGCTACATGTGACGTGTACATGGTTCTGATGTGTAAGTAATGCAATGCTACTGTCATGCATGTCTCCTCTGCCTGCATGCGGGACTCCATGTGGGCATGCTCCCTTGCCCCTCCTCCGCCACTCTGCACCCCAGTTCCACCTTTGCACTGGTCTGCTTCATTCTTGCCAATGTGTAGTTTCTTGTTCATGTGTCCTGTGTAGATGCTAACTTCCAGCGTAGAAACTGCCAGACATATGCCGTGTGGTACAGCCTTAGTACTCGATGCAGGGTATCCCACTTGTACTGTGCATGGGTCAGATGTCCCGCAGGGACATGAGTGCCCATTCATGCTCCATGTGCATTGCACGCATGCCCCTATGTGTCCTTGACTGGATGATCACTGTAATATGAGTCCTTGGTTACATACATTGCCTGCCATATTATCGGCCTCCCCATGTCAACTGTGGCTCAGTCCTGCGTTGGACACATGTTTAGGCTCTGACAATCTGTGTGGCTCACAGGCCTCAGCCTGTTCAATGGCCAATGACTCTGTCCAACTCTTGTCGTGTCTTCTTCACACGTGGCCGGCCTCCGGATCTTCCATCATGTGTTCTGCCCACTGTCCCAGCATCATTTGCAGTGTTGTAATTTGAATCACATTAAGCTGTTGATGCCAGTCAACACTGCCTGTCAATACACAGGTGTATGGTCAGCCTTTTGATACCATGCTAGGCATCCCTGCTTTGGTACTGGGGTGGAGGGGTGCTTGGCTTCTAGACATGGTACACATTGAATACACAATGCACGTGATGTCTGAATTTGACATTGCACTGCCTTTCACATTTCCTGGCACACACCATGGAGTGCTTGTACATGTAGGTAGTGAGTGGCGTACACATTTTCTGCACTGCATAGACCCACTTCCATGGAAACTGCCACCTTTCAACAGGTCTGATCACAGAAGCTATTCAAAGTAGACCCAGCATGCATGCCAGGTCATATGTTGTGTGTCACATGTCTGCCGGATGCCTTTGCTGTCGGTGTGTGTGTGTGTCGTGTGCTTCTGACATGTGTACTGACCTTTTCCTCTCTATTTTTCAGGTGATGACGCAATGGATGCGGAGGATGGTGTTGTCATGCCAGACACAGGGTTGGTAAGACCACATCAACCCGGCACTAGTGGGGGTCGTGGGGTGGTAGGCCACGAAAACCCCCAAGTGCTGCAGTCCATCCTGTCTCTGGCTGCCTATGAGTCCAGCCTTGATGACGACTCGGACGTCCATGTTGAGTTGGATGAGCATCAAGTCCATGTGTCAGGGGTGAGTGATTCTGATGTGGACACTCCTCTGTCTGCGACACCTGCACTGAGGGATCAGACAGTCTTGGTTCCTCCGCCCGTGGTGGATCGGGACGCAGGGTCACCCTCCACACCAGTCACTGATGTGCCTGGGACATCACGTCGACGGGGGCATGTAGTCGTGCAGCCGCAGGCGGTGCCAACACAGCAAGGACCCCCGGTCCTTGGGTCCCGCAGGGGTCAAGCCCGGCAACGCGGTCGCCGCGCGCAACCGCTGTATACTGAGTGGGAGCAAGACATGACTGCCAATTCCGAACGGCAGGGGGCAGCAATGGAGAACATCGCTGACAGCATGGAGCGTGTGACCCTATCTGTGCTCCCCCCTGCTAGGCAGGTGCTTCTCCAGCAGCAGGCGGCACGGTCCACGGCCCGCTTGCTCAGGCTGGGCATGGCGGCCTCAGACAGGGCACGCCAGGCTGAAATGTCGTCTCTGCGTCAAGCAATTGCTGCTCACGCAGAGGCGCACATGGATGCCCTGAGGAGTATGCCTCCCTCAGATCCACTCTGGGTGTCCTTATGATGTCCCAGAGGCAGCAGGCAGAGGAGAGGTTTGCACAGCTTGAGCGCACCATCTCGGCTGAGCTACAGGCTTGCCGGGAGGTGCAGCAGTTGTCCAGCCAGGCCTTGCAGGAGGAACTCCGTGTTACACGTGCTACCTTGCAAGAGGAAGCACGTGTATCACGTGAGGTTCTGCATGCAGACCTATGTAACATCGCCACACAGAACCAGGCTCACCTGTCTGGCAGACTTGCTGCCGACGAGGGGCAAGCTGCGGCTAGGCGTGGCCAGGCTACTGTGCCACGTCCTCCTTTACAGGATGAGCCAGACTCGGACGACCATCTATCTCCCACATAGGTCGTGCTGTGCAGGCGTTGAGCCCATGGAGGTATTTTTTTTTGGCTCAGCATCATCGCATGTGGATGTTGAGCAGCACCCTGTACCTCCCCCCTCCTGGGTGCCTCCCCTCCCCCCCGGGTCGTATGTGGCCATTTTTGATTTTTCTTTTAGTTTAGTTAGTTAAGTTTCTGTTTGATAGTTAGTTTAAATAGGTAATGTAGGTTTTCCATAGTTAGTGTAATTAGTTAATAGTTGAGTTAGTTTAAAATGTGTAGTCTATTGTGCTTTCATGTGACAGTGCGGTGCCATGTGGTTTTTGAAGGCATCCACTGTCTGTTCCAGCTGGGCCCTTCATGGTTGTCTTGTGTATGTGTTTGCTGCTTGGGTTCCTTGACTCACATATGCCACTCCTGCCTCCCTTATCCATGGGCTCGCAAGGATGGTCCGGTGTTACAGAATTTTACACAAGGGCTTTTGACTGTCATATCTGTGGCATGTCTGGTGCTTTGTGACTTGTGTTGACACCCCTAGTGGGGATGATTTAGGTGTAATTGTCCACTGTTCAGCTTTTGCTAGATGGGGTGTGTCATGATAAATGTGGACATTGATTGCTATGCATTGTGTATTATGTTTCCTATCTTTCCTGTACACGTGCTTGTTGCAATTCATGCTGTAGATAGTGTTCCACACTTTGGAGGTGAAAGACGGACTGATGAGACACACACAGATCACTTTGATGCATTAATCATGTGTTTCATGCCCTTTCTGCAGGGGGATGAGGCACCAGAGCACCTTTGCCAGCAGACATGGCCCATTGGACGACGGAATTCCTGACCCGTTTGTTGGTGCCACATGCACATGTGTGCACAAGCAGAGCCACAGTGATTGCAGACCCACATCCTAGAACTGCTGACATGTTCCAAGGAACTCCAGGCAAGGTGAGCATCACAGGGGGGCCACGACACAGCAAAGCTTGCACCAGGCGAGTTGCACATGCAATCTTAGTCACAGCACTGAGGGTGAGCTTAGACGAATATTGGTGTTGAAGCACACAATGCAACTCAGATGTGTTTGTGGACTGATGGCTGTTGATAGTAGGGTTGTCCGAGACATGGAAAGGGGCAGCTCACAGGGACATACAGCAAGGGACATACTCCAGTGCAGTGCATGTCTATTCCACGTACTTCATGATAAATGCACTGCCAACTTTGTTTCGGTCATGGTGGTATGCAACTTGCTCTGCAGTCATGGCTTGCTATATGGGTCTGTCTGCTTACCCAGGGAACATTGCATGTTGTGTGAATTGTGACACATTGGTGTTCCATTTGCCACGCACCCACCAGCGGCTGACTTACTGCATTGACTGTGTATGACCCGTCACAGGGGTGATGTTATATATGGGTACGAAGCATCGAGCACAGATTGTCTGTTTGTAGAGTAGTTTGTTGCTATTAGGCATGTTTTGTGTTGTGTTTTTGTGTAATTGGCACATACAGGTTGTTGACTGTGTCTCTCTTTGCAGCATTGCAGTGCTCCTGTAACCGGACCTGAGAGTGCGCAGGCAGGAGGCCAGCACTCAAAACCAGAGCTAAGTGTCTTGTTGTTTTTCTTACGAACTGCTCTGCATAGGCTTGCTGGGGAGTGTACTGATGCATGGATGTATGTGTGGTTCTATTTGGTATGTTTTTTTTCCCTAATCACCCGTGATCCTATGCAATTTTGAAACCTGTACCCTCTACCCGGTGTTCCTGCTTCCCGTGCCTATCCAAGCAACGTTCCCTGACCCTCTTTCCCCACTGGGGTTGCGGATTCCTGTGTAAGCCCCGAACTTGCAGGCGCCAAAACCCTAGAGGGGGTGGTTGGTTCGTACCACTCCTGAGCCTGGACTACAGAAGGCCATGACAATGATGTCCAAGTTTGTTTGGATTGTGTATGTGTTCATGCAGGTTGTACATTTTCGTGCATTCCCTAGTTTCATGTGTCATTCCTCCTCCCCTCACCTGCCACTCATTCCAGTCATCCAGTGTGTCTACACCTGTCCCGACTGCATATCCCTGAACCTCATTCCCCACCAGGATCTCAGGGGCCTGTGTGAGTTTGACCTTGCAGGCACCCGGGACATGGTGTGGGTGGTTGTTTCATGACACTCCCGCGCCTGTACAGGGGACCTGTGACAGTACACATCCATTCATGGTGCATCATCCTATGTCATGTACCACACATGTCTCACATACTGTCGTGACATTGTTTTGCTGTGCTACCTTGGTTGTTGCATCATTGTGGTAGTACTTGGCGTTTGTGAGGTACTGCTACGTCAAGTCATCTACTGGAGGGTGTTCGGGTTCGTTTTCATGCCTTGGATTTTGTGAATTTGGAAATGAGTGTGGATTCTGAGGGTTCAGGCATCTTTTTACACACAAGGTGGGAGATGGACACGAAGGGTAAAGGTGATCCTGTGGCCAGGTGGAAATGAGGGTTGGAGGCTCCATGACCCAGGTGCAGTTGTTCAGTGGGTCATGGTCATTTGTGAGGGAGGGGGGGGGGGTTGTTGTTGATAGTTGCGTTGCCCTGCAGTGTGATGGGAACTCTGACATTGTAATGTTGTTATCCTATGTACATGTTGTGTTCTGCTGATCAATGCCTGTTCATGTGTTGTGTTTTCCTTTCAGGTGTGAGGGGATAGTTGTGGTTTGACATGCTGGGGTGTTCACATGGTGGATGTTCACATGTGATGTGTAGGGAACACTGATGGTCACTTGAGTGCACATGCATATGTGGAGTGCATGTCCTTGCAGAACCACACACTTGCACTCGGATGCACTCCATGTACTCCCGCCCTTGCATATCCACATGTGCACTGTTTGCCTTCTGGTGCCCACTGTGTCCCGGCAGCACATGTTCTGTGACCGATTATGGTTCGAGTACATGCCTAATTTGATGTTTGATGTGGTCTGTCACTTAGATGTGATGCTCAGGGTGTGCATCACACACAATGGCTGTTCACTGTGCTGTGCACTGAGCAGTGTGATGCAGGAGTAGGACACTGCACACATGAGCTGCAGTGTTGATTTTGCAATGCATAATGTGCATATAGACAGGCATTCATTGTGATGTTACGTCTACGACTGTTGTAATGCATTTGGAAACAACTTATTTTGGGTGGGACATTTTGTTGGTCTGTCATTTCATCTGATTCCGGGTCAGGCATCATTGTCCGATGCCACTGTACATTTAGGACATGGCAATGTGTACCTTATCGTTACTGCGTCGGTGTATGGGTATTGCTTGCCATGTCATGTTGACGTTTGGGAGGGTTTGACTGACATGACAGTGATGGCCATGGCCTGTTTTGCAGGTGTGTGTGATGCACACCTTGCATGTCCAGGTCATCCGTTTCTCAGAGCAACTAGCTGGGGGTAGGTTTCTCTCCGCAGCAGGGCCCTCCCCCTGGAACAGACTTCCTGCCTGACTTGAACTTGAGGGGAACCATCTCCAGTTCTGGAAGCACCTCAAGACCTTCCTCTTTGCTTCTGCTTACGCTCTGCCTCTCCCTTGCAGAATTCTTCACTGGAACTGCACAGGAGCTGCAACTGGGACACTCTCACCAACCTCGGTCCCTGGCCCAGCCACTCTCCACTTGCACTGCCACCCTGGCAACCCCTGCACTGCAGTACTGTCTCTCTATCCCTACAGCCCTCCCTTCCCAGCACTTGTCTGCACTTACCTTTGCAGTTGCCACCAGGCGACCTATGTATTATTTTTTTGGCCTACTTCCCCTGTACTGGACTCCCCCCCACCCTTCCCCTTGCACTTTTCCCTTCCCCCTACCCCTGCACTTGCACAATCTCAATGACACCTGGCCTAGTAGTACCGTTCTCTGTGTTCCCTTGTCCCCCCCCCTGCCTCATTGCGCCTTGGAATACTTGTGTATGGCCCATGTCATGTCACATGTCATATGTGTGCATTTTGGTTGCACAGGATAGCTTGTGTTTAAGTAGCTAGGGATGCAGACGATGTGGCACTTCCATGGCAACTATCTCAGGGTGGTAGGGTTCTGACAGTTGACTGTCACTTTGTCATCATCGATTGTCACCTGGTATGTGCCAGGCCTGTGTGCACTCCGCAGGGGTGGGAGTTTAGGTGAAAAATGTGGCCACAAGCTGGGTCCGGGCTTCCTCGCCACGTGCCCTGTCCCCTCCCATGGGCAGCGCCTGTGCCTGTGGTTGGGGATGTGGGGGCACCACCATGTCCACCGGGACGCCCTGCCCTGTTGCAACATTGTGCAGGACACATGCTGCCACAATGATCCTGCACACTACTGGTGGTGCATAGAGTAGTTGCCCACCAGAGCGGTCAAGGGAGCGGAAACGTGACTTGAGCACTCCGAATGTGCGCTCCACTATCCTGGTTGCAATATGGCGGCGTTGTATCTTACCTGGGGTGGTGTGGTGGGGTTCCGGATTGGCGTCATCATGTGGTTGCTCAGAGGGTAGGCACTGTCCCCTGGGGAGGTGATAATAATTGAGATTATTAGGGTTGGGATATTTGTCTGTGTGTGACTTGCATGCATGTGCAAGGGCATTTGTACTGACCTAGGAGCCATGTGTCGCCATGCTGCCCAGCTTCCAGGGCCCGGCTCAGGGCGGACATTCGGTATATGAAACTGTCATGGGTGGAGCCAGGGTAGTTTGCATAGACAGAGGTGATGATTCCCTTTGCATCGCATACCACCTGTACATTGATGGAATGCCAGTGCTTGCGGTTTCGGTAGATGTGCTCAGTGGCCCTAGGTGGACGGAGGGCCACATGGGTGCAATCTATGGCACCGAGCACTTTGGGGAAGTGTGCCACCCTGAAAAAATCCAGGACAACGGCCTGCCTTTCTGCGGGTGTTCTGGGCATGTCTATGTGCCTGCGGACTGAGGGGTGCGCTGTCATGATTGCCAGTACCTGGTGTAGGCAGCGTGACTGCATGGCCTGTGAGACCCCCCCCACTATGGCAGTGGTCCGCTGAAACGACCCAGTGGCCAAAAAATGCAGGACATTGAGCAGCTTCTCCAAGGGGCTCAATGCTTGGGAGCAAAGGGTGGGGGATGTGAGGTCATCTTCCCACTCCCTGACCAGGTCTAGGATGATATGGGGTGGAAACCTATACCTGCCGTAGACCTGGTCGTCAGGCATCCCAAAAAGGCTTGTCCGTGGTGCAAAAATGCGTGCCCTGGCTATTCTCCTCCTCCTGCGGTGTCCCACGATCAGTGCAGCAACAAATGGGGCATTCATCGTCGCTGTATATACGCGTTTGTTGTTTGCGTGCACTTTTATGCTGTGCGCGGGACACCTCCGTGTGGGTGGACTCGTTGATGCCTGTGCACGTCTTTTGCCGTGCGCGGGTTTCCCGTATTCGGGTGTCATCGCGTGTGATCGGAGTTGAGCAGGCGTACACGCGATTGGCCTGGGTACGTGTGTTTCGGGGTGCGCAGGTAGTTCCACACGCGATTGGCCTGGGTATGTGTGTTTTGGGGTGCGCGGGTAGTTCCACACGCGATTAGCCTGGGTACGTGTGTTCCGGGGTGCCGTGAACTTTCACACACGATTGGTTGAAATCCACGTGTGTTCTGTCATCACGTGCAATGAGGGATACACCCTCGCATGTCACGTCACAGACGCACTCACGCGCTGAGGGCCTTTGCTCCAATGAAAATGCGTATGCGTGCAGACGCGCTTACGCGCTAAGGGCCTTTCCTCGAATTACACGCTGATGTGCAGAATTTTCACATGCCAAATCACTCCGTATCAAGCTGGCCACGCGTAAGCACACGGAAGACCACGCTCCTGCCCAGAAGGCCGAACTACTGCCCCCCAGAGCCCCAAGCATGCTCCCACCTGCCATCTGCTGCTGCCTGACTGCCTGCTGCCCACGTGCCCTGCCATTTGCTGCCTGCACATCAGCCAGGGGTGCTGTTGGTGTGACCATCCCTGCTGGAACCGAAGACTCCCGACTGGGATTCCATCGCTCCACAGCCCAGCCCCAGGACCCAGTTGCCCACCCACTCCTGCCTCTGGTGTTGTCATGTCGGGGCAAACTCCATCTGTGACCACTGACAACCCCCGGCCAGAGAGGCAGAGGGGCAGCAGCTTCAGTGCCACCGAAGTTGGTGTCCTGGTGGAGCAAGTCCTGGGGCAGTATGATGCCCTCTTCGGAAGTTCCCGCGCCGACAAGGAAGGACGGACTCGGATCTGGACTGACATCGTGACTGCCATCAACGCGGAGGGGGTGGCAGTCCGCGACTTACAACATGTCAAGAAGTGCTGGGAGGACTTCAGGTCCAGGACCCTGAACAAGGCCCGGCGCCTCTTGAAGGCAGCGGATGCCAAGGGGCGCCGGGGCCACTTGTCGGAAGAACAGATGAGGGTCCTGGAACGCATATCCCCAGCGCTCCACGTCCAGGTCCTTGAGAAGCAGACCCGTCTGGAGTCGAGTGGTGAGTGTACATGCATCCTGATTGTGAGCAGTGCATGTGGTGATTGTTCAGTAGTGTGCAGGTTGCACATCTGTTTGTATGGGGTCGAGTATGGGTGGGGGTGTACAGGGCCGTGGGGCTGACACATGCGAGGGCTGTAATGTGTGAGACATGGATGGTGCCTGTGTGTGTGGGCTTGCATGCCAAATGCAGTTGTGTGGGAACACAAGTTTGTATGAATGTGTATGTGAGTAGACATGTCCGTGATGTCACGCATGTATGTTGTTTTCGGCTGCATGTATCAGCGCTGTGTACATGTGCATGTGTGTGTATTTGACAAGGGTGCAACAGTGATGCAACATGGATGCATGTGACAGCGGTATGTGGAAGCCTAATGGGCAGATGTGACATGGATGCCCGTCTGAACACTGCGACACTTGGCAGAGGTGTACACATGCATGTGGTGGTGTGTGTACATGTGTGGTGCACTTCCTGTGTTGCATGTGATGTCTGGCTCACCTTTGGCTGCTCATGCTGTTGTATGTGTATGGATGGTGGTGGCAGTTGCGATATGGCTGTGGTATGGCTCGTGTGTGCGAGTTGTAATTACATGTGTGTTGGGGATTGTGATGACATGTCTGAGGTTTGCCAATGCCACTCATGTACAACTGTCATGTGTGTATGTGTCCATTGTACAGTGCCCTGATGCGTGTGTTTTGTTTCTCCCTGTCTGCAGCGTCCACTGGTGAAGAGGGCGGAGAAGGTGCTGTGGAGCACAGCGGCGGGGATCCCACCGCCAGCCGGAGACGCAAGGCCCGGCTCCCCTCCCATGTTGTGCTCTCGTCGGGGAGTGAGGAGTCCGGTGCCGCATCCCAGGCCGCAGCTGCCGGGGGGAGGTCCAAGAGGCGGAGGTTGGAGTTGGACTCCTCGGCAGCAGAAGGGGCAGCTGGGACCCCACAGGGCCCAACAGGGGAAGATGGCACAGAGTCATCCAGGTTGGTGGGGGGTCTGGTGGAGGAGGAGGCCGTGCAAGCACCAGAGACGGGGTCTGGGGGTGGGGATCCCACTGGTGCTAGTGGTGCAGTGCAGGACCAGGGACAGGAGGCAGCACAGGCGGCCGCGGAGGTGCCTGTGTGCAATCCTGTCCCTGATCATGTCCCTGCATCATCTTGTAACAGCAGGGATGCCTACGTCCAGACCGGTTTTCAGGCAGGGGATGAGCTGACGTCAACTGGCCTTCCTCTGCCTGCGGACGTGGCTATCCAGGCCTGGGTTGAGCCTGTCCTGGCTGGTGTGGCGTTGCGTCAACGGGCCATGCGAGGTGACCTGCAGTCTTTTCATGAAGAGACTGCACGTCATCTCGAATGGCTCGTTGACCACGTCAGCCTGCTGGGACAGGTCACCCAGGCCGGATTACGACCCCCTCCTCAGCTGGACCCCCTACGCGCCAGTCGTCCTCTGTGCCATCTTCCCACCCATCAGTCACCTGGGTGCACTGTGGAGCTGCCTCTGACGGTGCGGCCAGGCTGATAGAGGAGGCATCCCTGCCACAGTCGGGCGTCGGACGTCCAGCAGGGGTGGCCACGTCAACGACTGCACCCCAGCCGGCGGAGGATGTGCAGGCAGCAGGAGGCAGTGCAGGGGCAGAGGCACAGCAGCAGCAGCACCATGGTGGGAGCCATGAAGGCTCGGGGCCTTCAACATCAGAGGGGCAGGCATCGGCCGGAGGGCAGGAGGACCCAGGACAGAGAGTGTCTTCCGTGTGGCAGCGGTTGGGCCACGCCATAGATGCGGAGCGGAAGCGGGCGGAAGAGGCACGGCTCACAATGGTCAGGGCGGAGAACTCCATGTGGAGGGACCTGAGGTGGGCCGAGTGCCTCGAGGCAATCCGCAGGGGTTTGGAGGTGGACACGTCGACGGCCCTGCGGACCATCGGGGCCATGGAGGAGGACCGCCTCTGGGACATTGAGGAGGAGTTCGATAATGCCCTGGCCCGGGACATCCACAAGTGAGCCATGTAACTAGCCTGCTGCCCTTGTACATAGTTATGTAGGTAGTGTTAGGTTTAATTTTTGTTTTTATTTCATTTGGACCTTTCGGACATTGGCCACATTTTTGTATATAGTTTTTTTTATTAGTTAGTGTAGTTAGATAGGTTTCCTTTATTTTGTTGGGATAATGGACCCTGGCTTCTTGCATTGTACATAGTTCACAGTTGGATTGTATTTTGTTTTCACTTTTTGACCATGGAGCAATGGCTTTCTTTTTTATTTCCCATTGGATTTTGTTTTGTGGACATTGACTTTGGACGACATTACTTTGGATTTTAATTTTTAATTTTTCTTTTTTTGAACGGACATGCTTCTTTTCATTTTTTTACATTCACATTTCTGTTTCTTCATTTTTGATTCTATTTATGTTTCCTTTAATACATTATTTTTTAGGTGAACTTCAATGTGTGGTATCTCATTGTTTTCATGTTATGTGTTTTGAGATTCACTGACACCCACTGGGTGTATGTGAGGGACATGTGTTTGTTTCGGAACTTGCAATTGGTGTTCTGTGATGTAATTGCAAATTATGAGTGGGTGGATGCAATACTCGGGTGGGTGTTTTGCATTTGGGGGCTGACCATAGGGACCAGGGATCTAGATTGTGATGACATGTTGGGTGGGGAACATGAGTTGGACATGGGTGGGGGCCTGCTGGCAGGTGCCCCACAGTGCTGGGGGGTGGGGGTGGTGGGAGACATGGGTGGGGGCCTGGTGGTGGGTGCCCCTGCACTGCTGGGGGGTGAGGGTGGTGGGAGACATGGGTGGGGGCCTGGTGGAGGCTGCCCCTGGTGACTGGGGGGGTGGGGGTGCTGGGGGACATGGGTGGGGGCCTGGTGGGGGCTGACCCTGGTGGCTGGGGGGTGGGGGTGGTGGGAGACATGACTTGGACATGGGTGGGGGCCTGCTGGCAGGTGCCCCACAGTGCTGGGGGGTGGGGGTGCTGGGAGACATGAGTTGGACATGGGTGGTGGCCTGCTGGCAGGTGCCCCACAGTGCTGGGGGGTGGGGGTGCTGGGAGACATGGGTGGGGGCCTGGTTGAGGCTGCCCCTGCACTGCTGGGGGGTGGGGGTGGTGGGAGACATGAGTTGGACATGGGTGGGGGCCTGCTGGCAGGTGCCCCACAGTGCTGGGGGGTGGGGGTGCTGGGAGACATGGGTGGGGGCCTGGTGGAGGCTGCCCCTGGTGGCTGGGGGGTGGGGGTGGTGGGAGACATGAGTTGGACATGGGTGGGGGCCTGCTGGCAGGTGCCCCACAGTGCTGGGGGTGGGGGTGCTGGGAGACATGGGTGGGGGCCTAGTGGAGGCTGCCCCTGGTGGCTGGGGGGTGGGGGTGGTGGGAGACATAAGTTGGACATGGGTGGGGGCCAGCTGGCAGGTGCCCCACAGTGCTGGGGGGTGGGGGTGCTGGGAGACATGAGTTGGACATGGGTGGGGGCCTGCTGGCAGGTGCCCCACAGTGCTGGGGGGTGGGGGTGGTGGGAGACATGGGTGGGGGCCTGGTGGAGGCTGCCCCTGGTGGCTGGGGGGTGGGGGTGGTGGGAGACATGAGTGGGGGCCTGGTGGAGGCTGCCCCTGGTGGCTGGGGGGTGGGGGTGCTGGGAGAGATGGGTAGGGGCCTGGTGGAGGCTGCCCCTGGTGACGGGGGGGTGGGGGTGGTGGGAGACATGGGTGGGGGCCTGGTGGGGGCTGGCCCTGGTGGCTGGGGGGTGGGGGTGGTGGGAGACATGAGTTGGACATGGGTGGGGGCCTGCTGGCAGGTGGCCCACAGTGCTGGGGGGTGGGGGTGCTGGGAGACATGGGTTGGACATGGGTGGGGGCCTGCTGGCAGGTGCCACACAGTGCTGGGGGGTGGGGGTGCTGGGAGACATGGGTTGGACATGGGTGGGGGCCTGCTGGCAGGTGCCCCACAGTGCTGGGGGGTGGGGGTGCTGGGAGACATGAGTTGGACATGGGTGGGGGCCTGCTGGCAGGTGCCCCACAGTGCTGGGGGGTGGGGGTGGTGGGAGACATGGGTGGGGGCCTGGTGGAGGCTGCCCCTGGTGGCTGGGGGGTGGTGGGAGACATGAGTGGGGGCCTGGTGGAGGCTGCCCCTGGTGGCTGGGGGGTGGGGGTGCTGGGAGACATGGGTGGGGGCCTGGTGGAGGCTGCCCCTGGTGACTGGGGGGGTGGGGGTGGTGGGACACATGGGTGGGGGCCTGGTGGGGGCTTGCCCTGGTGGCTGGGGGTGGGGGTGGTGGGAGACATGAGTTGGACATGGGTGGGGGCCTGCTGGCAGGTGCCCCACAGTGCTGGGGGGTGGGGGTGGTGGGAGACATGAGTTGGACATGGGTGGGGGCCTGCTGGCAGGTGCCCCACAGTGCTGGGGGGTGGGGGTGCTGGGAGACATGGGTGGGGGCCTGGTGGAGGCTGCCCCTGGTGACTGGGGGGTGGGGGTGGTGGGAGACATGAGTGGGGGCCTGGTGGAGGCTGCCCCTGGTGGCTGGGGGTGCAGGGGGACATGCGCTGGTGGGCAGTAGTGCTAGTTGTTATGTGGGTTGGCTGGTGGGCATGGCCATGGTGGATGGGGTGCATGCAGGACATGTGCTGGGCAGGCCCCTGTGGTGTGAGCCACCTGCAGGGGCCGTGGAGGGTGTAGAGGGTACACCTGGGAGGACCCACACGTGCAATTCATGTGTGCTGCTCCCCGCGCACCCCTGTAATACACATACCCTGATAATATCGCGTGTGTAACTTCCCGCGCACCCCCGAAATACACGTACCCCGCTCAATCGCGTGTGTAACTTCCCGCGCACCCCCGAAATACACGTACCCCGCTCAATCGCGTATTTAACTTCCCGCGCACCCCCGAAATACACGTATCCCGCTCAATCGCGTATTTAACTTCCCGCGCACCCCCAAATACACGTACCCCGCTCAATCGTGTGTGTAACTTCCCGCGCACCCCCGAAATACACGTACCCCGCTCAATCGCGTGTGTAACTCCCCGCGCACCCCCGAAATACACGTACCCCGCTCAATCGCGTATTTAACTTCCCGCGCACCCCCGAAATACACGTACCCCGCTCAATCGCGTGTGTAACTTCCCGTGCACCCCCGAAATACACGTACCCCGCTCATTCGCATATTTAACTTCCCGCGCACCACCGAAATACACGTACCCCACTCAATCGCATATTTAACTTCCCGCGCATCCCCGTAATACACGTACCCAGCTCAATCGCGTGTGTAACTTCCCGTGCACCCCCGAAATACACGTACCCAATCAATCGCGTGTGTAACTTCCCGCGCACCCCCGAAATACACGTACCCCGCTCAATCGCGTGTGTAACTTCCCGCGCGCCACTTTTTTGATGTGCTGGGACTCTACCGCCTGCCTTCGTGTGGCGGACATGTTTCAGCTTGTGCGTGTCTTTGGCTGTGCGTGGCTATGCCCTATTCGATTCCATGAATACGTGTGGTTCGAGTGCGTGTGGGCGTTCAGTCTGCTTCCCTGCAGTACATCCCTAGTTACGCCCTTATTTTCGCGTGTTGTTCCCCATTCCGCGCGTTACGCCCCATGTCCCGCCCACTTTCTGGTGTGTGCGCTGAGGTTGTGCGCTTTCACTGTGCGCGTCACGCACGCCTTTCGCGATGTTGCAGTGACTTGTGCGCCATGCACGGGTTTGGCGCACATCCCGCGGTGAACACGCGCAGGGACTTCCATGAATCGCACGCGTGCGCATGCGCCTGTTTTTTTCCGCTTGCGCATGCTTGCGCCAAGATTTTCGGCGCACGTTTGTTCCATGAATCGCCCCCTAAAAGATGAAGGAGCAAAAAGAAAAGATAGACAAAAACGAGAACAGTTATATCAAGATGAGCAAGCTAAAAAACAGGAGAGAGCAGAAGAGCAAAGAAAACATGACAACAGAAAATAATAGAAGATGATTAACAGGAAAGGATAAGAGAGAAAAGAATGCAGAGACGAAGGGATGAGGAAATACGAAGGGCATATGAACGAAGGGATATGAAAAAGAAAGAGTAAGATAGAGTAAGAGAAGAAGCGAGAAAGCGCAGAGAAGTCGATGACGACATGGAACGTAAAAGAAGACAGAGAGCATGCAATCTTGAGTATTTGGAAAGGGAAGTAATGAATCCGAATCCACAGGTAGCATGGCAAGACATTCTTTCCCGCATCCGAGTCATTACCAGACATGTTGAGAGCTCATCTAGAAGACAAATTTGACTCACAAATTATTGGGGAAATGATTGATAAAGTTTACCACAAAATGTAATCCCAGAAAAATCACAAGAGAAGGGAAAACATTATTGTCTCAAAAGCACTCAGTTGTATGACACATAGGAAGCTTCCTGTAGTGTAAGACATAAGGAGTTGTCTTTAGACAAACTAACATTAAAAAGAGATGATGATGAGAGAAGTTGCACGAGTTGGGCACAAGAAGTATCAGATGAAGAGAGGGAAACCTTCCAGAGGGAAGAGAGAAGTTTTATATGTGTTCCAGAGGGATGTTCGCCTTTGGATAAAGGAGTAAGATGGTCAGATTTTAAAATACCTATGTCTAAGGCATCAGAGCTACTGACACAGTCAGACCAACATAAGTGGAAATCCCACGGTCAGAGGGGGGAGTCCCCGCCTTATGTAAGCAGGCTTAGATCATTACCAGGTAGACAATGATATGGGAATATTACCCCGGCGTTAGATAGTCAAATGATGAGAGATGAGAATGAGTTTGGAGTGTCACAGTTCCCCTTGTTAGAAAAGGGAGGGGCTAGGCCCCAGATGGACAGGGATAATTTAATATGTAAACTATAGCAGGAGGGACAATCTGGCAGTATGCTGGAAGGGAGAGTTATCCAAGGGCTGGAGAGGAAAACATGGATGCAAGGTAGCTGTTGTGATGCTCTGCACATCCGTGCAAAGAAGGCTATCCAAGTAATAGCTGTGCCCATTAAAGCAGGGAAGAGGGCTGCCCTCGCGTAGTTGAGCTGGCTAAAGTTGTCTGAGCTGGTTAAAAGGCTGGTCTGCATGAAAAAGGGAAGTGCAGTAGCGGCGACCCTCATGTATATATGGACCTTCCCGGCAGGAGTAGAAGTATGGAACTGAAGTTAAGATCTGCTAACTATATGAGGAAGGTGTCAGATGGACATTATACTGTTCATTCAGATGCATGGTGAGGTTACATGGGCACTGTGAAGGGCATTGTGTTTCAGCACCAATTGCTAATGAGACTTTGTAACGAGAACCTCCAGTGTCAGGAGCCGATCGTGACTGTTGGGCTCTTGGAGCTCTGCACAGCTCAGCGGTCTGTTTGTGACTGGTGACTATGGTGTTGGTGAAGGAGAGGAATGTGGCAGAGTTCCACTTACTTTATATGGAGCCATGGAGTTTCGGGCGCTGCAACCCACTGTCCAACGGAAGGCTTTGGGATCCAAAGGAAAAGGCCGAGCCTGTGTATTGTTAGAGCCGGAAGGGGATAGTCTCCGGTTTAGAGTAAATGACCTGTGGTAAGTTGAAATGTGTCTGGAAGGGAAGCATGTTATGAAATAATGTGACGCCGTCACGTTGAATCTCATTCACGTCTATGTCCATCCGGAAGGGAAACGCTGAGTGGTATCCGGATAGGACGTATGGATGTGCTGTGTGCGCGACCAACATTTCCACTAGTCATCGGGCTAGTGCCAATATGTTTTATGCGTTGGATTGGATATTAGTAGTCCAGGAACCAGTAAGAGACAGGAGGAGACCATTATACGGCGTGGGACAGATCGGTGTTGTGTGGAACTTGGCAAGACGGTGACTTTTGCATGCAGGAAAAGTAATATCTATCCTAATATGATATTGTTCTTGTGTGTTGTGTCTCCAATAATAGAGATTTATTTTTGCTTATGCAAATGCATTTCGGTTTAGCATCTCGAGTATGGGTATGTGTGTTTGGGGTATGGATTCCTATACACAATGATTTGTGAGTTGTTTAATTTAGTTTGAAGAGTAAAGTTAACCTCTTGAGGAATTGCAGCAAAGAGCCTGTAATCGGCTAAGGACATTTACAGGCATTTTGTAGGTCATTGGGGGTCATTCCGAATAGGGCGGTAAGGGTTAACGGTCACCGTTAACGAGACCGGTGCCGTTAAACCCTTACGCCACTATTCTGAGTTCCCTTTGCGGGTTGGTACTTAACGCCTGCTTTTTGCAGGCGTTAAAAAACCAACCCACAAAGGGACCTAGGAGCTAATTACGGCACCGTAATTTACGGTGCCGTAAGTAACGCCTTCCCATTCCCATTGAGCCCTATGGGGCAAAAATGGGAATGTGGAAGGACCCTTGGTGAATGGGGAATTACCGACCCCGCCAACCTTGGAATGGGGCGGTAATTCTGCCATTCACCATGGCAGAGTCGGAAAAATAACGGTGTCAACCAAGGCGCTAAGAGTGCCTTGGTTAACGCCAGGGTCGGAATGAGGCTCATTGTGTGAAAGTGGTTTGGTAATGGATGAAAGTAGATCTAACCAAATTTGAGGAATTCCAGGTAAAGCCAAGGAGTGACTAAGGACACTTGTGATGTAGTAGTAGGGCACAGTAGTTGTTTGCCTATGCAAAATGGATTTATTAGGATGGATTTGGATAGGGTATTATCTCTTATATTGCCATATGATGAATAAGACACTTTAGTATACATAAGAACTATGTAACTGAACGGTATCGTTTATGTTTATGATATATACGGTGTTTTAAAATAGTACGTTAATACGCACATATATAGGATATTTTAATGTAATCTGCATATTGTGTTATATGTTGCATGGTTGGGTTGGGTAAGGATGGGAGTGGTTAAGAGTGCCTTTAAATCCTGTTTATGGATGGTGCTTGTATACATGTCAGGAGCATATGTTTTGGCTGATGGTGAGTGTGAATAGCCAACATGTTTGACCTACCACATGTGGTAGCTGGGTGGTAATCTCAGCAATGTATTGAGTATGGTATGGGTGCGTCTGTGGTAGGGGCATGCATGGGTTAACGGTGTACGTGGGTTAATGGTGGTTCCACCTCTAGTTCTGTCAGGACGTAACTGTGATTTGGTTAGGCATGGTGAACCCACGTATACTGGTGCATGGTGGTAGCGCCACCATTTCAGGGAGGGTGTGACTGTGTTGATGGTCATGCAAGGTTAATAGCTATAATTGCTGGGTGGTAGCGCCCCCAGTCAGTCGGGGTGTGACTGTGATGATGGTCATGCATGGTCTATAGCTATTATTGCTGGGTGGTAGCGCCTCCAGTCAGTCAAGGTGTGACTGTAGTAGTCATGCATGGTAAAAAGAGGTATATGTGATGGGTGGTAGCACCCCCGGGTTATTGGTTAGGGCACTTCTGTGGTGATGTGCATTAGGAGTCACACATATATTTCGACCTAGTGGTTTTAGAGCTTCAGTTAAAATAAAAGGAAAGCGTTCAGGGATAGTTAACATTGCCCCTTCAATGGCGTACTTGGACAGTTTTTTCTGAACTAATTTTGCATCCTCACCTTTTCGCGTATCGTCCTTTTTGCGATTCTTTTCCTGCAGGAGCCTACACTAATGTGCAATGGTTAACTGGATTTCCAGACCACGGATGAGCTTCAATCCCCACTAATTTCTTGAGCTGCTTCTGTACCTGCTCTAGCAGCCCTTGGCATAATATATGGTAAACTACAGGTATAGACTTCCCCCCAAGCCTCATGAGTTTGAAGCGTCCAAGCGTCTTGAAAATTCAGAATGTAGAGCAACGGATCCTCTCCTTCTTTCATCTTTCTTGTCATAATAGCTCCCATATCGTACGGTGTCCGGTCAAAGTTTTGAATCTAAAAGGATTGAATGCCATAGGGTCGAGTCAATAGGATCTAAAACAAAAGGGTCCAATTTTTTTTTAAAATATATATTTTTTTTGGGTTTCCGTATAGGATGAAAAAGTGGTTTTTACCACAAAAAAGGGTGTTTGGGGGGACACCCCACACACAAAAAAACATTGACCCTTTTGTTTTCGGTCCTTTTGATTCAACCCTATTGTATTTAGATCCTTTTGATCCGATCCTTTGACCTATAACCATATGGGACGTGTCCGGATATAGCAGTCAAAGCGCTTTCCAAATTGCTGCTCTACAACTGTTAAACAGTGCTCCATCATGCGCGGTGTTGACTGTAGTCACACCAGGATAACCTGCCTGTGTCCATACATCATCAGCTCTCCCACCAAGTATGACGATTAGAAGACCTGTAATATCCCCTATAGCTAATGTATTCCCTCCAGTCATTTTTCTAACTCATGTATCCACTTTTTTCACCACCAGAAGATAAACTCTGGAGTTTACATTTTAAATTATCCCTGTCCATCTGGGGCCTAGCCCCTCCTGTTATGAAGCAACTCCCAGCCTTCTTATGGTTGACTTGCTAGGTTTATTAACAGCTTCACAGGTATTTTTACAGGCAGTCATTTAAGTTACATTTAAGCTACATAAAGGACATTAAAACTGGCAGCCCATCACCCAGGCAGGGGGTTCACCAACTGACCAAGGCTGGAACCTTCACTCACACATTCCAACACTCAGACATCAACACTCCACATGACATCACAACATTCCTGCTCACCAAGGCAAGACATATACAACACATCTCCCCCCTTTACATTGACACACTACACACACTAAGCACTACACAACACACCTCCCTTCCTTGCATTTATCCACAACATACAAAACACAACGGGACACACCTCCACTCTTACCAACACACCCCATCCACACTGGCTCGGATGACCAGGGCAGGCACACCGCGTGTACACTCAGCTTACTTCCAGTGCACACTCTGGACCCTGAAAGGTGGAGCGAGTCTTAAATGGACACACAGTGCGGCCAGAAACAACCGCTTGGACGCAAAAGAATTAAATATAAGTGGTACAGGACCACTAGGTCGAAATTAACTAGCGTAGGTGGACGAATTTCGCAGCAGGCAGTGAACATGCCACAGGTAAATAACTGAAGATAGTTTGATCAAACAAATAATGGATACGCTCCACTAGGAAGGGGATATCGAGGAAGAGGTTTGCAAGGTAATCAAGGGAATTGGCAGAATAATCTGGGAAATTTTCAGAATATCCAAAACGATAATCAAAGTATGCAAAATGGGCAGATGGGGAGACCACTGCCCATATGTTGGACATGTGGAATGACAGGGCACATGGCTCGAATGTGTAGAAGCCAAGGGATGGTGCAGAATGATCCGTTTTCTAGACAACAAATCCATCCATTCATAGCAGGGCGTAAATGGATTTGTGCAAGATCAAACAGTGCAGCAGCAAGCACTGAGAGTGCAGCAAGGCTTGCAATCACAGCAAATGGCAGGTAATTAACCGCAAGGACAATCACAGCAATCTCCCATGCAACTTCAGCAGAACACAAACATAGAACCGCCTATGACATGGAGAATAGGGGGTGTCACTGTTGATGGAGGAAATCCATTCACGAGTGTTGGAGTGAGACTGTGCCCGAAATAGGACAGCTCACTGGGAGACCTGATGTGTTCAGTCCTATCTGTAACACTGAATCCTCGAGAGGAACTGAGGATAGGTATAAATATAGACAGCAAAGCTTTTTCCTTCTTAGTGGACACGGGTGAAACACACTTGTGTATACGTGAGGGCACATTTTCAATGTCTGGCAATGCAATGAATACTCAGGGCTTTGCAGGAGCGACAAGTTGACTTCCATTTACAGAAGAATTACCAGTCTCCATAGGAGAATACAATATGAAGGTGCCACTTTATTATTCGAGGCAAACACCTGTCAACATATTGGGATGAGTTTTGATGTCAAAAATGAATCTGACCATTTTGTTTACAGATGAAGGTATACTATGCTCAACAACGGGAATGCATTATTTAAACGTGTGCGAAATGATCATGGCATTTGCAGGGCAAATAGCGCTTAGAACGATACCGTTCGAATGTGAGGTGTTCCATTATGGGATACATATCTGTTCACATGGCTACCAGGTCTAGTAGGCATAACCACAAGAATACCAGATGAGTTTCTATTCAGGCCTCAGATACCCATGGACAAAGAGGAGGAGCACATTTTTCCGTTAGACATAGAAGCAGCTATAGTCCGAGGAAATATGGCTTTGCTTGATGCAACTGATGATAAGTGTCGACAATGGAGCACAATAATTGCCATTGAGGAAGGCTGCAGAGTGACTGATGTCACTGATGAGGAATTGTTTGGAGATGACCTATCTGATGATTTTGTAATATTTGAAATGTGCATTACTCATTGGGTAAAGGTAATCAAGAGAGAAGTTCCACAGAGAATGATTCTAGCAAAGAAGCGTCCTGAACATTTTGATGAAGATATAGCGAAAGTACTAGTTTCATTATGGACCACTGGCCCCTATGACGTAGGCCTATTGAAAGGGGTTGGCCAAGTAAATATTAAATTGAAACCAGGAGCATTTTTACCTCAAGCACAGCAATATCCCATGTCTCTGGGGGCAGATGAAGGCATGTTCAAATCGATTTCCACCATGATGGAGCAAGGTATCCTAGTGACGTGAGACACCATGTAATACGTCAGTTTACCCTGTGAAAAAAAAGTAAGGGGGGATCTTGGAGACTAATACAAGATTTGAGGCCAATAAACCAAATTGTATAGGCTGAGTTCCCTTTAGTCCCGAACAAGACTACAATTCTTTGTAATATACATGTTGATGCACGATATTTCACAGTGATTGACTTGAAAAATGTGTTTTTCTCAATCCCATTGTATAAGACTCAGATGATTTGACATCGTTTACCTTTAGACAAGTGCAATAAAAAAGTGCAAGGCTTCTCCACGGGTACTGTGAGTCCCCATCAATTTTCAACAGAGTCCTGCAGATGGACTTGAGCTATGTTGCTTTAGAAAGCACTGTGCTGCGCACTATAGAGGAAGAGTGCAGACGCGATTCTGTTCAGCTGATGATTATACTTGCTGACAAAGGATATAAGGTTGACAAGGAAAAGTTACAATATTGTAAACAAGAAGTGTTGTACATAGGCCAATTGATTTCACATGAGGGAAAGAAGGTCACTCCTGAAAGAGCTGGGGCTATTCTGAAAACGGCTAAGCCACACACGATAAAACAGATGCAGAGTTTTCTAGGATTATGCAATTATGTCAGGGCATGTGTCTTGGACTACAGCTCGTATATACACAGCCTCTCTTACAGGCCTTAAAGAAAGCACAGGTAACACAAGGAAAAATCATGTGGACTGAGGCAATGGAAGAAGGGTTTGAGGAATTGAAAAAAGCAATTTGTACAGCCCCAGTTCTAGGGATCCCCAATTATGCAGAGGAATTATTTGTATTCTCGCATACAGATGGTACCTTTATGACAGCAGTACTCACACAAAGGACCACATTGGGGTACAAGCCGCTTGTATATTACAGTGGAATTTTGGGCCCAGTAATGAGAGGTCACTTTACATGTGAACGAAGTTTGGCAGCTGCAACGTTTGCCATAGAGAAAGCCACAAGTATAGTGATGGGATGTTCTTGTTCCGCTCACCTGGCTCCCACAGGGGCATCGGTCGGACCCGGACAGCTGCGGTCTCCACCCACGTGATGCGTAGTACAGCGATGACTGACTGGATCTGCCCTCCTAATCTTGTCTGCTTAACCTGTAGAAATATTCTCCTGCAAGTGCAGAGATGGATTTAGCCACTAGTCCTCCCCAACTAATCACCTCTGAAATGCCCTCACAGCAATCTCACCTTATATTCTTGAAAGATGAGCTCTCCATCCTGCGTGGATTTGCAGAGGCGCGTCGATTCCAGTTACTTCACTGGTTCGAAGGCTCGGGAGAGTTCCGGAGAGTATTGACTCTGAGGTTCCTGGTGAGGACCAGTAAGTATTAAGTCCATAGAGTTCAATATGTCCGATGTTCACTCTTGTTCCCCCCTTCCTTTCTTGTCTTGCAGCTGGCTCGTGAAAAGATGCTCTTGTGGCAGCTGGTGGCGCTCAGGTAAGAGTCTGTATTACCCGACGCTGTCCGGTAAATGTTGCACTGGGAAAACGTGTTGTTTTGTCTCTCTTTACAGATGTGGCACGTGAAAATATGGAGAGTCACAAAATGGTGCCTCCGGTGGTAAATCAGGTAAGTCTATGGTGGTAAGAATTATATTTGTTGGTTCCCTCGGCTCACCTTGTGGTTTTCTTTTGTCTTCTAGGTGCCGAAGTTCGGCGAAGAAATGATGGGGGCAGAGCCGACCCGAAGGATGCTGTGAAGACTGGTGAGTATGGCGCGGCGCTGCAGCTGGAGGTGCGGCGCGTCCAGAAATGATGTTCTTTACAGGTCCGGAGACAAGATGGATCCAGAATCGGGTGTTGAATAGAAATAAGTTTGTTTTCTAACCTTGTCCCTTTCTTTCCTCTTTGTTTTAGGAGCTCGGGATTCGAGGCGGGCGTGGCAGAAGACTGGATGCAGGCTGCAGGCACGGTGAGTGTTATGCTGCTGGATGCAGAATAACGTGAAGCGTGTGTTGCTGGTCGGGCGTGGTTTAAATAGCCTCAAAAGTAGTCCCAGATAAGAAGTCCCTAGAACCACACCCGAGTAAAAAATAGTCCCTGTAGAAAAATAGTCCCTTTCAGGCTTCATGTTGGATTGGAGTCATTTGCAGCATGGTCTGCCTGAGGTAAGTAATGACTATGAGCCGGCGCCTTAGGCGCCAGGACTGATTCCTACTATGAGCCTAGCGCCTAAGGCGCCAGGACTGAACCCAGATAGCCCCTAGCCGGGGCTGCTGAGGTTTTACTAAATGTCTAGATGCCTGCTCGCGGGGCTGATGGTCTTGGTCCGGATGCCTGGGGGGAGGCATCATGACAGCTCTATGATGTTATTTGTTGAACATGCACTATTTGCCATTTTGGAAAAACCAAAAGGCACGTTGACTTCTCAAAAAGCTCCTGCCTATGAGGTAGTTATATCTAGCCCAGTGATTAAAATAGTTTGATGTAAAATAGTGAAACCAGCTGGTTTATAGCTGAGCCAATCAAAGATGGAGAACCTATACACGATTGCACGAACTATGAAGAGTTCTGTGATGAGTTCCCTAGAGTAAAGGACAATGTACTCGCAGAGGGAGAGATTGTTTTCATTGAAGGGTCCTCAAGAATCGATCAAAATGATGGGCAAAGATATACAGGTGCCGCTGTAGTGAAACATCTGGCAAATGGAGAATTTCAAGTACTCCTGAGTACACAATTGCCATCTCATTATTCTGTGCAAGCTGCAGAATTATTGGCGTTGGTACTCGCGATTGAGAATCACACAGACCAGGATGTAAAAGTGTACAGTGACTCTGCCTACATGGCGTCGATGATGCACGCAGGATTAGTGATGAATATTGAAACCATTGATGTGAATGAAAGGAGGAATATGATGATGATTGTGAATGAGGGTTATAATCATATGCCAAAAACACAGATAGTGGAGCTCCAAGGGGAGGCGCCGCTAGAAGAAACACATTTGTGGAAGCAAAGAGGGTGTTCTTTAAACCCCTCTGAAGCATTGTGGCGACAAGACAGCACTAGTAAACCAGTGATGCCTATAGCCTTATTAAGGGTAGTGCTAGAACAGTTACACTACCCAACACATACAACTAGGGATAGTCTTGCTGTAACTATTGCTGAGGATTGGTTTGTACCGAACCTGATGGAGCATGTTGCATTTTTTATGGTAAATTGCATTGTTTGCCAACAATTCATGGCTGGGCATACACTGCGCATAGTGAGGGGAGTCATCCCAAGACCCAATGGCCCCTTTCAGCACTTGCATATCGAATATGTCGACATGATACAAGTTTGCAATGGATACCGATAATTTGCTTGTTGTAGTGTGTCCTTTCTCTAGATGGATAGAGGCGGGTCCATGCACACACAGAGACACTTCCTGTGCAGTTGTTAGTGGAGGAAGTGTTTCCTAGATGGGGAGTGTGTGAAGTAATGAAATTCGATTATGGACCTCATTTTGTTAATACAGCTCGTTGCTTGGTATGAAACACAAGTTTTCTTTGGCTTATCATCCACAAGGAAATGGGATCTGTGAAAATCTCAATGGCCTGTTAAAAAAAATAATAATCAAGTTTAAGCTTTGAAAAAAGGGTGGTTTCATTGCCTACCACTGGCATTATATGCACTAAGGAACCAAACAGGTTTTGTCCACCATCTTACGCCGCACGAAATCATGACAGGAAGGCGAATGAGAACACCCTTAATGCCTCCATCCCGAGTTAGAAGTGATGCTCAGCCAACATCAGAAGTTTTAGGACTTGAATTGCAAAACTATTTTGAACTGTTTGACATCCACTTTTTCTGTAATTGCAGGACAGTTGCAGAGACGAGGGTGTAAGGCAGTACAGAACACAGAAGGAGATGCTTCCACAACCCAACCTACTGAATTTCAACTTCCCAAATTATACTCCGGAGATGCGGTCTTAGTTCGTAACCACACAAGGAAAAAGTGGGACGAACCCAGGTTCAACAGTCCTTTTGTCGTTGAGGACGTAACGCCATCTGCTGTCAAATTGCAGGGTAGGCGCTCTTGGATCTTCCTGGGAGATATCAAAATCTAAGCTGGAGAAACCCCTCTGCCAACACCCCACAGCAAAGAAGCTACAATCATCAGGGAAGAACCACAGCACATGCAGACGAGATCTATGATGAAGAAGAAGGACACATAACTTGACAAGTGGAAAGCTTGAAGAACTCCTTTGTGGACTGTAGCTTGATTTTGAACACTCCCTTTTGAGCTATAAATAAAAGGGTAAAATGACACATTCGAACACTCTTTGCATCTTAGTTGCAGAGTAAAGGAAGATCTGAATTCTTAAAGCCACAGTAGCTTATTGACTTTGGACTGAGGCATGCTTAAGGATATGACAGATTCTGATCGTGGATACAGCAATTGGAAGAGGGTTCAATACCCCGATTCCTTTTACAGTGAGTTCTTTGTTCTACTCATGGTCTTACCCAGTGATGACCTTTCTAGGCATATACTTATTTCATGTTGGTGTTACGCTCTTATCCTACATTGGTGGGGAGAACGTGTCGCATTTCAGCTTTTATTCAAACTCCTGACAATCAAAAACTCATAAGAAGATTGCTCATAATCATTACTGAAGAATTTTTGAAGTTGCCTGAGTACAGTAAAGAAAGCACAACTGCTTATCAAAGGACGCAGCACATAGAGTGGTCAGTGCAGTGTTTTTTTGTCTAATTGAAGAATACCTGCATATCGTTGGAAGACACACGGATGTGGTTAGTTTTCTGAGAGATTCAAGAAACACTGCAAATTTGAATGTGATCCTGGAAGGTATGATAATCCAGGTGAGCATCTATTCTGAAAAAAATCACAGAGCGCTGTAGAAACTTTCCTCCTAGGGACAGATCGAGGAAGAAAATAAAAGACAACTCTTTTGTTCATGCTGACAGGGAAGCAACATGTCATCTGGACTGAAGCAGATTCGAGGCATTGATTGGGAACTGATATATGAAGCATAGCTTGTATAGAATTTCAGAGGACATTGTTCTTCATGATAAAGGAACATTTGCATCCCAACTGGTGAAAAGATTGTTTCCAGAAAGAAAGATAAAGTCATTTCTTGTATCCAGAAAGCAGATATTTGATCAAGGGCGAATGCTGAATAAAGACAACAGCTTCCAGAACGCAATCTGAAAATGCAGAACCATTAAAGTTTGTTTTTACTTCTTTAGCATCAAATGATCGAGATGGGGAACTTTCATCGCAATGTTGTGTTGCCCCATGAGAACAGACACACACATTGTCCAAGAAGTAGATGCTGTAAGCTCACCTACCTTTGCATCATCTACACATGCATTATGTTCATACTCATATTGCTTTCACTGACAGTAAGAACTACATTTTATATAGGAGCAAATGGGGCAAAGACTCCTGTATATGTTTCTGAACAGAAGGAAAAAGTAAGAGTGGCGACTACAAGGCAGCCTAGACCCTACATAGTTATTCCTGTCCCAAGAAAAGATGAGAAGATACCTGAGCTTGACATGGATGTTGTTAGTAACCAATCACACACAGCACTTGTTTCTGAAATTGCTTTTAAACGCTGGAGACAAGATCGGCGGATCAGGCCGAATAAGGGGTTAATAGAGGTTGGACCTACACAGATAATGCATGCAGACACACCTGTGACAAGAGGCCCAAGCACAAGTCCCAAAGAAAGGTTACGCGCAGAGATTATAGCAGATTCTTTATGGCCACTTTTAGCTGTTGCTAGAAAAAGACGGATGGATAAAGACAGACTTGCTGAACTTTCGTCTACGCAGGGAACCCGGATAGATGTTCCTGCAAACACACCAGCCAGAAGAAGCTATGTTCATGCATTTAGAGACATAGTCATAGTAAACTACATAAATAGTTTGAGACGAAATTCCTGAAGAAGCAAAGAAACTAAATGACAAAGATGAATGGTGACGCCATATAAAGTTGAATTGACACCCATATAGAAAGATAATCGGGCCAGAGAGGCAGATGATTTATAAAGTACAAGAAGGTGCCAAGGTTAAGCGTCATCTTGGGATCAAGATTAAGAGATTTATGCCACAGGCTGGATGAAGATACTTAGTTAAAACGTGTACAGAGGCAATGAAACGCAAGCAGCAAAGCAATCATGAAGCTAGCCACAAGCTTTTAATAGACCAGACCGCGGCAAGCGCCGACATATACATATATACCTCTATAGATACATATGGACAAGTAAAGGATGAATGTTTCTACTACGTACATAAGCAGTACTGAACAAAGCAAGAAGTCCTCATTTCAGTGTCGCAGTTAAACAAAACAATTGCATTAAACAGAATAAAAGTTCAGCTAAGGACTTCACTGAACCATGAAAGCCAATGTCTTATCAAACTGGAATTGGCTGACATTGAATACAATTAACGTGAAAGAACTGAAGCTCCTGTTCAGAAAGGTCAAGCAAAAACAAAAGACGTCAGAGGACTATTGAAAATAAAATCAAATACAAGAAAAGGCTCAATTTCATAGTGTCCAGTCACGTGATGGAAGAAAGTTGGACGGACGAGATGATCACACCTACGCACGGAAGCCGACTGGTGCCCATACTCCTTAAAAATTCTCAAAGAACAGTACAAACTCAAGGCCAACTTCAAAGCACTAATTGACACTGGACCATTGAGGTGACGATGGATGATATTTTAATTGGTGGGAAGCTGGTGCAAAGACGAGCTCACCCGCACCTGGTTGTTCAGTCTGCATGCTGCTAACGTAAGTAGGAGAAATACTGACGGGGTTAGAAGCCAACCAGTTGTAGGGCACCACGTAGTTGGGAGTCCTATAGTGTGTGTAGCCAATGGGACATCGTACATTTAGTGATGTTCATAGCGGCCATTTTGAAAGGAGGGCTAAGTTGCCCCACTTGATGTTAACTATCCAATTACCTCTTTCTGTTACTCCACACAGATATAGAACCTATGCTTAGTTATTCACTTAGAACCAATCCCACCTCCCGAAAAGTTTTTGTAGTTTGCCACGTGAGATGACGTTGGTAATGGTACAGGTCAAAACATTGATGATGACCAGTTATGGGTATAAGAACCCAGCTTTTTTATGAAGTAGTTAGAGTCAGAGTATCAAGCAATTGCTGATGTTCGTTGTACTCCCTGTTTTATATACTTAATATTAAAACAGACGAACATTTGCCAAACTATTTGTGTCATCTTGATTATTGATGTATGAACACAATACGCATCCCCATCTATCTCCAGGGTACCGCTACTCATCTTAAAGGGCTGTAGAGAGCATCCAGTTCAAGGTAAATCAGTCAACCCCCACCAGTAAACTGGTACTCTGCCGGTCAGGAAAAGTGGCAGTATACAGAAATACCAGGACTTTTTTTTTCTGGACTGGCAGGGACATGCTGAGGCCCGTAGTGTTATGACTAGAGAAAATTCAAGGAGTCTTTCTTCTATTACTTTTACTTCTGCCTAGCAGCAGACCCACTGTACAGATACTCATCAGCAGCTTGGAGCGCGTATGGCGTGTGGGCAGTGTGTCTTTTGCTTGCTAACTTGTAAGACACTATTTTGGACTTCTAGTGCTTCTGAAAAGAGTCTTTCCTCTATTGCTTTTCTTCTGCTTGGAGGTGGACCCACTCTGCAAATACTCACCGGCAGCCGTGTGTGGGCAGTGTGTCTTGTGTCCTGTGTCAACTGGGGAGTTGGTGTTGGTGTTTGGCTTCTGAAGGGGCTAGGAACTGTGCCCCTCTTTTCCTTTGTTTTTGCCTGACATTATTCCAGGATGTCGTTAGAAGATCCGAGCACCCGGCAACAATGCAGACTTCAGGAGATCTGTGTGCAATTTGCTGGCCAAAGTGTTGTGTTGTGCCCACCCCCTTTTATGGCCACTATTCCAACTAGAAGTTCGTTGGAGGGTGCTGAACAAACAACGGATAGCATCCAGCAGACTGTTCCCCTGGCCCATGAAACTCACCATTCGATTTCTAAGGTGCGGCGGGGCCGTGACATTGAGGAATTATATACGCAAATTGAAAGCCATGCAAGGCTGGTACGGATGGGTGTACGGATGCTTAATTTCCATCAGACCGACCTGTGTTGGAGTCCTTATCTGGGGCCCCTAAGGTGCAGGGACGCTGTGTCTCTAACTTATTCCAGTCGGAAAGTTTGCTTACTGGAGAGGAATCATGTTCACCTCCACAACAGGACTGCCCATTTTTTTCTCCCGGCGAATCAGGAAATTAGTCTTTACATCAGACCTGCACAAAAAAAGACACTTACGAGCTGGAGGCCCGCCTTTCTGATGCAGCATTTCTTCAATTGCAGAACAACACCATAGCAGCCCTAACCATCTCATCAACACCCTTTTCCAAGCTTTACGAGTCCCTAAATGATACCTTGAAAGATCAGTCTACCCTCCTGGCAATGCTGCACTCGAAATTAATCTACTCGAAAAACCTAGCTAACGCAGTGGACAATAGACTGGACAAAGAGGCTGAAACGTCTCTAACATGGCAACACAGGCTATGTGACTTGGCTAGGCACAAGGAGATTGACAAAAATACGTTGATGGAGGCCCTCATAGAAGACTGCATGTAGATGAGATCATATCATAAAGCTTCAACTACGCCTTGCCCAAAAATGTCTGAAACTATGGGCGGCCAGGTTGATGCAATAGCGGTAGCCATCGGCACTGCTATCCTAGCCCATCCAGCAGCAGCATTAGATTTGGATCCTTATGGAGTAGCTATTGATCTGACATCATGCTGACCCACTACCTTAGAAGCTGCCGAGATATTTGGTATAATCTACTCGTCTCCAACAAGGATGCAATAGACTTACATCAGTCTCAGATTGTGGACCCCATTGAGTTGAATGCCTTGCTACTACCAACGGGACACGTGATACCTGTTTCCTTGAAATCCTTTTCAATATTCAACAAATCATCCCAATTGACTTCGGAGAAGCACAAAATCAAACTCACTTACCAACAACAGAAATTAAATTTAAAATATTAACAACTTCTACATAGACCGAAGTGCAACGGGTTGAGGGTATTCTTGAGAAACCTAAAGGGTGCCCCTAATAGTCCATTGAATGACCAAAGGAGGGAGGGGACACATCAAATCCTGAACTTGCCTGTGGAAACGGCCGAGGTGCTCCCCTCTCTTCATTCAGGCAGCCTATTGATGGTTGCAATATAGGAACTCTCGATGATACAGGGGTGTAGGCCTTCTTAGAAAACATCAGTGTCTATAACGAAGATGGCATGTGGGATTATCGAGTTTCTGAGATCCCGAGAATTGTGATGCAGGGTGGTGGTTTGAGGGGCAACTGAAAGTGTTGACTCAAACTCGGCCCCCTTTCAGATCGTGGAAAAAAGTGATTGCTGCAGTGTGCTAACCCTCAGGTGACAACCTACGATCAGCATCACTCTAATCCTCACAAACGTATAGATCTAAATGCAGTCTTAATAGCTGGAAAAGGATCTCCAAGGTTTGAGCATTTGGCTATTTTGGAAAGCATATTACCAGCAAATGACAACCTAATCCTTAATAGATGTTATGTTTTGAAACTGCTACACCACATACCAAACTTGAAATATATTAACACTAAAAGTATTGAGGTGACACCGAGCCTTAATCGACTGAGAATCTCCTCTATTGCTCTCGGTAAACTAACCAAGTCTCTGGTAAAATTGTACCACCGCTCCAATATCCATTGGCTTTGAAAATATTCCACGCCAAAGAAAGAAGAGGCTTGAAAAGTGTGTTCATAAGGAAACACGTCTACAACCAGGAGATAAATGAAAAGAAAAAGTCCATCAAAAAACTAAGCAATTTAGGAAAGGAACGCTTCTCGGTGTGAGAGAAAAGATAAGAAAAGAGAAACAGTCACTTAAAAACTGGTTGAAAATGCACCAACACCAGCTTTTGCTAGCCGACGGGGAGAGACTGTTAGGTCTGATAGCCAATAGAAACACACCGGAGATTTGGAAATTGCTGAACTCTTCAACTGTTCTACAAGATGCGATCTTTGAAAATTCAATATCGTCATCTACATGGGAGAAACACTTGCAGACTTATTCTCCAACAAGATACCGGAAGGACACAAAAAGATTATACTTTCTAATTTAGCATGGACCTTTCTAATTCGATAGGGAGGAGATACTCTCTTTAACAAACAAAGCAAGCTCATCAAGGGTGGCGGGCCCAGATGGCTTAACAAATGCCATCCTGAAGCAACATCCGGAGCACTGCGCCGACTTCATGCTGTCTTTGTTCAAGGAAATTAAAATGACAAAAAAATACCAACTTCTTGGACGAAGTCAATTGTGGTGCCGATTTATAAAAAGGGCGATAGGTCTGATCCTGCCAACTACAGGCCTATCGCCTTGTTGGACGAGGTAGGAAAATTGTTTCCAGCAATAGTTCTGAAACATCTCAACACATGGTCTCAGCAAACACACCAACAAGACCGCTGGCAGTCCGGTTTCAAAGAAGGGACGGAAACAGCTTCAAACTATTTTCTGCTTAGTTTGTTAAAATGCAGGGCCAAAGCTACCAAACACAACAAGACATGTATAGCATCAATAGACTTGGCCCATGCATTTGACGCAATAAATAGAACAACCCTTTGTGAAAATTGACAAAGTGGGTCTGCCCGACTGATCTGAGAGAAGCCCTGGAACTCATGCATTCTGGAATAACACTAAGAATACGGCTGGATCGGGTAGGAACTCTGTCGAGAGAAATTGGAACATCATCTGAGATAAAACAAGGCTGTAGACTAGAACCAGCCATATTCAATCTTTATATATCTGACATTGATGAGGCACTTGAGGATGTGAGATGCTTCTGCCCAAGGATTGCAGGTACTCCAGTCGGAAGACTACCCTATGCCAATGACCTTTTAATTATGGATCAAACAGTGGTAGGGCTGCAGAGAGAGACAATTGAACGTTTTGTCCAAATACATGGACGATAATTCATTAACTATTAACCCCAAGATGTCTAAAATCCTGGTAATGGGAGACGTAGACAGAACTCGCAGAGCTAAGAGAAGTTGGAGCCTGCCAGGGGTAAAAATACCCGAGGTTTCCTCAATGCAGTATTTAGGGCTAACTGTGAACAACAACATTGGTAGACCCTTATGGGGCAATGGCCGTGAAGTCAAAAGCTAAAAACCTAGCAACTCAGGCAAGAATAATTAGTCGCAAATACGGCAAATGTACCCTATTACCAGTAATCAGCTTTTATAAACTGAAGGTGGTGCCCATACTGATGTTTGGCTTTGAAACCCAACTACAACTAGCGGGCTCCTTGTGGCGCCAGGTTGAGGGAGTATTTTGTTGATGTGTTCTGAGCATGCCAACCTCTCTCCTGGTTGAAGTAATCAGGAGAGAGGTGGGTACTGTGTTCCTGTACTCCATCATGGTGTGGAGATCACTCCCGTTATTGAGGAAATGTTTAAAACCCTCAGGTGAAGGTGGGTTTGAAGTCTTACACAAGGCCATGATCTCAAACAGTGAGAAGTCACTAACTGAATGGAGGAGTACATGTGTGGAGATTTGAAAAAGCTTAGCATTAAGTGAAGAGTGTCTACGTGAAAATCCTGACTACATCAAGAAGAAACTCTTTGATCAGGATTGGGTAGATACAGGTGAACTGATTCGAACCATGAAAAGTGGTGGAGGGATAACGAAAGACAACAGGAAATGAGGTAAAGTCCCAAGATATTCTATCAAATTTCCCTCTCCTACCTTGAGACAAGACTATATGAGGTTCCGCTTTAACCTGTATCCAATAAAAGAGGTTCTTGAGAGGCGTAAAACAGCTGAACTGTGAAATTATACTTGCTGGCTTTGCCAAGGACCGCTTGAAATTTTAAACATTTGACGACAGAATGTGGAGCATTGAAAGACTTGAGAACGATGTACGCCCCAAGTTTCAAATTCCAATAATAACATCCCCTAGCGAACTTTGGGATCATTTGTGTCGAGGGAGGAGAGCTACAGAGATTTTAACTTTGTTGGCCTTCGTTAAAAAAAATCTTTGAGAAAGTAGCAGTGGAAGAAGATGAAAAGGAAGTGACTCACTGAAAGGACATGGACATTTGATGGAAACTAAGAGTTCTATAGAAAACATTAGAAAACCTTTTCAACTCTTTTATTGCTTTTCTTTTTTTTCTTCTTCTTTTTTTCTTCTTTTTGTTTATAACTCAATGGAAATTAAGTATTTTTTAGTGAATAGCATAAAAAAGTTTACATGTAATCTAAAGATATGCTTAATAATGGTTTTTTTTTTAATTAAAAAAAGATATATTAACTCTGATGACATTTGAGTGGTGAATTTTGTTAACATAAAAAGAACAGACAGGGTTATTCTTCATTTAAACTCTTTATTGATTAGATCTACCCTAATGGAAGTAGGGTGTGACTTGTTACCCTTAGGTTTTGAATTATCGGAGTAAACTGACGGTACAGAAACAGTGCTAAAGACGTCCCCACAACATTTTATCAAGGTTTTTCTAGATGGAGACCAGGGTAAATGTCACCTCTGAGGTCGCCCTCAAGGCAAAGAGGGCAGGGTTCAACAAGCCAATTAAGTATCTCCCCCTGAAAGTGAGGATTGTCCCCTGCTGATCTAGACTGGAAGGTGGAAGAACCTTTAAACCCGATCACATTTAATTCAAACTCCCACGACTGGTCATGGTGGGCCGGTGCATTGGCTTGTTCAAGCAATCAATAGAGCCAAGAAGCTGCTTCGCCTTTGGATTTGCGAATCGGCTCATGCAACTCTAGGGGCTTTGTTCAATTATTCAATAACACGGACCAGGATCTGGGCCGGTTTGATGTATTGTGCTTACAAGAGTCTTGGTTAAGAGATAACCCATATTGTGATGGTTTTATATGTTATGTAAACCTGGCTAAAAAAAGGCTGATGGGCAGGGCCTACTCAGGGTTGTTGGCTTCTGGTTTTGGACATATCAGAGGACAGGGGCCAACCTACAGCCATTTTTGTGATTTTTTATTTATATATGGTGCTATATGTGGTGATGATGTGTTTATTGACTCTGTAATTGATCTGCTTGATGAGGTTCTTGTTGCTCACAGAAATCCGTACATTATCGTATGCAGCTAATTAAACATCAAGCTGTTTGACAATAATGGGAGGCTAGCCCCCAACTGCAGTCTGTCCAAGAGGGCCACTTGATGGTCCAAAGATATCTCTTCTCGCGGTCTCCCTTTGTTAAATGGGCAAACAAAGGGTGACTCCCGGCTATGTCTACCTGGTCCAGGGGTAATAAACAGGCTTGTTTAGACTATTGCTTTGTTTCATTCAATGTTTTGTGCAATGTGCTTCAATTCTGTGTGAAATCAATGGAAACTAGCAATCATGATATGCAGGAGCTGAGCTGTGCAGGATCCATTTCCTCTCCTAAAAAACGCCTACACTCAGTGGTACAAATCACACAGGGGAAGAATCGACTTCGGATCAGGCCCAGAGAAGTCCCTGCTCTTACGGCTAAGCTGGGGCAGCACTGGGTGGGAATCAACTCTGAAGTTGAATACTCATGGACCTTTAAAGATTTTATGGAGTGTTCCATTGCCCATGATAAGGCTGAATTTAAATCCTTTCATGCCTACAATCTACCAGTGGTGAAGGCCAGAAAACGTCTCTGCTCGGATATAAGGACATTTAGGAGATGGAGTTGTGAGGGCTAGGAGTCCATGATTAGGATGTGTAGTTAAAAGTACAGAAAATGGACGATAGCAACTAGGGGGTCTATAGCACAATATGACGTGGAACATATGCTGAAAATAGTATGTAAATCGAACACTAGGTCCCTTTGGGATCTAATAAATAACAATGATAATTTTCAGTGCGCCTTGCAACTGACCGCAGTGTTGGAGGAAGCATGGACTGACAATTTTATCGGCCCTTTTTTCGAAGGAAGGACATGGTCCAACTCAAAAACTGTGCCCGTCTGATAATTCATGGTCCATTGTGTTTGACCGGGAGAACATCAAAGCTAGGATTAGGGGCTTGAGTTCCTCCGGGGCCGCTGAGCCCGACGGTCTGGGCAAGGCTGTGTTAAAGGAGGCTGTGGGTCCCTGGGCAGAGTTCATCTTTCTGAATTTTGGGCAGGTTGTATCCACTGGCACCATTCCTGAATCTTGGAAATCGGTAATTCTAGTTCCTATTTTTAAAAAGGATAACAGAGAAGACCCTAGGATAGCTCTTCTGGACATTATGGGCAAGTTATTTGCCTCAATCTAATTGCGTGACCTAAACACCTGGGCTATATACTCTGTGCATTTAGAACCAAAACAATCTGGCTTTATCAGGGGGGTGGGCACTAACCTAACCATCTTCCTGTTAAACTTGCTAAAGATTAACCCATTCAAGGCCAGGTCTACCTATTATTTAGCCTCTATCGACCTTGACTAAGCATTTGATAGTGTCGACAGGGAGAGGCTTTGGGCTAATCCTTTAAGATGGGGTTGTCCAACCGACTTGGTAGATGCCATTAGAGCTCTTCACACGAAAACTTCAATCGCAGTCAAGCTAGCTAGACAAGGTTCGATGTCCAGGAGAATCGAGAACAATAAAGGTTTAAAATAAGGTTGCCCTCTTGCCTCGCTATTGTTTACCCTTTATATTTCTGACCTGCCTGAAACCTTGAATGCTACCTCTGCCTTTCCCCTGAAAATTCAGGGACTCCCTATCCCTTGAGCTATACATGCTGATGATTTGGTCCTCATTGACCAAACTCCAGTTGGTCTGCAGCGCAGATTATTACAACCTATGACGTTCATAACTGCCAATAGCTTAAGAGTGAACACCAAAAAATTCAGCATTTTCATTTTAACATCAGCCCAGAAAGGAACTTTAAAAAAAGGAAAAAACAAAAAAAAACAATTTCCCTGGTACTTGGAAGGTACGAGATTGCCTGTAGTGGACTCAACTATATACTTAGGTACTCTGATCAATCAGAGTGTAAGCGAGAGACCTTGTTGCCAAAGGCTAAGAACTAAAATGAAAAGATTAGCCTCTCAGGGTTTGGCCCTTCACAAACGCTATGGGAGGGTCACAATAATTCCGGTGATGTCTTTTTATAAACAGAAGGTGGTTCCGGTCCTAACATATGGGGCCAAAGTTATGTTAAATCTTTCCTGGAAAGTGTGGGGACTCTTTGAAGGCCTGTTTTGGAGGTGAGTCCTGATGTTACCATAAAGTCTACCTGTTGCCATGATTAGGTACGAGTTAGGGCTTCAATCTATGGAATCCACAGTGCAATGGAAGATTATTGCGTTCTTTAGGAAGTGCATTATGTCTGATCACCTTCCTCCATTTTATATCCTGGGAAATGCTCCTGGGGAAGTATTGGTTGTCAGACCAATGGCAAAAGAAAAGTAGAGGTTGGCTGAATCATCTAAGTGTGTCAAATGAGGTTTTGGTGATGAAGCCAGACAAGGTCAAACTAAAACTAAAACACCAGGATTGGATTGATTGGCAGGAAAGAAGATCCAAGTACAAACTATCCTTGGATCTAGCTTTCGAAATTAGGGCGGTGAACCAATTGCCTTGGTACCTATCTAAATTTCCATCTTCTACCTACAGTGATACATTTATGATATGATATGATTTGATATGATATGATATGGTATTTATAACGCATCTATACACAAGTGTTTCAAGGCGCGAGGAAGCAAGGGAGGGGGAACAAAGGGAAGACAAGGACAATGATCTCACTTGGCTAGGTGACATTGAGATTGAGCAATAGCAGGGGAGCGGAAAAGGTAAATGAGGGGGGAAGGAGGAGGGGACAGTGCAATACATAGGATGAGCAGTAAAGAATAAATAAAAGCAATAGGTAAAAGTGCAGACAGCTAGTGGAGAGTGCAGGAGTAAGTGTAGACAACAAGTGTCAAGAGCTGGCGGGCACTGTAGGGATTCAGAAACCGCCCCCCAAGGGCAGGGGTTGCCCGGGAGGCAATGCAGGTGTGCAGCTGGTGGGGGAGGGGCCCTGGGCCAGAGATCAGAGGGTAGCCAGGTGACCAGTACAGTTTCAGTCAGGAGTTCCATAGGGGAGATGAGGAGAGAAAGCAGAAGCAAAGAGGACTGTCTTGAGGGGCTTCCGGAACCAGATATGGTTCTCCTCAGGTTTCAGGGAGGCAAGGAGGCTGTTCCAGAGGGAGGCCCCAGCAGAAGAAAGAGATCTACTACCAACTCGCTGCTTGGAGAAGCGACTGGCCATGAGGGAGTTGGAGGCAGATGAGCGAAGAGCTCAAGAGTTGGAGGTATTGAGGCCCCAGGCTCCAGAAGGCCTTGTGGACAACGCAGAGGGTTTTGAACGTAATCCTCGCAGACACTGGGAGCCAGTGCAGAGATTTCAGTCCTGGAGAGATACAATCCCTGGGCTTGAGTCCATCGACAAGTCTTGCAGTCCTGTTCTGGATGAGTTGCAGAGAGTGGAATTAGAAAGATTTAGAGAGAGGCTGTTGCAGTAGTCCAGCCTAGAGAGAACCAGAGCTCTAGAGACAGTGAGCTTCTGGGGGAAGGAGAGGAAAGGAAGAATACCTCTGAGGAGGTGCAGCTGGTAGAGTGACTTCTTAGAGATGACAGAGATGTGAGGATAGAAGGAGAGTGTGGATTCAAAGATGACCCCAAGGTTTTTAGCCTCACAGGTGGGAGAATGAAGAGGGCCAAGAGAGGACGGCCAGAAAGCGACAGGAAATGAGGGAGGAGGTGTGCCGATGAGGAGAATCCCAATATTACTGGCATTAAGGCAGAGATTGTTGGCAGCACACCACCCCTGGATAGCAGACAGACAGTCAGAAATGAGAGAAGAAGAAGAGGTGGTGGAATAGAGCCTGAAGATGAGCTAAGTGTCATCCGCATAGCATTGAAAGTTGGGGCAGAAAGCGGCAATGCGGTTGGCAAGAAGTGCCAGGTATTGTTGAACATCCAGGGAGAGAGTTTAGACCCCTGGGAACAACACAGGTTGAGATAGAGATAGAGGAGAGGAAGGACCCAAGTTGGCCCTGGGAGGGTCGATCAGAGTGGAAAGAGGTCAGCCAAACCAGGGCCTTTTAGGTGATGCCCAGGTTATCACAGAGACGGTTGAGCAGGATGGCGTGGTTGACCGTGTTAAAGGCAGAATAGAGATCAAGTAGGATGAGGACACAGAGGGCATTGGAGTCAAGGTTGGAGAGCAGGTTTTCACAGATGTTCAGGAGAGCAGTTTCCATGCTTCTGGCGGCTCTGAAGCCAGACGGATGATCATGGAGACAACTAACCAATTCAGTGTGAAGATTAAGCTGGGAGATGGCCTGCTTTTCCAGGAGGTTGCCCAGGAAAGGAGTGATAGAGATTAGGTGGTATTTAGCAGGGCAGGAGGGGGTCCGCTGAGGGTTTCTTAAGAAGAGGGTGCACAAGGGAGTGCTTCAGCGGTGAAGGGAAGACTTTAGTGGCAAAGGAGTGGTTGCAGAAGTCAGCCAAAGCCAGAGCAAGAGTGTCAATGTGGTCCTGATCGTTTTAGAGGAATAGGGGAGAACCTGTTTTGATGAGACTTTCATAGATCAGACTTGTCTAAAAACCTTGTCTGGGGAGAACAGGGTAAAGTCAGTGAAGGAGGGAGGAGAGGTGGCCACAGAAGGGCCAGAGGACGAGAGGGGAGTAGAGGGAGGAGGAGGAGAGGAAGAGAAAGAGGACAGGATGTCCTGAGTTTTAGAGATGAATTGAGAAGCCAGGGCCGTGCAGAGGGCCTGGGAGGTTACATGAGAGGAATACACTGCAGCAGGGTTGGCCAGCTCCTTGCAGATTTTAAAGAGTTTGGCTGAGTTGTTGGATGCCGCAGAGACGCGGGCTTGGATGAGGGATCTCTTGTTGGTGTGGACAGAGAGCCGGTATTGCCTTTGGAGCAGGCGGCAGGCCAGTTTGTCAGAGGATGTACAGGAAGCATGCTATTTCCTCTCAACCACCCTGCACAGATCTCAGTCATACCAGGGGTTGCACTTAGCTTTGAGCTTCAAGCGGATCCTCATGACAGGGGCAAGGACATCAAGAGTATCCGATATAGCAGAGTGGAGCATAGAAAGGGCTGTGTCAGGGTGTGAGTCAGCCGAAGGGGGACGAGGGGGTTGAGAAAGTGGTGGGTAAAGTCTCAACTGACACATGCTTCATGGGTCAGATAACCGAGAAGGTAGGTGGCAGTGCTGGAGTTGCCTTGACCTGAGGGGTGGAAAGACTAAGCTGGGAGGAAAGTAGAACGTGATCACTCCAGGAGACAGGAGTGCTAAGAGGAATAGAAAGGGGAAGGTCTGTAGAGATCATAACATCCAGAGGGTGCCCTGCAGATTGAGTCGGGCCAGAGAGGAGGATAGAGAGTGAGAGAGAGCTGCAGAGGTTGCGAAAGAGTCCAGAGGAAGGACAGGAAGCATCCAGGTGGATGTTAATGTCTCTAAGAAGGAGGAGTTGAGTGGTTGAGACCAGGACTGAGGAGGAGCGGTCTGCCCACTCAGCGAGGAAGGGGAAGATCTGACCAGGTGGCCGATAGATGGTAGCCACAGTGAGGGAATGGCTCGGAGAGAGAGAGAGCCTGTGGACAAGGCATTCGAAAGAGGAATAGACCTGCATAGGAATGACAGAGGCAGGAATACACTCAGGGAAGATCAGGGAGACACACACTCAGGAACGATTGGACCTGGGCATGGAGAGGATCTTGTAGCCGTCAGGGAGGAGAGTGACAGAGCTTGTGACAGAGCGGGCCGTGAACCATGTCTCAGTGAGACAGAGGACTTTGAGATCAAGTTCTTCCAGGAGGCAGAAGATGTCGGAGGAGTGTTTGAGAGATTTCGGTTAAATATTCTACCAACTAGAGAAGTACAATTTGTCAGGAAACAGTGCTTACTAGAAACCTCAATTTGTAGATTCTGTAGGTTGGCAAATTCTATCAAAATGTCTTATCACCTGTTGGTGGACTGCAAAGCCCTATCTGAAATAAGAACGTGTTATTTAGAAGACCTGGTTAATGAAGTAAGCTCTCTGTCCACACAGGAATAGTGGGAGCTACTGCTAACTGGGGGGGTAATAAGAATGTTATTTTTGAAGCTATGAAAATTATGGATCAAATATTGAATGGTGTTGATGTGTTGAAGGGGATGCAAAACAATTTAGTGTCAGAATAATATATTTTATGTGATGTTTTGTTGTTTGGAAAAATATTCTCTTTTGTGAAAGGTTTTAATAAACCAAATGCAAATTAAAAAAGTATAAAATAGCAATCCACTATGCAATGGTCAATCATTGAGGATGACCGTCCTCTTGTGAACGTGTATCTCCATGGTCTGTCACCGGGGCATTTACCGTTAAGCTCTATTAAAGATTGAGGCCTTAGGGGGTGGCAAAGCACCCGCATCCAATTGCGATTTAAGTGGGTCGCCTCTCAGTATTTGGCATGATTCGTCCACGAGTTGGCTTTCGTCACTGGTTTCGGCAGCCGCACTCAGTTTGGTATTGTGGTAACCCATCATTATAATGTTCTCCCTAACATCCTCCATTACTAAGTGTTCAAACAATTTCACCAGGTCTCTGTTAGTGACAGAGCTACTTTTTGGCGACAGGTAGACATTAGCTATTCTAAGGTTCTCATCACTGCCAAAGTCCTCCATCCGTATTACAAATGTTTGGTCTGAATCGACCGCCACCCTAATTATATTCAACGGTAGAGATGCAAAAACCTAAGACACCACTCGAGGGACCCTTTTTACTTTTTTTTTTAGCCAATATGGTGTATCCTTTGTAACTAGCCAGAATGAGTTCTTCAAAGTTCCATGTTTCCTGAAGCCAGCTAATATCAAATTGTCTGACACAACTCAGCCACTTGCCATCTAGCATTTTGTCTCTTGCTACCTGAAGTTCCATGGTACCAAATTCAGAACGGGGTAGTTAGGAAATGCCCTGACAGAGGCTACCACTGAGAGGGGGTAACATGGCTTATACATCTAGAAATAGGGTCACAGGCTTGGATAGACAGGGTCAAAGAGAGCAGGAGCGCTAGTGCCCCTGTCCGTATATATTTCCTTTAAAGCCATACGCCTCCCTAAACTTGTGAAGAAGTCTCAAGAAAGCTGGGAGGGCAGATTCCAGATTAATAATCAACAGGAGGAAGTTATCTGGTTATAAGGTTGCCTTATGTGTTTGTTCCCCATAACTGACACCTGTAATGACTCCTTCCTCTCTAATAGTCTGAATGTGCGTCTGGACCGCCAATGCAAAAAGTTAGATAGGCAACAGACATTCCTGCCATGTACATCTGGCCAGAGGACACCTATCTGTGAGATATCTGGTCACCCTCACCTTAGCAGAGGTACTGCTATATATCGCCATTACCTTTTTAAAAGCCTCTCCTATATTCCTGCCTTCCCCATCAGCTCAAGAGAAACGTCTAGTGGATCCTATCAAAGACTTTCTCTAGATCCAGGGAAACCATTAGGATCTTACTTGTATGCGTTTAATTAATGAGATTAACTTCCTTCCTTACATTACTCACGGCATGCCTTTCCTGAATAATGTCTGAGTGCTCTTTCTCTATTAGCAATGGCACTAAGATAGGAGGCTGTTTGGCCGCATATAATTCAGCATTGTCATTACATAGAGAAACATGATCTTTCGCCATCTTAGGCAGGACACTAATGTTCACCTCGCTCATGCTGAGCAAAACATCTCCCTGTGTTTTAATTCAGTTGAACACTTCTGTCAGAAGGTCCAGTAGGCTCTCCTGAAAGTTTCATAGAAAAGGGGTGTACAATAATCGGGTCCAGGTGAATTGTTTGTTTTGAATAGTCAAATAGCAAAATCACTAGATAAATACAGATTAAAAATAAATAAATAACATAATCACTTCTCATCTGGTGATAGCGTTTTGTTAACATTGCAGCCTCCTGCTGAGACAGAAGCGGGAGAGCAATTTGTCGTCCAGACACTCCTGCACATTTCTAGATTCATAAAATTCCTTAGTTAATAGACCGGCAAATAAATTCATAATGAGTCTCAATTTGGGTGTCTCCAAATGCCCCCTCAGAGAAGGTGATTTAAGCAATTCTATCACTACCCTCGTCAAACCACAGCGATTCATATGCAATGATATAGGCTCTCATGCCAAGTTTGGGGGTAAGTGGTAAAAGTGGTGGTAAATCTATTACTGGCAGAATTTGCCCCAACGAAATTACCGCTGGTGGAATAATGCCAAAAACCAGTGGGAAATCTGCCAGCGGAATTACCATCAAAAACAAAAATGGAAATTCTGCTGCGTCACAAGTAGAAAAAATTGGTGGTAATTTCATTAAAACTCAGTGCAGTTACCACCACCTAAAAGGTGGAGCTAAAAGCATCCATGTCATGGAAATGAATGCACAGGTGTCAATAATTGTCACTAAAGGTGTAGTTAAGGCGCACACCTTCCCCAAATACAAGCTACATGCAAGTTGTTTGGCTGGTTGCCAATACCATTGTTTTAAATCTCATTATGGGACTGTCGTGCTGGCAGAAGTCATCCCTGTGAGTAAAGGCATATATAGAGGAAACCCTGTTCCTGAGCTTAGTGCTGCTAGCCTTTTGGAAGGTGAGGAGTTATACTTACCTACTCAAGGATTTTTGCTCGTTTCCCACTGTTGAATCTCGTCACTCTTCTGTGTCCATGCCAACATTTTCTCATCCTACTACTGGTCGTGCTCATGTATGGGACCAGGCCTTCCATCCTGAGGGCATTTTCTAGTCAATATTACCACATTTTACTGCTGTTCCTCGCCAGAGTGTACCACCTTCATTTTGGTATCTGCGATACCTGAAAAGGTGTTGGGACACCATAAACCAGCTACATTTTCTTGCCTTGGTGGTCTCTGTTCTCCACCACTATTGTTCTGATGCAGGGGTAGTTTTTGCTGGTGTGCTGACCACATTTGCCTGCTGAGCCCCACAGGGTCTGCTGTGTGCAGGTTCCTCTGTCTTCATGGAGCCATCTCCATTTCTGAATTCATTTCTGGATGGTGGGTCCCTTTCCTGTGAAGAACGATATTTCTACTTTTAGACAATTGAGGTCATTTTTGGCTCAGGGTACCACTACCTGGCTGACCGGATCAATCATGTTGTCCTTTAAAATTAGCTATTACTTCTGGGTTGTTTCGCTTTCTGGGTGTCTGGAAGCAAACATTGCAAGAACTTACCACTGTGCCTTGGGTTGATCCGCTATTTCTGATGCTCACTCGCAGGGGTGATTGTGGGCCGTGGTCATCAGGCTGTGCAGGCTCCCTTCTGCAGTATCTCCTTATTGGTTAAGATAGATGGCCAAATCCTGCTCTGCTTCTCTGCTTCTCTGCTCCTGGGGTTGCTGGGTTTTCACCCTCCACTCGATCTAATTGTCTGGGTCTACAGTGGTGTCCCCTGGAGTGGATTGCAATGTATGTGTAGAAAGACACATATTTACCTGACTTTCCCTATTCTTTCCTATGGGGCTCTTCTCTCAACTCTGGAACTCCTACAAGTGGCACTGCAAGGTACACTTACCTGGTCTGCGGCATATTTATAGGGTTCCAGGAAATCTCCATCAAGCACTAGAAGACTTTTCCTGATCTATTATTGATTTCTAAACGTTTTTATTACACACCTGCCTAGGAGATAATGAAACAATAAGAGATTGTATCATCTTTGCCTCCCGATTCTCCTTGACCTCTCAGCAGCATTTGACACAGTAGAACACCAGACACTCAACGACAATCTACATCGCTGCATGATGATCAGCGAGATCATCCTCAGCTGGTTCCATTTGTGGCAAGGAATATACAAACACATTGGTACCAACGTTCTCTCCCGCGTCCTTTATCCCAAAAAACAATTTCAGATCTGCTGTCCGAGTCTTGTCCTCTCCCATCTGGATGGTGGCAATACCCATTTGGAAGGCCTCCCAGAGACTACTCTGGCTCCCCTGAGATGTGTCCTGCATGCTGCAGCACAACTCATCACAGGACTCTGCAAATTCCACCACATTACCCCGACCGTTATCAAACTGCACTGGATCCCACTGCAAGCCTGTGTCATTGTCAAATCCTTTTGCATCATCTACAAGGCTGTCACCATGTAATATCCAAGCTCACTAAGAAACTCAGCATCTCTGGAGGCTTAAAATCCACCAGAAGTACGGACATGGGCATACTCAAAATCTTCTTGTGCAGGAAAAAAAAACATAAGGCAGGCCTTCTCTGTCTACGCCCCACGACTTTGGAACCTCATCCCCATCAATATCCGCCCCCATTCTTCTACAGTACAGGAAGGAGCTGAAGAGCCTCCTCTCAAGGAATTACTACTCCCTAAAACCTAGGTCTATAAACCAGTCCCTCCCCACCATACCCGAGACTGCGTGATCTGATCCCCACTGTTTCCTCCCTGGTTCCCTGTGGATCCATTGGTGACAATCAACCTCCTCCCACAATTGCTAGATCCCCACTAGCTTGTTTCTTTGCTCCGTAAACTTGTTCTTCCCCCTATGATTGCAAAGCGCTCCATTGCTTCAAGAAGCTCAATAAATACCCCAATGACAATAATCTCTGTGTGTTGCCACTGTTTCCCTCCCTGGTGTGTAATATGCCCTTCCTAGAATACATTCTGGACATTGGTAGACCTCCTGGTTGTGTTGGCCATTGTGCTCCCCTTTGCTCTACATCTATGTGCTAAAAGTGGGATATAAGCATATACATCTTTTTTTGTGATTGGTTTATTACTAATCTTTCATATTTTCAAGAAAAAAACATTGTTTCATCAATTCCATGTACATGTCACATTGCATGATCTAGTTCTTAAATATCATGCACAATTGAGTAAAATTGCATTAGTATTACAATTGCAAGGTTAAAACTTTGTCAATGTCATAACTGATATAATCATGGAGGGTGTTTCCCCCATTAAAAACATATTCCAGCATTCATCAGCCATCAGAGTTTTAACGTTGTTAACAATTCACCTAAATGGCGTGTTCTTGGCAACGCCAAGCCACTACAACCCACATCTAGATGTTTTATTGATTCAATCATTCCAGTCGCTAGATAGAATTGACAATCAGCCTCCATTTCATCAATCTGCTTCCGCACAATCAATACTTTCCTAGTCGTAAAAATGGATCATGATAGTGAGGCCAAGGAAACTTGGATAGATACTTCGAGAGTGTGTTGAGAGTTCTCCTTTTGTTGGTAAGGTTTATTGACAGTCTATATCTATTTCTTTTATCTAGGGTATCTATCCAGTCCTGGTGCACAGTTTCTTTTTTGCTGCTGCAGGATTTAATATTAAAACATCCCTAGAGATTCCCAGGCTTTTTAGCCAACTCGCACATTTAGACTTCCAATTTCCTAGAGCCAACTGTCCTGGTTTCTTAGAATGTCAAATGAGGGAAGAAGGTCCGTCATGACGCACTTCTGAATCATGGACACTGATTTCCACAGGGTGACTGCATGTAACGATTGTAAACCCAATTCATATCTGATAGAAGCAGAAGGGAGTCTGTTTGGAAGGCAAAGTACCCTTCTCAAGAAGGCACCCTCTAGCATATCCCAATTTTGGCAGGGAAGATATAAAGCTGCTTCCACTCCATAGGCTAACATTGAGATGACCTTTTGTTTGTAAAAGGTCAGAACCGGTAAGATAGTACACTTACCATATCTCCTACGTAATGCTAAACCTTGAGCAGCCAAGCTTTTACCTTTAGATCTTAGGGCCAAAGGCCAAGGATTCTCATTTATACTTTGGTTCAAACAGACCCCCAAATAGACAATCGAGTCTACACATTCCAACCTCTCATGACCACATACCATTTCAATAAACATTTTGATGAACTCAAGGTCATGATTTTAGACTTTTTTACATTCATTTGCAGATCAGTTACCTTTATGTAAACCTGGAGTTGGTCTAGCCTACGCTGCAAGCCTATGGGTATTTATGTTGACCAAATCATCTGCATAGAGCATCCAGGGAACAGCTGTTCTGTTTATTTTGGGAGGAAAGTCATTTACCACCCCGTGGCTAACACACAGAGCAGACACATATAGATTAAATAGAGCAGGGGCCAGAGGGCACCCCTGTTTCAAACTCCTATTTGTACTGATCTTTTTTGAGAAAAGTATTTTTGTGGATAATCTAACATGGATCGAAGTAGATACTGAGGACACTTCCGACCTTCAGTTTCTCCCAAAGCCTTTCTCTGCTGATGCTATCAAAGGCTTTTTCTAGGTCAACAAATGTTAGGTATATTGCCCTTGATAGTTCTAAGTTTATCAAACTCATCAGAAAAAGGTTTAGGTAGGTTCCCACACCTCTTACAAAACCCGGCTGATGGGGGTCAAGTCGGCCTGCTCCAATTGCCCAGCTCTTCAAATGATGCAAGATTAGAGAAACAAATATCTTACCCAAAATATCCAAGAGGGCGATAGGGCATAGTTCTTCTTGAATATGGGTACTACCAGTGCAGTTTTCCACAAAATCTTTACCTCTTCAACCAGCATTACCTGTTTGAATAGCAAAAAAGTGAAGTCGGGCCATAAACCCAGCGCTTCCTTAAGGATTGCTTTGGTAAGCCTGCTCAGTCCAGGGACCTGCAAGGTGCTTAGTTTCATAATTAAGCTTTCTATATCATCCTTCTCAAATGTGAAGGAACATTTCTGTTGTATCGGTTACGCCTAAGAGCCCGACGCAGACGTTATGTCCTACCTCGCGCACCCTAGGCCATCACATAACCCTGACGTCAGGGCAACCAACTGTCATCTTGGCAACTGCTTTCTCACCCAGCCAGCCATATGACTGGGGTCTTTAGTACGGTATCACTTTAATTAATAAAGTATATGTATATTTTTTATTGGTATGGTTGAATATACAACATCAACCTTTCAATCAAGGAAAAGAAGAGTGCTAGATGATAAAAAGAAGCAGTAACTATCAAGTAGAGAGAAAAGGTCAGAAACTAAGAAGGGCACTTTATACAGTTGCTTTTAAAATGTACTGTGATTTGTACAGCATATAAAAAGCATAAGACGCACATTTAGAAATAATCTTCACTTAAGTCTAGCGATAAAAGAAATTTGATGATTGCAATTCTTGACAGTTGTTCTTCTAGTGCAAAATAGTTTGTGCCAGAATATCTTTGGTGTTAAGATTTTAAGATCTTTAAAATGGATTTTTAGATAGAAATCATGTTTGTGGGCCACAATGTGGCAAGCTGTTATCAAGTGTCTTAGAGACTCTGGCTGTTTTGAATTTTAGAAGAATCTACATACAGTACCAGCTTCCACTTTTCCATTACTTCCTTTGTACGCCAGAGAAGCCTGAATCGTAGAAATGCTTGTCTAAAGGCTGGAGATGGTGATTTTGCCAGGTAGAGTTCAAGGGTACAATACTTATTCTGAGCAAATGGATTGTTCTTCAGGTCTCTATACATCAGACATAGCTGCCTAGTATTAATCCAATCTTGCTGCCAGAGTTTCTCTTTAGCACAAGTTGGATTATTCAGTAGGAGTGCAGATGGCATATCTGCTATTTTCATGATGTTCTTCGTTTTGCGCTTCAATGGCTTGATGACTTCACATAGTTGGATAGAATATATAGTAAAGAGCCTGATCTGGCTGACAATAAACATTTTCCGTACAAGGCGCACAATTTCCAGGCATACAAACTATACAGAGATAGCAATCCTAGTTCATGTCTGACTAAAGGTTTTGGTTGACTGGCAGGTAGCGATAATACACGTTTCAAGAACATTCCTTCAAATTTGAGCCAAAATGATTCAGATCTTCATGTTTTGCTCTCAGCACCATACAAAATTATCTGGACAACTTTTTGATTGCAAAAAGTTAACACCGGTATACAACAACATTTTCCATATTTGGCGTGTATTATTCGGGCTTGGGCAATAGTCGTAGTCATTTTGGAGTTGAGTCTGTAATATGTGGAAGATCAGACGTATGATCATTTTTATTCACACCTAAATAACGATATTCATGGACCACTTGAAGTTTTAGAGCCATTGTCATTATGCCTCATCCCGCAATGTAAAACATTAGTTTTCACTCTTTTTATTGATAGCTTGTTGTCTTTGGCATATTCTCCTAATGCAGTTAAGATAGTCTGTAGGCCTCTTGGTGTTTTTGATAAAAGGACTAAGTCATCCACGTAAAACAGCCATAAAATCGGATGAGGTCTTAATTTTTGTGAATCTGAGTGCAGGCCAACAAGCTTTTTTCAGAGACCATAAATACAAAAAATGAACAGGGCAGAGGCAAGGATGCACTACTGCTTCAAGCCTTGGAACGTCAGAATCGGGGCAGATAGTTTAGCATCCAATGAAAGATGAATTTGAATTGGTGTATTAGTGTGCAGCAGATTTTCATAAAAGGTAGCAGGCACCCCTCTCCAGAAAGAACATGGCATTATGACCTGTTCAGTGTTTTTTTCCGCACTTTTAGAGTCTGCAGCCATCGCTTTTTGCTCACTGTCCCTTTCACAGATGGGAAATAACCATTTGCATATCAGTCGAAATGCTATGGCAATTCCCCTCTGAACAAGAATACCAACAGCAACCCCATACACGTGTTTCAGCCTTGCTGGGCCTCATCAGTGAAGTGGAGCTGTGCTTCTCTGAGCACAGTGAGCAAAGGGTCCACGTCTGGGTTATCCCAGGTAACTTAGGGTGACCAACCCCAAGTTCCTCGAAAACCTTTTTTTAGTGTGCAGCTGGTTTATTAGAGTTCGAATAGAATAGTGGCAATAAGCCTCGACAAGCTTAGCCATCAATAATTCTCTGGGTACTGAGTCAAAGGCAGTTGTGAAATCAACGAAAGCCATATAGATTGGCTGTTTTAATGAATTTCCATGTGCTTTAATGGCACTGATGGTAAATAAATTGATTGTGGTGCCTAGAAATTATTTCTGTTTGAAAAGGGTCTCCTAAGCTTTATCACTTATCCAGCAATTGAAGTCTCTTAGGAGTAGTCGCGTAAAAATCTTGCCAGGAGCGTCCAAAAAGGCAATTGCTCTATAATTGATCGGGCACTGTCGATCACCTTTTTTAAAGATGGGAACGATTATCGATTTTAGCGATGAAGGCGGTATCGCCTTCGTATTTAGTATGCATGCAAATATGGTCAAGAGAACTTTGGCCCAGGCCTCGGGATGTTCTTTAAACATACGATTGTTGAGACCATCTGGGCCCAAAGCTCTGGACGAGCTTGATCTTGAAATGAAATGTATAATGTCATCCTCATCAACACTAAGATCGATGTTATCAGACATTGACTTAGGATGAGGGAGTTTACTAGCAGAAAGAGGAGCATATAATGCAGTGTAGTGATCATTCCACTGCTGTTCTGAAACTGCATTAATCAGCATCAGAACCTGTGTGAGGTGGGTCGCATTATTCAGTACACATTGAGGCTGAATTTTAGGTTGCTGTGGCTGCAAACATGCGCTCTCCATCTTTCTGCAATAACAACGCTTTTCTAGCTCAAATCCAATTCTTATATTTGGTATTGAGCTGCGTGAGGCTTACATGAATGGCTAGAAAAGTGATCTTCCTTTTGGCCCGCCGCTGAGCTGTCTTCCTTTCTTCTGCTTCGAGGGCATATGTATGTTTGTGCTTCTGAATTATTTTTGTCATCATCGATTGCTGTTGATTGAAAATTTGTAACGCTGCAACATAACATCCTTCAGTGGAGGATTTAGAGGAACGCAATGCAAACGGATTGGCTATTAAACAGTTATTTAGATCTTTTAAGGACTTCTCTGTCCATCCAAAGTGATTCAGTTATAATGATATTACCATTGTTAGTATATACAGTTGGATTAAGGAAATGATCATGCCATCTCCAAGTAAAGGAGAGTACTTCATGGTCACTGTGTTTTTGTGGTTTAATTTCAAAGTTTTCTGCAACTGCAAAGAGATTTTCATTAAAATACATATAAAATAAATAATGACTTCATGTGAGAGCCTCCACCAAGTGCTCCGAGATGGTATGTCGCCGGGTAAAGATCTGTTAAGCATTGCTAGCTGCCTGTCTGCCATAAGGGTAAACAAGCGTTGTTTAAGTTAGTGTTATGTACCAGTTACATCAGAGAAGCAATGGAGATTCAGGTCACCTAGTAATATAGTGTGTGTTATCAATGCTTCACTAGTAACAAGATCCAAAAGAGCTTCCAGATCATGAATGAACATGTCTGTGCCTAATACGACATGACTCAATATATATTGATTAAACCAATGGTTTTAGCCAAGCTTTTAATCTTCACAAGCTGTATATAAGCGTTTCGGAGCAGCCCCGGTTCTAAATGGAAGCCTGTGGCAATCTTCATTGTGACTAGCAACCCTGCCATAGGTCTGCCTTTGAGAGGAATTTTTGCGGGCACGATTGTGATGTTATGACCATCCAAAAGGGGGGTGGACAGCCAAGTCTCCTGAAGGCTACAATATCATAATAGTTTAGATTGTTTGAAGATGCACTCATGAGATGCACGAATCCTGGAGTGGTCCAGCTTGCAAGTTTAGAAGCGTGTCTGTTGTGTCTAATGGATGGTTATGCATGAGTCACGAGTGGGCTAAGTGGGCGAGTTAAGTTTGTTGTGGGAGCATCTAAATGGTGCACAAGGCGAGGAGCTGTTGGCATACATGTCACATTTAAGGGTGGCAACAAGATAAATGATTGTTCTGAGCAGTCATTTAATTCTGGTTCAACAGATCGATGAGGTGGGAAGTCTTGTAAAAGAAGAAAGCCCAGATCAAAGAGATTTTCTCTTGCTTGCCCCACAGTGTTGAGGACTACTCCAGACTGTATCCATAGTCTTGATATCGATAGGTCTGAATCCTTTAAGAAATCAACTCTATTTATATCAGATGATGATATGTCTTCTAAACTGTGAACATCGCAACATATATTCTGGATGTTTGACCTGTTAAGGTCATATGTCGAATGCGGACTTGCTCTGCATTGTATGATTAAATTATGATAATGTCTACATTGGGCCTGATGTTTGTCTTGTGTGGAAAAGGGAATGTCCTTTTTTACGTTTTGATGGGATATGAAGTTTGGTGCTACTGCTCGTTAAACGAAAGTCACTTTTGGTACCAGATAAGGGTTTACGATCTGAGGTTGGATTTTTTCTGTTGAAACGCATGTCGTCATCTAGAGTAGACAAGGAAGGTCCATTAGATTTCTTTTGGAGGTTACGGGCTGGATTTTGTGAGGAGCTAATGTAGAAGGTGACTGATTTTTCTATTTTTCCGCATCTCTGTTCCAATGTGAGAAACTCATTGTTTCTCCCAAGAGATGGTTCTGGGTGTGGTGGCACGTAAACCTGGGAGGAAGTTATGAGAGATGAATTAGACATCTGTTGATTCGTAGATATGGATACGAGATCATCAAGAGGATGGTATTGTAATTTGGCTGCCAGATTTAAGTTACAATTAGTTGTTTTTTTAGTGCTAGTGCTTCATACTTATTGATGACAGCCGTTTTTGCTATCTCCATTTATTTGTTGGGCGTAGATAGAGATCGAATTAACTGCTCTGAGCTGGTGCATGGCTGCGTAGAGATTCACTTTAGGTTTTTAGTCTTTTTAGTTGTTGGAGGAGGTTTTGCACATTCTTTCTTAGTGCCTGAACATATAGTGAAAGTAGGCTTGTCCAGAATGCAATTTGAAGTTGGCAGGTCTATTGCAGTATGTGTTAGTTCTTCTGCAGACTCCAGACGAGCTGGCACTGTGTCGACAGTTTTATTAGTTTGTTCTGTCTGTGGCAGAATTGTCTTCATTCCACATGGGATGGGTAAAGGAAATATTTATGAAGAAACATTGAAACATATATTATTGTTATGCCCAGCGCTTTTTAAGCAACAAATTCTATATTTCTATATTTCGAGCAATTTGTAACACACTTGTATGCTGTTGACACGGAAATGTTATGGCATCGAATTAGGCATAATACCTCTACAGTCCTAAAATTGAGAATAATGGCATTCTTAAAAGATTTCTGTGACTTATCCTGAACGATTTATATGAATACTTCGAGCAACTTGTAACACACTTGTATGCTGTTGACACGGTAATGCTAAGGCACCAAATTAGGCTTAATACCTCTACAGTCGTAAAATATGGAATAATGGCATTCTTGAAAAAGACACATTTCTGTGATTGACTCTGTATGATTAATATGATCTCTTTCCCTCTTTTTTGGCTGATTGGATCAATAAGAAACAATGTTCTGCACCTTTCTACTGAAACTTAGGAATTCTAATGTTGCTTAGATTAAGCTCGAATGAATTGCGATCAAACTTGATCCTCTTAATCATGGTATCCTTTAGATGTATTATTCTATATGGTTTTATACGACTTGATACTTTTATAATGTTCTTAACATGTCTTCTATGAATTGTGATTGAAGATAATTGTATGAAATGTTTTATCGTTCTCTGATGAACTATTTTGTAAAGGTTTAAACAAATAAATAAATAAATACATAAATAAATAAATAAATAAATAAAGGAAATAACACCAGTACACTGATTGCGGTCTTGGTCTGTATTTTGTAGTTTTTAGAAGCTTCTGCCTCTTTTCGCAGAAGTTGTGAAATGAGAGAGAGTGTTAATAGTGGTGAGGCTTATGTCAAGAAGCGAAGTTGTAGCAAGTTGAGGCAAGGTTATTCCGTGTGTACATGGAGGGTTGGATTGCTTTCTAGGTTTTGGATTGTCAAACGATATGGATAGTTCAGACAAGCTGAGTGTGGAATGAGCAAATACACTGTGAAAAATTGGTTTCGCAAAGGGGAGGCAGAGAGTTCAGTGAGGGTGGGTCTGCCGTGCCCGTTGTAGTTAAATGACCCGTGTGACTGTCACAAAATTCAACCGAAGGGCTCATAGCACTCCTTGTCTCCTGATCGTTATCTAAATTGGGCTGAACAAGTATGTTATCTCAGGTGGTAGGAGGGAAAGGCAGATTTTTGATCGAAGTAGGTGCCCAGGGTTTGCTGTGTATTAGCACTGCAGTGGTGGAAGCTATATGTTTAATTGTTGGAATAGTTTCTGAACATTTTCGGCTGAATGCAGGGAAGTCGGCACTGTAGTAGCTAAGGTAAATGGTTCTACAGGCCCTGCTGAGAAACCCGCCGCCATGAAGGAATCAGGCGGCGAGGTTTTGTCACTTGTACAGAAGATCATGTCATGTGTTTTGATTGGTGCAAACGTGGAGGTTAGACTCTGATCACCCGCAGACTGTGCTGGCACTGCGTTGACTGCAGTATTCGGAGCCTAAAAGCCTCGGATGTCGGAAGTAAGTGATTGCGCTCGTCTTCGAGTGGGCTAAATTGTTCTTATTTGCGCTAAGCGTGGGTACATTCCTAGGAGGTGTAATGTTCATTTTGGGTGCCGGGAGAGTTTGTTAATCTCTTTTTTGAGCAGGCATGGCTGTTTTTAAACACCTGTCGATATGCTTTGAAATTAATACTTCGGCTAAGGGTGGACAATGAACTATTTAGATTAAGTCACTGAGGTATGTTTTAAACAGATAAGAAGATGGTGAACTTGTCTGATGGCGGTGGTAAAGTAGGACACACAAATCACCAGTTGCTGCGCCGCTAAGCAGCACTTCTCGAATGTGCGCTCACAAATGCGCGCATTCAGTGTGGTGTCACGTGCCCGGAAAGAAGGGTCACGTGACACAGTGAGAGGGGAGGAGAAATAAAGGAACCACCGGAACTGGCGGTTTCGCGCCAGTCCGTGTTTACGCAGCAGCCAACGAGTCGCGTGTCTTCTTTCCTGCGCGGCGCCTTGCATGCTCCGCGAGCCGAGCTGAGTTATCAGAGGCCGCGATCATTCCACCGCGGCCTGATAAACATCACATTCAGGTTAAGTAGGAGAGCTGGGTAAGTGGGAGGAGCTTAGATACTCTACAATAACAATAATCCAATAGGATGTCTAAAGCAAAAGAGAAAAGAAGTATGCAGTTAATATGCAGATAATAATCAGGTAAGACTTCTAGTATGATCAGTTTTAAGAGTTCATATGCACAAAGGAAGAGTCCCTTAGGCATAACAAACTGATTTCTTATTTAGGATCCAAGCAGTGAGGACAGCCAAGCCGCATTTCCGAGCACTTCTCCAATGCACGTGTGGGCTAAATAGGAGATATGGGTAAGTGGGAGGAGCTTAGATACTCTACAGTAACAGTAATCAATAGGATGCCAAACTGATTTCTTGTTTAGGATCCGCGCAGTAAGGACAGCCAAGCAGCACTTCTGAGCACTTATCGAATGCATGTGTGGGCTAAGTAGGAGAGCTGGGTAAGTGGGAGGAGCTTAGATACTCTACAATAACAGTAATCAATAGGATGTGAAGCTGATTTCTTGTTTAGGATCTGGGCAGTAAGGACAGCCAAGCCGCACTTCCGAGCACTTCTCCAATGCACGTGTGGGCTAAGTAGGAGAGCTGGGTAAGTGGGAGGAGCTTAGATACACTACAATAACAGTAATCAATAGGATGCCAAACGGATTTCTTGTTTAGGATCCGCGCAGTAAGGACAGCCAAGCAGCAATTCTGAGCACTTATCGAATGCACGTGTGGGCTAAGTAGGAGAGCTGGGTAAGTGGGAGGAGCTTAGATACTCTACAGTAACAGTAATCAATAGGATGTGAAGCTGATTTCTTGTTTAGGATCCAGGCAGTAAGGGCAGCCAAGCAGCCCTTCTCCAAGCACTTTATAAAGTATATAAACATACCTTGTGTTGTCATACGTTAGTTCAAGTGGCGACGAGGAGGGATCACCAGGCACAACGCGGAATGTGGCATTACAAGACACCAGTAACAGGGATTGATCAGATGTGGAGCGGGCTCCGGGGTTATCAGAGGGCCCAGGCTCTGTCAGAGCCGCACTCCAACAGCGTTAAGTGTGGTAGTGTTAGAGTGGGCATCCAGTTCTGCTGAGGCGTTGGTGGCATTACGGCAACTTTCATCACGACGCATGGTGTGGGGGAGGATCTGGATCCCTCATTCAGGATCGAAGGAGGTGCGATGTACATAAGCACAGGTATTTGCTGTAAACATACTCTAGTGGCCTGATCCTCCACTGCCTTCTAACTATCGCCCGATCTCACTTTTACTGTTTCTTATGAAACTTCTTGAGTCATTCTTGTTGTCCTTGTTTATGGAATCCACAGACCTTTTTGACATCACCCAGCAAGGCTTTAGGCCGGGTCGGGGAACAGAGAGTGTCCTGGTCTCGGCCCAGGACAACATGGCCTGGCTGGTGGATGCAGGAGGGGTTGGCGCCCTGATTTTATTAGACCTCTCTGTGGCATTTGACACCATAGACCAAAGCATCCTGCTTGCCCGCCTGACTCAAATTGGAATTTCGGGTCCGGTGCTTACCTAGTTCACTTCGTTCCTGGCCGATAGAACCCATACCCTTTCACTTCCTCCGTGTCTTTCGGGTTCTTCTTCTCTTTGCTGCAGTGTTTCGCAAGGCTCTGCCTTGTCTCTCATTCTCTTCAATATTTAAATCTGGCCTCTTGTGTGTCTCATCCGCTCCTTCGGCATCAGGTGCTACTCTTATGCCAACGACCCTCAGATCCTGATCTATTTAGATTATGATCAGACTGAGTTGTCGTTGTGCCTGGATCGGTGTCCGACTGCCGTGGGGGCTTGGATGAGCCACAACTGGCTGAAGTTGAATGGAGACAAGACATAGGTGCTGGTGGTGGTTTCCCGCCCAGAACCCTTACTTTGGGTGTCTTCTTTTTGGTCCTCCTCTCTTGGCCCCCTTCCAGTCCCGGCTGTCAAGGTGAAGAACGTGGGTGTGATTGTCTCTGCTTCACTTTCTATGAAGGCACAAGTTTCCTACTCTCTGCAAGGTGCGCCATTTTCACCTCAAAATATTAAAGAAGGTGCTTCTGCCTATATCTCTACACTTGCGTTCCACCCGTAGTTGCAGCCTTGGTGTTTAGTCGCCTATATTACTGCAACTTAATAAATCACTTGGCCTTCAGGAAAGCTTTAAAAACCTATCTGTTTTAGTATCATTGTTGCAGCTTATCTTGCCGCCCTCTCTTCCTCCAGCCCCATGATACCTTTGGGTGACCGAGCACTTAACAAGTTTACGTAACATAACTCATGTGAGGGAGGTAAGATAAGCTTTCCTCCGTATACTTTGTCTAAGCGACAATACACGCCCCCACGTGGCCGTTAAGGCCATTACAAGCTTTTCTCATACATACTACTTTTCTCATATATAATCTTGCAAACCAGTGAAATCGTAAAGGAAGAGATGGGGATCCGTTTTCCTCATAGTTCGGGCTGTACTGTGGGCTGGTAATCATCCAACTTAATCTGCATCCAAGAGATTCCCTCTCATGCTGAGGTGGCCCAGACTGTGTGTGAGTTATCTATCCAAATACTGTAATACTGTAACTAAACTCAGGTAGTGGCGTTGTTGTCTATAAGGGTACATGAATGGGACTGTCCCAGCACTATCCGGAAATGACAGTGCGAGGTACTCCTGTCTGAAGATTGCTAGGATACGAGACATCACCTTGGGGTTAATGTTACAGTAACATGTGCTCAGTTGGCAAACACTTTCTACACACAATAAGTTTGGATTATTTGTCAGTGGGGTGGTACTTCACCACCTGTGGTACTCTGTGTGAAACTGTCCCAACTCCATCCAGAAGGGACAGTGGGCGATACTCCTGAATGAAGTCTGTCGGGATGTGGGAAAATATCCTGGAGAATTGAGACATCATGTAAAATTTAGAACCACCACCCAAGGTGTTGGCCTACCCGAGTAAAACCACCAATTCCTTAGGAAGACTAGAGAGATTTATATAAATATTACTTTTTGGTGAGAGATATTCAGACGAGACGGAATGTTCTACCCTTATGTGTTGCTTAGGTGCTGAAGCAGTGAGAATAATCAAGACTTCCCGATGTAGTCGATGATGGGGGAGCTAAAGGGGACAGAGGGGACGGAGAGGGATTATATGGCATGGCTATGAAAAAATTGCAAGCGCAATTACAATTGCAATTGCAATGTAGACGGTGCGGCATCATGGGCCATTTTGCAAGGTTATGTAAATTAAATAACAAATCCCAGGATGGGGACAGGAATGTACAATTTGTGGGGACGAATAAGACGAGTGGGCAAATAAGATTGTCAACATTGTGGGGGAGTTGGAGAAGGATGATGAAGAAGAATTTGTTCCCCCTGAAGTGGAAATTACTATGGCAGGTTGTCAGTTAAAGGCATTAGATTATTCTGGATCCCCCTACACCATTATTTCTGAAGACATGTACAAGGAGGTTTGGGGTGAGAAAGGGTATATTTTACACAACACAGATATATGGCCACGTGCATAGAGTGGTGGGAAAATAGACATCATCGGTTTTGTATGGGGAGATATTGCCTATGGAGACAGGATAACAAGAGCTAAAATGTATGTGGCCATTAAAGGGCATTGCTTACTGGGGTAGCGTCAACAAGGGAAATTGGGCATAGAGTTACATCCAGGTCGGGAACTTCAAGTGAGATTAGTGGAAGTGAATATAGCAGAGAAATTTGCCAAGAGTGTGGGTTCAAAATTCAAGTGTGTGTTTGGGCAAGGTATTGGCACATTGAAGGGATACTGCCACAAGATTGAATTGTCATCGCATGCTAGACCGTATGTACACAAAGTAAACAATCTTCCTTTGAGAGTAACAGAAAAGGTGAGAGAAGATTTACAGGGTTTATGTGAACAGGGCATGCTTGAGCCTATTGAAAGCAGCGCGTGGTTGTCCCTTATTGTTGTAATACAACGATCCGATGGGCAGATCAGATTATGTGTCAATCTGACGGATCACAATAGGCCCATTTGGGTAACTAGACACCCCTTGCACAAGATCAATGAGATTCTCATGACCATGCGGGAGGCAAAATTGTATTCTACATTGGACCTTTCGTCTGCATGTTATCAAGTTGAACTACAACCTGCAGCATGTCTATTAACGGCTTTCATTACCCTGATGGGCGCTTACCAATTCAAAAGGTTGCCCTTTAGATTGGCATCTGCCTTCGCTGTATTTCAAATAGTTATGGATGATGTGTTCAGGGATGTACCTAGAGTGCAGTGTTTTCAGGATGAAATTTTAATTTGGCCGAAGAATGAATGTGAACATGATCTCAGGGTGTATGAAGTTTTACTGAGATTGGAAAGGACAGGATTGACCGTCAAGTTAGCCAAGTGACAGTTCAAAGTGCATCAAGTTTCTTATTTGGGCCATATGCTCACTAAGGAAGCAATGGTACCACAACCTGAAATGGTGGATGCCATTGTTAAAGTTAAGTTACCTTGCAACAAAGACGGACTAAAATCATTTTTAGGTCTAATTGAATTGTATCTCAAGTTTGTGGCCAATCTGGTGGTAAAAAGTAAGCCTCTACACGCTTTGTTAAATGACAGGATAGCATTCAGCTGGGGGCCGGTAGAAGAAAGTGCATTTATGAGACTAAAAAGGGATATTACCAACATTCCGACTTTGAATAGGTTCGATCCTGCTGCTGAAACCATTGTATCAGTTGATGCATGTGTGTCGGGTATCGGGGTAGTGTTGAGTCCGTTTAGAAGGGGCAAGGAAGTACCAGTGGCCTTTGCATTGAGAACTTTAACTGACACTGAATCTAGATATTCTACTATCGAACGGGAAAGGCTGCCATGTTATTGGGCTTCTGTTTATTTCAAAACATACATTTGGGGCATACCCTACAAGGTTAGGAGTGATCATAAGCCATATGCTCATTTGTTAACCACGAAATGGTCTGTCTTGGCAACTCCTATGAGAGCCAGGTGGTTAGCAACTCTACAGAATTTTAATTTCCCAGTTGCTGATCCAGGGCCCATCTAGACAGTGTTGATCCCACTGATAACATATCAGAGAAGTGGATAGCTCAAATAAACAATACTGTATTCAATGTTTTCACCAAGAAGGTTTGGTTGGATGCAGTGAGTGAGGATATTGAGATGAGGACGGCAATGAAGTTCATGGAGCAGCGATGGAAATGAGTAGAATCATCAAAATCTCCTTACTAAATATTTAAAGATGAATTAGTTCCAGAAGTGCAATAGCCGGGGAGAGAGGATGATACTTCCTTTATCATTACGGGTTGATCTTACCAGGCGAGCTCACATAGGCCATTTGGGGAAAAGTTTACCTAAAAGAAGACTAATATCCAGATTTTGGTGGCCAGGAATGGACGCCATGGTAGACATTGAAGTGGGACAGTGCATTCCATGTTCCGTAATTGACAAGTCTCTTAAAAATCTAAATGTGTTAAAAGTTAGTGTGGAAATTCCAGATAACGCATGGGAAAAGATTGCCATTGATTTCATGAGCCCTATGCCTTTGCTGGGGAGAGTGAACAGGTTTGTCATAGTAGTGGTAGATTATGCCTCGAGATGAATTGAGGTGGATTTTGTTGAGAATGTGACTATAGGTGTTGTGATTGAGTACTTAGAAAAACTATTTCTTTGGGAAGGTTACCCCAAGATTATAATATCCGAAAACGGAGTTCAGTCCGTGTCTAATGAGATGAGGCAATACTTAGAACAACATGGCATTGTGAATCACTGCACAGCATTATACAACCTGGGTTGGAGGAATGGACCAACCGTATAATCAAGGAATCCATACAATTGTCCAGGAAAAAAGGTGTGCGTGAAATGTTGATGGCACATCGGGACACCCCACATGTACTGACAGGAATATCACCTTTCCAAAGGATGAGAGGTAGGTCCTGTCATGGTTCGTGCTCAAAACCCCCTGGATCCGATGGACCCACCCCAGTCACTGACTCCCATAAGAGCTCATCAATCCGCAAGGGAGTATTCAAGAACCTCCTGGACTCAGTCCTGGCGCCGCTGGTTAAATCGCATGGGTATGGCTGATGGACTACTTTACCTGAAAGGCAGGGTGTGGTAAAGGGACTACTTTACCTGGAACTACTTGCAAGGCTATTTAAGCCACACCCTGCAGGCAGAACACGCTTCGCGTTATTCTGCACTTCTGCAGCGTAACGCTCACCGTGTCTGTCCTCTCCTCGAACTGTGACAGCCACGCCCATCCAGAAATCCATCCGTTGGTACCTGGAAGAAGAAAGACAAGGGAAAACGAAGTCAGTACAAGAGCAAAGGCCTTACCTTCAGCATTCCATCCGTCGGTTGCCCCCCGGACCTCCGCAACGGCTGAAGGGAAGATATCCGCTCAGGCATATAATACTCACCCGGGGTCAGCATTCTTCTGGAACATCCTCAGAGTGGTTCTTCCATTCTTCATTCTGAAGCCGCGCCGCTGCTGCAAAGAAGGAAAAGAAACAGCAGGTTAGTCGCGCACGGAAGGGAAAACAGTTATTCAGACATTCAGCGCCACTCTCTTGCGCTTCTACTCACCTGAAGGAATTCTGCTCAGCCTCTTAGGAAAAGTTGATCCTCCATTCAAAATCCGCTCGAGACTGCACCTGAAAGAAAAGACAAAACACAGATCAAAAAAGGACTAGAGGAATAAAGACTTCAAACACCCATACCAAGCATCCATTGGCATAGAGCCCTCGCCTGTTTTACCCAGCTCTCCAAGACTTGGCAACCGCTCACCGGATCAGTGAAGTAACTCAATCCAGGGAAAGACTGTGTTAATTGCGCCCCTGCTAGATTGCAGGACGGAGAGCCTACCTTACAAAACTCTAAGTTGAGATCAAAGAGGAGTAAGGCATCAGGTGGTTGAGGAGGTGGGTCCAATCCAACCCCACTCAGTAGCTAATATCTTATTCTGATCTTGCAGACAAACGCCTTGTGGGGGTGATAACAAGGGAGAAGTTGCAGCAAGCATCATCAACTGCGCAGTACCAAGCCAGTGCAGACATCATTTGTGCATCCACGTGCTACCCCCCGTGGAGACCAGGTGAGCGTGACAGGTCCATGCGTTGTGATCCATATCCAGATTGGGAAAAGGATCAAGCTGAGGCAGTTATGCACGAGAGCATGTGTAAGATACATGATGTTAGGGTGGGTGAGGTTGTTTGAATCAGGAAATCCTTCCCGGTATCCAAGGGATGCTCAGATTTCTATGACCCGATATTGGTGACCAAAGTGGGTGAGAAACATGTGGTTACCATAGACAGCAAGCGATGGAACATGAGTCATGTTGCAGTAGTTAGACATCTGGCAGTGAGAGAATGGCTAATGAAAAGTGCCAGTTATGACGGTCAGGAGGATCACTGTTATAAGGAGGGGTTTTCTCAAGGTGATCAAGTGTATGATATGGATGATGTGGATGATGAAGGCATTCTGGGCTCAAGTGTGCAGGGAACGCCCACAAACAGATTACTGGGCAGATCAGTGGGCAGTAATCTACTGCACTCAGCAGAGGAAATGGACGCAGGTGGGACGGAAAGGCAAGATGATGGTAAAGGTACCGTAGGCCAGATGAGAAAACCTGGGAGATATGATGATTTTGAATTATACAAATGAGATAATGTCACCCTCGCCCCCAGTTTTCCTATACATCTCTGCTTGATAGTGGGGGGAACGCATTGTGTTAACTGTATCCTACTGAAGCTTATATTGTGGATAATTTTTTATCAAAGTTCATATAAGGTTCTGTTATGTTTTTTCATATCTACTTTGCATTTTAGGCCACCCAACACAGGGAACGTATTTCGAAAACCTACATTATTTATCATGTAATCTCTACGTGTATATGTTGGTGCCATGTTGTGCTCTGGTATATGCTAATGCCAGCACCCTATAAGGGGTAACTTATGTTGTATCGGTTCCGCCTAAGTGCATGAGGCAGATGTCATGTCATACCTCGCGCACCTCATGTGACACTGACATCTTGGCAACTGCTTTCTCACCCAGCCGGCCATATGACTGGGGTTTTTATTCCTGTATCACTTTAATAAAGTATATAAACATGTTTCGTCGGACCAAAGGGTCACAATCTGCTTACTTCTTTATATGGTTAATCGGGGCAAAAAGAGTTGTGAAATGGCTGATCCACTTATCCTCAGGTAGAGTATTAGATACAAAAGCTGTTTGCAGGGTGCCATTATTGATGATCAATAGATTGCCTGTGTTTTTTTTTTATAGATGATCATTTAATATTTGCTCACCATCTTGTTGCAATCTTTGGGCTCTCGATGAGATAAGCCAAATCCAGTAGCTCTGTTTCCTTTCCTTTATTAATATATCTCTCTGTGCCCCTGGATGTCATATTAATTTTCTTATCTGCACAAAAGGTTATTCTTGTGCCCACTAGATCTTTATTATAGGTATGAATAAACCGAACAAGCACGGAAAGCACTGTTTGCTGTCACAAAGCTCTTCGCGTGGCCGCCGCGTTTTCAAAGGATTTTCTCTCCCCTTCGCCTGGACTGTCTGCTGAGTACTCTGTGCCGTGATCCAAAGAGCAGCGGACGTCTGCTCTGGTTGCACCACATTTGCCTGGACTAGAAACTGACAAGGTGACTGTTGTGCATGTTGTGCATCTGTGGAGAATTGTGCACGTTGTGCACATTGTGCTGTCCCTTTACTTCCACTCATTTTGCCTACCTGTTATTTTGATACACATTTTTTGTTTTCTCTTTTTTTCTCCCTAATTTTCTTTAGGGGCTCTCCTGGTGCGAATACTCTGCCCCCTTTTTTGGCGTGCTCACGGGGTGAAGCATAAATACACCGGCTCCAGCGCACCCGCGCGCGCACCGAACAAGCACGGAAAGCACTGTTTGCTGTTCGCGGTGCGCGCTGCGGGGAGCGCTGGTGTCGGTGAGTTTTTCTTTCGCAGACCAAAGTTTTGGATACTCTCTGCTTGTGGGGTGGAGGGACAACGGGTTCAGTGGAGGTTGCTAAGGGTAGTAGCCTGACTGCACGGGAAGGCAGAGGACAAACAACTGTGTATGATTTAAAACGCAGTAAATAGGCTGCATTCTTAGACTCTCAGACTGTACGTTTCTCGAACAGGTCTGGATCTTTATACACTTTGCAGTACTAATAGCATTTAAAAGGGCAGTGACACCCTACTTGCATTGGTCTGAAATTTGAATATAATCTGGTAAACCTTGAATACAACACTCTCAACCAGATATATAAATTCTAAAAAAAAACAGTTATATCTTGGTTCTGCCTATTTATTTGGGATGTCAAGATGCCGAAATAGCGTCGAATATGTTTACTCTGGAGGGGCTGCAGCTGGCCCTTCTACTAGGAGCTCTACCATACAGGGACCCAGACTATATGATGATATCTTGTCAGCTCCTTTAATATTTACACCTGTAAAAAATACACTAAGAATGGCTATGAATATGCCATTACCGTCGTCCCTTACTGAGCCAAGTGATTCAATGCTACTGGAGTCAGAAGCAATTGTACATCCGTCTATTGACTCCACTGAAGGCCCTATGCAGGCCCTTGAAGATGAAATAATTGATCCTCTTCTGATAGATGGGGGGACAAGGGAGGAGATTGTAACAGTGCCGGAATCCTCTTTTTTGGATACCACCCCTGATTTCTTCTCAGCTGACGCAGATCTGAGAGACTTCACTCAGCACCCTTTGGAATCCTCTAATCCCTTTAACAAATTGAATTTGGGTAATACATCAGAGACTGGCACGCTTCTAAGGGATATATTGCAAGAACTTAAAGTCCTCCGTACTGGATTTATGGAAAAACGTATTTTAATGGGGAGGCAAATTGATCAAGCTAACAGATTTACCGAAGCATTAGAACTTCTGCCCACAAAAATATCACGAAACTGATGGCTACAGGCATACTTCCCACGAGGATGGAGCCAGACAATCTCGCCACAAAAAATATGACTGCCGTGCAACTGAATTCTGAACCTCTGAAAGTCTCTGAGGTACTTTCTAAACCCAAGAATAAAAATCCTATAGAGATAGAAGAGCGGAGTGGGCAAATAAAACAAGATATTAAAAACAAAAATAAAAATTACCAGAACAACAAAAACAATCGGAAGAAGGGACAGGCATCTTTCTTCAATAAAAGAAGCAAAATCGCAAAAAATTCCTGGAAAAACCTAATAGTAGAAGACCTGGTTGGGACTTCTGACCAAGAGTCTGATAAAGAAGAACCCCCTTACAATGGTCAGGTGGGAAAGTATAGGCATGCGAAGAACCCCCTGACGGATGCAATGTCCCACAAGAGTCTGACTCTAACATCAGTCATGGGACTTAGTAAGGTGAAGGAGGATGAAAGTATTAAAATTAAAGGCATAAAACCTCAAAAAGAGACTTATGATCTCTTCATAAAGCCGAAAAATCAAAAGTGAGATCATATTACCACCTCTTTGAATCCGCTGGCAAATGATTTTTTGACAAATATCACTCCGCAGGTGGCTCAAACTTTAGAATTAAGCGATCCAGCAACTCTGGTGCCTCCTACCCAAGAAAACTCTCCAGAGGATTTGCCCTTACAGAACGCCCCTGGAAATAGCTTTCTTGATCCTCCTGCCTTGAGCGGAATCGAGATAAAAACATTTATTACGGCTGCTGTAGAAGCGGCTTTAAAGGCGAGATATCCTTATGAGTCTTTGGCTATAAATCATTCCATTGATTTGTCTAAGCCATTGACAATGGGGTCTAAAACTACTCTGGGCCCTGGGGCCCCTCAGATTCAAAAGAAGACTAAAGAAACTGGAGTAATGTATCAAAACAAAGAGAATTATTCTGTGATCCCATGTGTGCCGAAGGATCCAATTGATAACTCATCTACTGAGAATTCTTTAACCGAAATAGAGGTTAGACTGCTTATAAGCACTTCAATCGCTGATGCATTAAAGGATAAAACATTGCAGGAAGCACAGGCTCCAATTGCCTTGGCTGGTAGTAATAAATCCCCACAGCCTAAAAAGCAGCAAGTGATTAGGGAAGGGTCCCCCTCCTCGAAGGTTACGGAATCAATTACACCCATGCCAATAGAACCATTTCCTATATCATCAGAGCCGCCGCCCCATATCCCTGTCAGACCACCCCAATCACAAAGGGAGGCCGGGGAAGGAAGGGTGCCCAAACACTACATGGATACAGAATAAACATATACCTTGGAGAACTCCATGCTTTTTAGATTTTCCCAGTATTCTCATCTTTCCTCTTTTTGAGTGTGGCTTTCAGCCTTCTATGAATAGAAACAGAACTCTGCAGCTGCTCAATGATATCCCGAACGTAGCAAACTTGACCTCCGCAGATATCAAAAGGATAGATTTTATACATCCTGACTGCCATGATCATGTTAGAATTATATTCTACTCTAAATTGTTATAACGGAATGTTCTCTTGGAATTAGATGAATTTAACAAGAGGGGATTCGATATACTAAATTTTGGAGATGGAAATATGCAATCGGAATTTCCTAATTTCACCCAAGCTCAAAGACCTGGAGGCGGGGGTGATCTAGAGCAAAAAAAAAAGAGTCAGAGATCCTCCAGTAGCACGACTCAAGCTGGAGATGGCTAGCCTCGAGCCTGAGAGACTCTATTGGGATTGCAAAATCTGAAACAGTAACATTAGCAGTAAGCACCCATGTTTCTATTCTCTCCTGGAATTCAAGAGGGAGTTCTCATCTGTCGTCCTGTATGGAATTAGGCAATTATTTGAGAACAAAGCATATTATTTGCATACAGGAAACCTGTATGACTTCGCCCACTCAGATAGATGGTTTTGAATGCCATCACCTTCTTGCCTCCCAAGGGAGCTTAGGCCGGCCTAAGGGGGGACTCCTATTAGCAATAAAGTTAGACCTGGGCATTAATATTGTTGAAACTTTCACCATTCCCCCTGTGGGATTGGGTGCTATCCTAAAGCTTGAAAACTTTAATCATATACTAATTCGGAACATATATTGGTCATCTGGAATAAACATTTTTGAAATTACTTCAAAAATGGAAGAAATAATGGAGAAATACCTCTACATTTATCCAGGTATTCAATTTGTAATAATGGGGGACCTGAACACTAATTTATTATCGGAGACAAATGAAATCTTCCCCTCCTTGAACCCTTCACTCCTCCTTACAATGGTGGACCAAGGGGAAGCTCAGGATCTTTATTTGGAAAATTTGACATACAAAAAAGTAGATCGTATGGGTTGGTCTACACTATTTAAAAATTGGGGCCTAAAATCCGCTCACTTAATCCTGAACTCCGATGTCCCATATACAACCTGGACATCAGGGGCCAAGTCTTAACCGATCGACTATATATATGTTTCCACTGAGGTTTTCTGCTTGATTGAAAGCTTTGGATTAACTCCCTCCCCTAAAAGTGATCATAAGATGCTGGAATTGAATCTTTCCATCAACATAAGAAATCCTGAACCCCTGAAGAGGCTTCAGGATTTGCTTATAAATAATGGGAGTAATATGATTTGTTGGCACCCGGGAAATGTCTTAAAATGTAACAACCTCTTCTGTAAAGATCATACAGATTCCACTTATGTGGAAAAAAAGGTGAGGTTTACACCTGAACATTTTGGCCCATACATTAAAACATTAATTGAGAAGTCCATCAAAAAGATGGGAAACCATCCCTCCAAACAACACTTGCATAAATATGACTCTACTGTCTATTTAGCAAAAATTGAGCTACGCCGTGCTCTAAGACAAGTACATCGTCTTAACATAGATGATGATATCAAACGAAGGGGGATTAAAGGCATCAAGCAAGTCTATAAGAATTGGTCCAAATCACATAAACATAAATTATTTCAAGAAGATAACGAGGAAATGTTGACCGCATTGAAAAATAACTCATCCAAGCATTTTTGGCAGCTTATAAACAAATCCTCAAGATCTTCTCGAACTTCCAATCTGAATCCAATCAATGAGCTCACATTGAAAAATCATTTTGAGAACCTATATGGTGACTTACAGGATGTAGGCTCTTTGAGAGACAACTTCAAGACCACACCTTGGCCTGGCAACTTCTCGATTAACATGATAAGAGAGAGGATAATAAGATCTAGTTCCTCCCGTGCTGCGGGACCTAACGGGTTATCAAACATTTTGCTTAAGGGAAACCCAGACATCTGGTCCAAATCACTTTTCCTACTTTTTGAAGATATAAGCCAAACTAGACATATTCCATTATCTTGGAATATGAGCTGTTTAATACCGGTCTATAAAAAGGGAGATCGATCCATGCCATCCAATTACCGTCCAATAGCTCTCCTGGATTCAGACTCCAAAATCTATGCAAGCCTTCTTCTACAAAGAATAGAAATTTGGGCCACAACCGAAAAGATCTATTCCTTTGCACAATTTGGCTTTAGAAAGGGGATTGGAACATTGGCAGGCGGGTTGATAATCTCACTCCTGCAAGAACTGGGATGGCAAAAAGGGGCGAGTCCGGTCTATCTGGCAAGCATGGATCTATCTCTTGCGTTTGACCTGGTTAATAGATCAATCTTATGGAAGAAGTTGTTAGATATGCAGTTACCTCGTGAATTGTTAGCCATCTTGATTCACATCCATGAAGGATCTACTATTCAGATTAGGTTAAATAACAAAGGCCTTCTTTCAACACCTATTAAGACCTCAAATGGCCTCCGTCAAGGGTGCATTTTTGCCCCAATCTTATACAATCTCTATACTTCTGACATAGGAAAGGCATTATGCCCTGCTGCCTTCATTCAACCAATACTAGAAGGCAAGAAGATGTGCTGGTGTTCATATGCAGACGACTTCCTCTTATTCGATAGGTCCCCAATAGGACTTCAGCGCCTATTGACAGCATTTGGGAAATATATGGAAGTGAATACTTTGGTAGTGTATCCATTAAAATTGTTAATCCTGTGTTTGACAGGAAAGAGGAGACCACTTTTGAAAAACTGGTGTATGGGGTTGCATAGGTTACCTATCAGAAGCTCAACGATTTATTTGGGTTTTTTGGTTAACGCAAAAAGTAACAATCTATCTATTCTCACACACTTCTTAACCAAGGCCAAAGCATGCGCGATTCAACTGCGGGTAGTTGATTTAAAATTCGGAAACTTCTCTCTTAACCCATGTCTTAGATTCTACAAGTGCAAAGCAATCCTGAAGATTATGTATGGTAGTGAAATCCCAGTCATAATGGGCAGACTTGATTTACACAGACTTGAGACGGTTACTCTAAGGAAAATGATGATCTGCTTGCCCAAGGGTGTCCCTTTACATGCAATTCGTTATGAATTAGGACTACAGTCATTTAAGAGTATAGTTGAATGGAAATGTCTATCTCTGTTTCGCCATCTACTAATACAAAAGCGAAATAATTTGCATTATGAGTTGTCTGGTAAATTGAAACAAGGGAATCCAAAATCCGTTTTTTTGACAAAACTTATGAATTTATCGCTAACTTTATTAAGCAGTGTTGGAGTCCCGATATCAACGCTAGTAACAAATCCAAGAAAAGTAAAACAACTCTTACAAAATGTAGATTGGGCGGAAACTACTAGAGAACTTTCCTCATATAGGTTGTATTCAAATAAGATCTCATATTATAAATATCTAGGAAACATGGAACCTTACCTATACACCTTTCCTAATAGAGGTTATCGGAACATCTATATGAGATTCAGATTTAATGTTTTACTTACGGGGAAATAATTTCCGCAAGAACTAAAGGGCTAGATGTATCAACTTTGTGCAGGTTCTGTAATTCTCATGATGTAAAAGAAACCTTAAGACATCTCTTATTGGAATGTCCTAAGTTAGTAGAAAAAAGACTACTCTATTTTTCTAACTTCGTATCAGATGTAACAAAAGTAATTCCAAATCAAGTATGGAAACATATGTTATTTGATAAGAAAATATCCCTGCAGTTAGCAATTGTAAGGTTTTTGAAAACTGAATGTGGTTTATCATGAAAAATGTAAAATACTTCAGGGAAATTTTATTTTATTGCAGGGTTGCGTAATGGAATTGTATTTTGTCTCATAATGAAGTTAAATATGTCTTTTTCTTTTAAAAAATGTGTTTTGTTGTTTTATCCTTTTAATTGTTCTATTCATTTTAAATAGTGTTTTGTAAAGGTTTTGTTTAAAAACCAAATACAAATAAAGATGTATTATAATAAACTTGAACTATGGTCTCCCTTATTTCCCTCCTGTTTCGTCAAACACAAGCAATACCCAGTCTTAGGCAAAATCCAGTGCATTGCCCATAGGGACCACTACACACAAATAAGACTACAGGTGGCCATACAAGTTTTACCTTTGCTCCAAGCCTGTACTACTATGTCAGAGTGGTAGCAGTGGCAGAGCAGCCAGGCTTATCTCAAGAGTATATGAGCAGTAGCAGAGATTACACAAAGGGACCACAATTACTGTGACTCAAGCAAACACTGACTCAAGGTTTCAGGTAGAAAAATATGAGTACATTTATTTTTAAACCATTTGTTGTAAACACAACACTTCCATTAGATTTAAAAGCACACAAAAAATATACTACAACTAACCAATTCACTTTGTCTCAAGGTAAGTACCCTGTGTTTGAATGGACCAGTGTTAAGAACAAAACATGTTACCGTGAATACGATTGCGATACATTTTTGACAGTTCGGTCTAATAACTAAATGCGTATCCGTGACATGAAATGCTACCGGGGCAAACACACACTTAGCACCTGAGATACCCAGAGGGAGTTGGAGGCAAAAAATCACAGGCAATATTTTGGTTAGGCAGACAGAATCGAGAAACACTCAGAGACAGGAGATCAAGAGTCAAAGGGCCGGAGCCAGGGTTAAGTAACACCGGGGACCTGTTGCCGAAGATCACACAGTCAGACAGTTCAAGATTCAACGTAGCCAAGAGTACTTCGATATTGTCAATGATCGGAAGCAAAAGTTATAAGATGTAGGGAAGACAGGGTTCACCCAGTTTCCTCAAGCAGAACACAGAACACAGTACCTTATTCCAATGGTGCAGCTGGTGCCCTGGCAGTTGTTCCTGTTGGTGTTCTGCAGACCCACGGTTTCTGGAGCTTCGAGATGAAGGAGGATATCTGAAGGGGGTCTGCACCACACAGGGATGAAGCCAGCAGCTACGAAATTGAATAAAAGGTGCACTCCTTAAAAAGAGGAGAGGCTCTTCAGGTGGCTATCCGGACCACTACAGCAGTGTGCAGTAATTTCGACCACAAAGGTGACCTCTGGCTGAAGAAGATGAGCTGGTTATCCCCACCGGCTCAAGGGAAGAAGACTCCGGACTGGATCTTCTCTAGTCGTCGAAGGGTAGATAGCTCAGGACTGCAGCAGGGCTTCAGCCGGGACGGGGTAGTGATAGCAGTCGTCGTTCTCTCCGCTTTTCTTTGGTTCCTTGTAGTTCCAATGGCAACTCGGACTTCTAGCCCAAGAGACCTGCTTTTTATGTGCAAAACCCCCATCCACACAGCTTGGCTGTCAATCACCCAGCAGGGGGGCTGTCCAGCCTGGACAACTACCTCAGCCAATCATGGCAAATTGCGACTTGGGTTTCCTAGGATACCATTTGCAGGGGGTGACTACACCCTTCCCTCACATTCAGCCCACCTAGACACCCAGGCGCCTGGTGGAGGGCTTCTTGGCAGAACTTGCCAAAAGACGGTGAACAAAGAAGGCGAACCTAGTTTGCTGCGCAAAGTAAAACACAAGAAGGACTTTAACAAAAAGAAATGGCTAATAAACCCAACCGGAGCCAAAGGAAAGACAATTTGGTTGAGCGAGTTTATGTTCGAGGCTAATATAATAGCCTAAAACAATACCACATTTATCTAATATAATCGCGGTAGAAAAGTTAGGGTAGCTACCACTGCCACCAGCCAAGTCTAAATGTTAAAAGAGCAAAACAATGCTCTAGGAGGTACAGATAAAAAGGGATGCGAAGTAACCCTTTCCAGTACTCCATGGAAGATAGGGTGTACTGGATCTGTGGTAGATTGACTATGTAAAGTTAATGGTAACTTTACCCTTTTCTGGGGGACTGTAGTCAGCCTCAGAAATGGAGTCGGAGGGAAGTCTCAAAGACAACCCCGTGCCACGGCACTGAAGGTGCTGTGTGGCACACAAAAGAAGGGGGCTACTGAAGTGGTGTACTTCAGAGTCCACAATCACAAAAACAGAGAAATATACCTGGCAAAACACAGGTAAGAGTGGGGAAAAGCTCACACTCTTACCAAGTGGAAAATAATAAACTCCAGAAGTCCAGCAAAGCTGCTGGGGTACTCACTAGGTGAGGGACATTAGCCATAAATGAGAATTCTCCTTAACACCCAGGTATAATTTAAACCCGGATTCGCATCATCCAGGTTATCCCTGTACTTTGCTTTCATATGGGGCAAATCATGAGACTCAATTTGTATTCTATTCCTACCTTGTGAGACTTGTATGTCATTTGCACCTCTCAGATTAGGGGCTCCAGTAATTAAGTAATTTTCAAAAATTATGATCACTGTTTCCCATTGGGATCACCAGAAGTGATTCGAACAAGTCAACCAAGTTACCTGATACAAAATAATTTGATTTGATTTTAATAGCACTTATAGAGCGCAACGTTCGCTCAAAGGGCATCTTGGCGCTACCTAGCAGGAAGGGACAGAAAAGCCAACTATAAGAGTAAGGTTTTCAAAGCCTTACGAAAGGCCAAATGATAGAATGTTGATATGAGGGAGCACGGTAGAGTATTCCATAATCTGGCAGCCAACACAGAGAAGGAACGGCCGCCGATGCGACTGTATTTCACCACTGGGATTTAGCCTGAAGATACTCAGCTCCCACACCATAGAAGGCACAGTGAACCAGGCACAAAGATTTGAAGTGAATGCATTTGACCACAGGAAGCCAGTGAAGTTGCATCAAAATGTGAGAGATGTGGCAGCACGGGGGGTGGACGTGGCGAGCTGGGGAGCAGAATTTTGGAGAACCTGAAGACGGTGGAGTAAGTAAGGAGGCTGGGCCAGGAAAAGTGAATTACAATAATCAAAGGAGAAAGACACAAGTGCAGAAACCACCGGGTTGTGAAGGCAAACAGGAAGGAACGAGAAACCCTGATGGAGCAGTTTAATCTGAAAGTGGCCCCACTGACAAACAGCACTGAGCTGGAGCTCCATGGAAAGCGAGAAGGAGAGTTTCACCCCCAGGTCTTTAACCATAGTGACAGGTGACAGGAAGGGACTGAGAGACGAAGGCCAGAAATCAGTGGTCCAGAATGAAGAAGCAGAGCGGGGGGGCTACTACCAACACCTTGGTCTTGTCCTAGTTCAACTTGAGCCAGTTTTTCTGCATCCAATTTCCCACAGCGACAAGACACACACGGAACCTGGCTGCTGACTCAGGGATGGACAACTACAGACGAACCAGGATCTGCGTGTCATGTGCATAAGCATAGCAGAGGAAGACGTGGTATTATATGAGTTTGGTCAGCAGTTGAACATTAATATTAAACATGACCGGAGATATGGAAGACCCTTGAGGGACACCACAGGTGAGGGAGACTACTGAAGAAAGAAAAGAAGGCAAGGAAAGAGTTTGACAGAGGTCAGTAAGAAACAATGTGAACCAGGCCAGGACGGTGCCCGAGAGGCCAGCTTCTGCCAGACGATCCAGCAGCACTGCATGGTCGATGGTGTCAAAGGAGGCAGATAAATCAAGCAACAAAAGAGCATTAATGCCGCCCCCATCATGGACCCGATCTAAATCATCCATGACAGAGACGAAAACACTCTCGGTACCCCGCCCAGAGCAAAAACCAGATTGAGAAGAGTGAAAAAAAGAAGTATCTTCAAGAAAAGTAGCGAGCAGCGGGCAAACCAATGATTCTAAAAGTTTCATGGCAAAAGGTAGAAGAGAAATGGGCTGACAATTAGCAGGTACCAGAGGATCAAGAAAAGACTTTTTTAGCAGTGGAATGACAGTCCCCTAATTAAAGGGACTAGGAATCACCCCAATTGACAAAGAGATATTCACTGCATAAGTCAGTAGTTGAATAAGTAGGAGCCATACCTTTGATAATGCTGATTGGGATCAGATCTTGGGGAGAAGAAGACTTAAGTCTAGGGATGGCATCAGCAGCTTCAGCAGAAGAAAATAAATGGACAAAAGGCTGACCAGCCATAGAGACCGTAGGCACAGCCGCAGGAACAGTAGGGGCGGTCTGGTCACCCCTCAACCAGGTCGTTCTTCCTGGAGTATCACCCCTGGTCTGACCATTTAGCATATGAAACCCCGCTCATTCATTCCTCTAAGCCATAGCACCCTTTTAGATCGTCACATATCATAATCATCATGAGTGGATCTTTTAGTCGGATAAAAGATTCATCTACTAAGCTCATTACACAGTCAACAAAAGATTCTTCCTCAGTCATTGCTGAATTCCAATACAGGTCAAGTATTAAAAATGTTTTACTTCCACTGGAGCCTCCCTCATCCCTTTTCAGGACCAACATGTGCACAAAAGTTCTTGGATTCTACCACACAGAATCCCTCCCCTATTTTCACCCAGGTCATTAGTCCTGAATATGGTCTTCCAAACTGGGATATTAGCATCATTATTATGCAAAATAAATATTCATTTAGAATGTAGCAGAACATCTATTCTGGTTGGTACCCTTGGATCCTGACTGGTAATCATTAGTCTGTAACATTATCTAAGGGTTTATTTCTTGTCTTATTTCTTAAAGCTTATATGTAATGCACCAACAACTAAATATGGGCCTTCATTTTATGTTAAGGAGTGAGTTAGGCCTTTGGCAATTTACTGTTTTTGCTGCTACATTATTCTCTGCTATATGTTATGTGTAACCTGAGCACTTATTGTTCCAATCACACATATTTTATATGTGACCTTATAAAAAATTGTATAGATGTTCAGAATACCAGTTTAGGGTATTCTTTTGTGGCATCTGTTGGGAGTAATTGTACCTCCCTGCCAACCTTCTTCCCTGTTCCACCATAAGGTGTGATTATTACACAGCCCTCAGCAGAGGGATACGTAAAAGTCACCCTAACAGTACATCTTTCAAGACCTGTCTGTCTTTAGGCCCTTAAGCTTTGGATCTGTCCAATAATGTATCGTGTACCAAATTCACATCCCCACCATTTAGGATTTGTACATCACCTTCGCCCATCGAAACCTGTTAAGAAAGCAGAAGAAGACACTTTTGTCTAACGTAGTTGCATAGAAAGCACCCTTCAAACAGTTATTTCATGAATTTTATTCTTGATTAAACAAATTCTGTCTTTCGCATCCGTCCATGAACGTATAATCCAACAGTTTCAAATGTAATTTATCAGATTTACTTGGCAGTAGCTCAACTGATGTACATTACATTCCTGACCTTAAACCCTCTGAGTTGGTCGGCTTCTTCTCGGATTAAGTGCATTTCCTGAAATAGAGCAAAATCTCAATAAGGTTTTTATGCCTGAAATAAATACCTTTAGCTGCCACAATACAAACTCACAAAATATTACAAAAACAGTGAAGAATATACCAAAAAATATAAATTTGAAAAAAGATCAATTCTCCATAGAAACAAAACCATAGCTTTTGTAGTATTTTGACCATTGAGACCTTCAATAATTCTACGTGGCCACTATCAATGTGAGCCCTGTCCCCAAATACAACCTTCAGCCATCACGACAGGTGTAGAATTCCCCAGAAACTGAATGGCCTAATTGTGCCTCAGAAAAGAAATATTTTAGAATAATACTAGTTAGCTATTACCATATGAAAGAAAGGAATTTAACATTGTGCTCCCCTTCCATCTGAAGATTGTTATGGTTCTCTGCTGAGATCTGGGTGTGATTTAACTTGCAATCTTGACTTATTTCTTAAACAATCCTGAGCCTGGCAAGGAGAGGGCATTTTTTATAAATGGAAGGCAACCCTTTTTCGTTCTTTGGTAGATCTATATCATGGCAGTGTGCATTTGCCCATTTGTTAACAACAACCAAAGACTTGTTGCTGCAATAACCCTTTTTAGTGAAACACATTAGTCTTTTACCCAAATTCTTGTAGCATGGTTATTTTAATTTTATGATACTATGTATTGTATCTACTTTGTAATGTATACAATCCTGAAGACTTCACGTTGACTAAAAGTTTCTGCAATTGAATTGAATTGAAGATCTATACCAAAACTATTTCCAGCAGCGATCTATAGGCTTGGAAGTTTCATTAATCACTGGCCGACTTTGGAAAGAGGCGTCCATCTTTTCCAGTGCCAAGGTCACATTAACTGACACACTTCACTCACTCCCAGGCAGGCCGGTACCTCTCCAAGGTCTCCCACCATCATTCTGGGCTATAATTTCATCCCTCCCTGCACCTCGCAGCACAAACAACGTGACCCAAAAGTGAGGGCAAGAGAACCCTGCTTTCTGATCTTTCTTGATCGATTGGGCGTCTAGCAGTTTTATGATCGCTCATGGGTAACGCTTTTGTCTTGGAAGCAAGACAACGCAGCACAACACTGGTTTGAATCCCGATGCTGCACTAAGAAACCACTTGGTGGTATTAAGCACATTATAAAAGAACAATTCTAATCATTTTTATAATAATAATGATCAGTGGTCTAGGGCTGGCTGGCACCTAGGAATTCAGGGATATTTAAGGCTAGGGCATTTGGGTACTATAACCTACAATTGGGACAAGTGCCCTTCTTCTCATGGGATTGTATCGTACAGAGACACACAGCCCTCCTCCTGTGGCTTTGCAGGGCACATTCTTCCCAGAGCACAGCGGCTGGAGAACAATGAAGGGTTTATGGGTTTGTGTGGGTCTGGCCTTCCTTAGCAATGCCCGGGATAACACCTGTTTTTTCCCGCGTGTTTGCGGCTTACACCTGGGATGCTGGCTGACACGCTGCCATTTAGACTTGTGTTCCAATATGGCTGCTAATATCAAAAATGGTGTTTAGTTCTGTATGTGCACTACATCTATAAAGCATGCAATAACATGATTGTGTGGAGCCTTTAAAGGCACCTCCTGCCCCATGGTCTCTTATATTGCTGTGCACAGTCTTTGCCTTATTCTGAAGCGCTTGGGGGTATGGGAAGACAGTGGGCCTCATTACACGGATGGCGGTAATGGATTACTGGTACCGGTAAGGGTACCAGTACCGGTAATCCCTTACCGGCTTACTGCGAGGTCTCTTCGCGGGTCCCTACCTCAACGGCTTGTTTTACCAGCCATTAAGGATGGGACCCGCAAAGGCACATTGGAGGTAATTATGGTACCGCAATTTGCGGAACCGTAATTGCCGCCTTCCCCATTCCCATTGAGCCCTATGGGGCAAAAATGGGAATGGGGAAGTGCCATGGTGAATGGGGAATTACCGCCCCGCCCACTTTGGAATGGGGCGGTAATTCCGCCATTCACCATGGCGGACTCGGTAAAATATCGGCGGCAACCATGGCGCTAATAGCTCCATGGTTACCGCCTTCCGTGTAATGAGGCCCAGTGTCTCTTCCCCAACACTTGGTCTGCCAAAACACAGTTTATGTCGCATTTTTCCAACTATGGACATAGATCTAACAACTGTTTTTAGTTATCGATGGTTGTTTTCAAATAGTCTTATGAAATGTATACTTTTTGACCCTCAAAGGTAAAGGAGTTTCTCTTTTGGTGACATGTAAAATTGCCCTGGCCTGTTTATTCCTTAGCACAAGGACAATGTACTTTTAGGAGTGTTTTGTATAATTTTATCATCACAATTCAGGTCATTGATTTTAGGAATGAAGCACTCCAGGAAGGTTACAGGGTCTTCACCCGGTTGTCTTCTGCAATGCCAAAAAAACACTCATTGTCAGATCTATTCTGATATTCTAATTCCCATTTGCTTTCGTCAGTTCAAATACTCTATATTGCAAGTGTTCCTTACCTTCTAACTTGTGTTCCACTGATGATGTATGTTCATATACTTCACCAAGATGACCAGCAATCATTGTATCCCTTTTCTAAAAGTCCTGGAAATCATTATGCATCACAGTGGGTCTAACGTCAATGAATGTAGTTACGTACCTATTGCAGAAAACTCCCAAGTATGCCAGAGTGATACTGGAAGTTCTCGGATATGGAGGGCCTAACAGCTTCCCCCAGGATACACTGAGTACTCAGTCAACGGGAAGTTCAAACTGCGGTTTATTACAGCCAAAACCAACAGGGATCAATACAAGAAATCAGAAAAATTCAGCATGTCACACAGTAAAAGTCGCGCAGGCCACTTTCGTGTAAAAAACATCATTGCTCCGTCGTTACTTGGGCTTCTCACTAGAAACCTATTGCAGCATTGGATTGGCCATCTGTTTCAGAGTTATGGACTTACCATTGGTTCTTGCCCTTTGCTACCCACCCCTAGGATACTAAACTGTGATTGGCTAGAGCTGACATCCCCAGGCATGGGACCCTAAATGATTCTCAGCTCACTGTGCACCTTTTCAAAGTGATGTGAATGATTATGTGTCTGTATTGTAACTTGTGTGTACCACCTTTGCCTTATGAGAATATTCTCCTAATCAGCGCAAAACACTGATCGCTGCCCATTGTCTGCTTCGGCTGTGTCACGTGTTTGGAGACCATGAAATTGAGCCTTGCAGCACCAAATTATGAGGATTGTATTCCCTTTTCTGCAGCCAGTCCCTTTTCGTCTGAACATTGGAATGTCCCGTGTATCTCCTTGCCTTGCCTGCGGGTCCTGTATCACACCCGTTGCTCTCTGTCCAGCCTGAATCATCTCAGCTCAACCCTTGCTCAGTGGTCTGAGTCCTGCTGTAATTTTCCTAAACATTATAATACAGTTTGTACATTGTTCATGCTATACTATTTTCTCCATTGGTCAGTCACTCCTGGCTCTGTCATGTCCCATAGGTGCTCCTGCAGGTCCATAAGGTTATTTGAGTTTAAGCATCTGCAAGCTTTGCTCAGGATCTCTTGTGTCTTGCGGTTTCTGCATTGCTGCGTTTGGCTAATGGCAAAAAAGATTTAAAAGAAATGCCAATTTATATATGTTCCTGTCCTCTAACTATAGAACTGTACGCTTGTGTTCTTCATGTATTCAAATGTGTTGTTGTGTCCCGAAGTGCGGATGGCACATGTACTTCATGTTTAATGCTGCTATGTCGTGGTGTCTTGAATGACATCAGCAACATGGCTTCTTGGTGTTTAGTCCAGGCTGTCCATAAAGGTGTCTCTGACCATGGTCTGCGGCTCTTCATTCACGCATGGATAGTGTTGTACCACACCTGGTCTGTATGGCTGGCTGAGGGGATACCTCTCATTGTATCTGGTCCTTTGGCAATTTGTCTGAAATAAAATGGATGATTGGCATTCTTTCTTGTCATGAATATGGTGGGACGGGGCACGGGGTGGTGGCAAGATTCCAAACCCCTCTTCACCAAGATGGCCAGAAAGCATTTGTGCCCTTTTCTAAAAGTCCTGCAAATCATAATGCATCACAGTGGATCTAAAGTCAATGGATGCAGTTACTTTCAAGGAAGTGAGCTCCTGCAGTATAAGAACCAAAGTTGACTAAGAGATCTGATGGACTTTATTCCTTTTATTGTACAATAGTATTATGACTTCCTAAGTCACTTTCCTTGTCTTGAAAAGAATCTGAGACCATCAGAGTCATGTCTGTTTTTGCCATAGACATAGTTCTTGGAAGTAATTTTGGCACTTCTGAAATTCAAGGGGGTGGTGCTAATAACAATAGAGCTGCAAATGAGCCAGCTGACTCATATGCCTCCTCCTAATGAAGGCTGCAACAATTAGAAAACAAATGAGTAATCCAGGGGCCATCAAAAATATGCAGAATTGGGTTAAAATACTAACATCGTGCAGTTTGATCTCAAAGAAAAAATAATGGTCTTACATTTAAATATGGCCGGATCCTGATTAAGTAGTCCTATCTATATAATAAATAAAACCCTGCACTCCCTCTGATCATCGCCCTTTGCGGCCCAAGACACTTCAGTGTCTACCGCAGGCTACCAAAACAATAGGACTCCCCACCGGTATTCTCCACTGCATAAAAGATAAGTGGACATATGTACAGTGGTTGTTATGTGTGCAGTATAGATCTCTGCGGCGGCAAGAGGATTACCTGAAATATAAATTCCTCATGCACAATGCATCAACAAGGGCAACTGGGCTGTAGGGCAGATCAGTGAGGCCTCCTCCGAAGCCCAAAATCAACCATCAGCAGCCATCTTTTCAGATGCCGGCCATGCTCGCTATGTTATTTTATTACCGTCCTCCTGCTCTATTAACATTATGTCTGTTGTATCAGTATTCCCATTATTGGGGGAAAGATTTCAACCAAGCTGCACATGGCACCCATATTTTCAACAAGCAATGTGTGACAGCTAACAAACTCATAATAAGAATATGACTGAAGAGGACAGTTTTTGGTGTATCCCAGAACTTATGGTTGCTAATCCATGGAGAATCCCAAGAAGTACCGTCAAAATCAATCCAATACACAAAATAATAGAGCGCACCAGTAGCAAAGGAACAACACAGCTTCATATGCAATAATAACCTGGAGAAAATCCAAATAACTTTCTCTCATTACGCCCACATTAGGCTGAAGAATATAAGGTAGAAAACCACAGAATTTACGTAATTACAAAGACAACATTTCATAAAATTCTAAAATAATAATTGGCTTCTACAATCAAGGCCCTATAGAACTCCGTACATTGGAATCTATGTTTGGCTAGTCTACTATTTCCAGAACCACCCAAGTCCAACCCATCAACTATAACATCATCACATGAACACCATTAACTCACTGTTTGATTGGCTGGCAGATTTTATGCTGAAAATGAAAATAAAATGTAATGTCCTGTGTTTGTACTTATTGATGTGGCTTTGGATGTTACACATATCCGTGCCAGCCCAATTATCAATTAATGTGAACAGAGAGATCGAAACTTGGCTTCAGGAAAAAACAGACACTCTTATGTCACCTCCATTACCCGGGCCCTAATGATCCCACACTGTTCCCTAACCTTGAAAAAGCTAATTCTGCAACTCAGGTATGGAGACATGTTGCCAATGCAGGTGCACAGTCTTCTGATTAGGTCACGAGATGGGTAACTACTTTTGGAGAAAAAAACTGGTAAGTGACGTTTGCCAAAAATAATGTGTCATATTTATTTGTTTCACCAATACATTCCAGCACTGGTGGAATGATACGGACTTGCCGTAGGTGTCACTCTGTATTCAATTTAGCTTTGCATTATTAGCAATGTTAATACATGGGTCATCGTGCTCCTGGTGATGAAAGCTCTGAGTTATCATCCAGTTATCATCTGGGACAAAAATGATTGTCTCATTTTTAGTTCCACAGCCTCAGAACAGCAGATTTTCACAGCTTCCGCTACCACCATCCAATCCTCCCTTCTTTCCTGGCCTTGGCTGCCTGGTGTTCTTCAACCAGAAGTGAAAAGAAAAGCTTTTAATAAACAAATACATCTTCAGCAACAGTTTACGAATTGTGCAGCTTCAAATGGGGACTTGTCTCAGAATTGTGATACCCTTGCTCAATGTTACAGACAAAACTCAACAAAATGAATGTTCTTATACATAGCATATTCAGCTATACATGCCATCATTCATTGTTTTTCTTTGTCGTCTGTCTAATCAGCAATTCAAGGCCCCTGTCGTGTGGCAAATCTAACTCTACCCTACTTGTGTCCACAATCTGCAAAGCAACATGGCAGCTTTACAAAAACAAAGGCATAAACAACTTTACTAAAAGAATGTTCTTATTTTATATTTCGGTTCTTGCTTGGGAGGTCTGGGAGGCAGTTGGTGACGTTCCACCTGCCCTATCTGCCCCATTACATTCCCCCCATTAACCAATAAACCTTCGGCCAGCATTCTGTCATAGGCATCTTTTGGAATCAATACTCTACACATTCTCTTCAGGCTAAATACATGTGCTGTACAATACTCTGATGTCCATTTCGTAAAACAACATTTCCCATGTCCATTATAATCTACCCAATGTGCACTTAATTCTCAGGGTCTGGGGGAGGGCTAAAACGTGTGCCGGGGGGCCAATCGGTTGTTCAATTCTAACCATACAGTGTTCCTTTTCTGTTTGCGTATGGGCATGTATCGAGAGGGGAATGGCACCAGAAGAACTAAGTGTAAGTAATAACATTTGTGCTTGTACTTTTCTCTCCCCAACACCTTTAAAATACCCCAAAACTATCTGTAGGATGCAAAGGATTATGAGTAACACAATGAGGAAAGGAACAAGCACCTTAAAGATCTTGCCCAACCAGGCTGCCACCCAGGAAAACATCAGGTGATACCAATCTTCATCTATCACTGAACTACTCTCCTTCTTCATAGCAGTGTTGTAACGCTCACCTGATTCTCGCAGAGGCGCCGGTCTTGACTGGGCGACTACCGTATCTTCAAAGGTGATGTGTAGCACCCGGTTGGCTCTTTGGGCTGGACCTCTGTGCACTGTATGCCTGATGTGTAGAGTATGATGTCTGCAGATAGAAAATATGGGGTTAATGAACTGGGGTTATTGGGGTGTCCCTATCTCTTTCCTCTTCTCCTCTCCTGTAGACCCCAAAGGTTAACGCTCTCACCTTAGGTAAGTGAATGCCGAGCTCTCCATCTGCCTCGGGGCAGGGTGCTGTAGCCAGTTTCTTCACTGGATAGGTAGCGCAGGCCTCTTGAATTCAGAGGACTGCTGTCCGTCGTTTACTGCACGAACGGTAAGTTTCGAGTCATTCAAATGTCTTTTTAAAGTCTTTAGTAATGATGTCTCTTGTTTTGCAGGGTTCCGGCGATGGCGGATGACGGGCTGAAGTGAGTTGAAGATGGAGCCCGTGTGATGAATAGAAGCGCCTGGAAGCACGTGAGTAAGCGCTTGTTGCCTGCTTCACGATGCGCTCTAACTGTCTTTTTATTTTGCAGGTACGAGTTCGGAGCGGCTGCAGGGTGCCGGAATACCCACTGGATTAGATGTGGAAAGGAGTAATGGCACGTGAGTATTAAAGTTCCCCAATGTCTTTAAACGCACCTTGTTTTGTCTTTCAGATGCGGATGCAGCGCCGAAGGCCTCCGGAGCGTGCGAAGAGTTGGTAAGCTTTTGTCTTTCAGATGCCGGAATGCAGTATGAAGACCTCCGGAGCGCACGAAGAGTAGGTAAGCCTTTGCCTTTCCGATGCCGGAATGCTAACCTGTTCTTTCTTGTCTTTATAGGTGTTGCTGAAGACTGGATTCAGGATGGTAAGCCTTTGCCTTTCAGATGCCGGAATGCTAACCTGTTCTTTCTTGTCTTTATAGGTGTTGCTGAAGACTGGATTCAGGATGGTAAGCCTTTTTCCTTAGGCCCAGGACTGGATGCAGAAGACACGATGAGCGTCCTGCTGCAGAGGGTGCAGAATAACGCAAAGCAAGATTCATCCACCGGGTGTGGTTTAAATAGCCTCCTGTAGTGCTTAGGTGTCTCCTTCCCCAGCCACGCCTAAGTAAGATAAGAGTTCCTGGTAAGAAAAGAGTTCCTGCCTTCCAGAAGAGTTCCAGTGTTCTAAATCTAGGGAGTGGCTCCAGCCCCACCCAACAGGAAAAGTAGTTCCAAACAGAAGAGGATCAGAGGCTCAACTGGCAGGCAAGTAAGCAGCATGGTCTGCTGCAGGTAAGTCCACCCAAGCATTATGAGCCCGGCGCTTCCAGCGCTGGGACTGGGCATATTTATGAGCCTGGTGCCACTGGCGCCAGGACTGGGTCCAAAAGGTCCCAATTGGGACTGGTTGGCACTCGGAACCTGGGTTATGGATCTGCTTCCTAGGGAGTTGGGAAAACCCTGACCTTTTGGAAGCAGAGATCATGACAAGTGTGTAACGTATGTAAGGCACTTATAGCATCAGTCAGGCTGCCATTTTGCTTGTCATTTGCAGCTGTGAACGTGCAGCAACTTGTGCCTATTTTCACTCATACACCCCCCCTCCATCGAAGTAAGGAGTCAAGCATGCATCTATTTTGATGAGTGGTCAATCTAACAGCCCTAAGCTCATCCTTGATGGCATCCACACCTTTCTCAATCACATTTGCCAGCTGTAGCAGCTCTCCCCTTGTTATCTGGACCCGGTTTGGCATTTGCCACAGCTTGTATTCCAGGGGCGGGAGGGAAGTGAAAAAGACAGTGGCTTTGCTGAACAATTGTTACTTGGCGGGAATTTCCACCAATATATTATAAGATTATTGTAAGAAATGATTCTCAAACGCGTTCCTTTGTAATGTCTAAGATCGATAGGTTTGCTTCTTAAAATTCATGGCATTAATGGCAGGATGGTCGGTGATTGACAAAATAACACTTTGTGGCACCACAAGCGCCAGTGAGTGTAACATGGTTAGTGAACATGAACCACTCCAGTTGGCGGTAGCTGTGTATAGCATGGGTACCATAGGACCAATAATGGTCCATCAGTCCTGCAGTTCCCAGTTGCATTCCTCCTACGTCCATTGTACTCTATATTCCTGCCCACATTCACTGTTCCATTGTATCTGAATCATAATGATGGGTGTCTAACACTCTGTATGTGAAAGTGTTCTTTCTTGACATTGATCCAGTTAAGTAATTTGCTGTGCTCTCTCCACTAGGCAAAACATATGTCATTAAAATGTGCAACTGTTTCTTTTGCAAATACTAGCATTCCCTATGCTCTGAATCCCATTAACCCCTCTTCCCATTTACTTCAGTGAAAAACCTCCCCTATGATGTTTAGCTGTAGTCTCATCCAACAAGAAGCCAACATCTTTCCTTCCGAATCTGTACATTTTTTGATGCCTCGTGTCCGGAAGTTCACCTCTCCCCTATGTGGGCCCTGTAGTTCATAGTTCATTGAAATCATTTTTTATCCTAATCTTTTTGCCATTTTCTTTAGTTTGATCAAATCATTGACATACACTGAATCTTCCTTTTCTACCCATTGTGTGTGCCACCAAAGTCCCTGAAATATTTATCTTGGCTTACATAATGAAAACGAACCAGACAGTGTGCAGCAGATACTGGCACCTCTTACTGTATAAACAGTCTTTTTTATTGTCCCAGAGTCATGGACCCAGGCAGAGATAATCCCAGTACACAAAAAGGGTTGCAGAGATTGGCTAGTAATTATAGACCAATATCTCTACTAGATGCACTGGGCAAAATATATGCCAAAGTACCCTTGGGCCATGTTACTAGTTGGATTGCAGACAATGCAGCAATCCATCACTTGCCAACAGGCTTTCAAGACAGTGATCCTAAAGCAAAGATGACTCCAACACACAGAAACTTTCCACAGGTTCCATCTGGTAAGATGTGGTTCACTATATTAACTATATCCCGAAAAAAGCCAGGAAGGCTCATTGAATAAGGTAACAAATGGCTGCATTTAAAGCTATGCAGCATCATCAATAAGCAGTCTTGACATCCAAAAAATACATTATAAAGTAAAGATAAACAAATAAATACAGTTTCTATTGATCACTGTGACACGTAAGATAAGGAGTGTAGAGAAACCACTGAATGCTCACAATAGTAAAAATGCGACCCACTAGGGAATAAGGCCCAGCACTCCTCTTGCCAGGAGAACAAGGTGTATTTCCAAAAATAGAAGAACTTTGCTGCACGGATAGTTCTGGCGAAATCGGCATGAGCAACAGTTTAAAAGGGCACACAGCATCATCAGTGACCTAAGTTACATAGGTTACAAATACGAATGGCCGGCTGGTGAGGGTACACAGGCTACCTGCTCCATAAGGGATGCCAGGCCATTGGTCCCAGCTTCTTCTGTCCATCTTTGCCGACGTGGGCTCTTCCTTGCATGTCATCATTTGAGAAGTTTGTAACTAATTGGCTATCAGGAAACAAAAAAAACAATGCAGTCTGTGTCTCTAACCTACTGTACACCTGATACTGCAGACATGGGCTAGGAGGACACTGTCGAGGTCATCGCAATTTACAAACCCCAGCTCAATTCCAGACACGTCAGCGCCTTTCCAACTTTCTCCACCCTCGTTTTAGATTTGTAGTTTTGCCCCTCCCGGGCTCCTCGCAGCACACATCACATGACAGAAAAGTGGGGGCAACCTGTCTCTGCTTTCTGTTCTTTTTTGATCGATTAGGGGTGTAACAGCTTTATTGTTGGTGGTATGGGGCTGGCTGTACCTTGGAATGCTGGGGTCTTGGGACTGGGTCCCCTGGGCAATATAACTTAAAGCGTGGACTGGAGAAGGTCGTGCCCTCCTTCTCGTGGGATAGCTCTGCACAGTGAGCTCACAGCCCCCTCATGGCCATGCAGGGCGCATTCTATCTGGGATGCGAGTACTGGAAGCATGAGACAATGAAAGGTTTATGAATCTCTGTGGCTCTGGCCTTTCTCACTGCTGCCCATGTAGCAATCGATTCTACGGTCTGCACGCCTATTCCCACAGTCACCGGCTGGGCCTACTGTCTTGGCTGCAGCACTGCACAAGAACCCGATTTCAATATGCCTGCTTAATCCTAAAATCTTGTTCTGTCCCTAATACACTATATGCTCATGCATGCTCTAATCTATGACTAATGCAACTTCTATCAATACCCCTCACCCCGCTAGTGTATCTCCCATCCCCTATAACATACTGCAAGGCCTTTGCCTCACCTAATATCCTTTGGAGGCCTGGGGCGATCGCCCCTGCTTCCTTACAGGAGGAAGGGGAAGGTAAAGTAATATTACATTTTACAAACTCTTAAAATCTTTTTGGCCTCTGTATGAATAAAACACAGAATGTATGTTAAATTCCTTTCCATTTATCATTTTGCATTTTAGATTGAAAATGAATAGGTTGCACTTTTATTGGATATGCAAGGATGATGTCTCAGTGAAGATATTAATATCTTAATGAATACAGATCGAGGATTGGTGAGCTTTTTTATTTCAATTTGTCAATCCTAAAAATACTAATTTGGAAAGGTCTTGATTAGAGTAAGGGTTCGATTTTTTATCGTACACATAGCCCTTATTGAATTGGCAGTGGGTTCTAGGGAAGGCAATAGAATATTGTTATGCTAAAATATCGACATCCCGTCAACCCAGCCCAGGTTTTTTCTAAATGCCCTGCCTCTCACAAACTTGAGCAGGACCCCCTAAGGTTCCGAGAAGCAACTCAAGACCTTCCTTTTCGCTTCCGCTTTCTCTCTCCTTGCTGATGTCCCTGCCTGGTGTGCATACTGGTTACCTGGCCATCCCCTGAACTTACAGGACCAGATTCCTGTACAGCCAGTTGCCCTTGCACTACCTCCGGGTCTCCCAACCACTTAGGGACTGTATCTGCAACCCTACAGTCCCCCGACTCTCTGCAATTATGAGCCACCTCCATGGCAGCACTTACGAGTTTGCTCTTGTTCTCTGAATAAAATGAATTCGAATAGAGATAATAGAAGATACATTTGCATTGCGATTGCCAATAAGCTAAACAATGATTTGCTTGTGCTTATAATTGTATACATTATACAGTTATTTCTTTACGATCAGAGCATTTTGTTGTACATCATATAATTGACCCCAGTCATAATAGGGGTCCCTTTTTTCTGTATCAAGCCATTCTCAGTGGAACCATTTATTATTGACACGAGTTGTTTGGCAACAGGATTATGATTGGGAACACCTTAATACAATTTACTGGGCATCAATCTCTTTTGGGGAGCCAGATTGCTCACTGTTGTTTACCAGAGTATTACATTAAGTTTGTTCAAGCATTGTAAAGTAATGTAGTATTGTAGATGGCAGTGTTTCTTCTGTGGTCAGAAGAAGGACCATCGACTTTAGGAAGTGCTTGACTTTTTGTGTGCTGTTTGTAAGACAATATATGAGCCCATTTAATGCTATGACATCCACTATGATTAGTGTATGCCAGAGGGGTGGCCAGTGCACCAGTTTGCCTTGGATGTAGCCCCCATCAGCAATGTAGGTCCCCATTGTTGGGGATCCTGCATGTCTGTTAAATGCCAGATTGTTTTTGAATCACTTCCATAGAATGAAATGTTCCCATCTAGTTAATGTGTAACCCCACCTACTTGTAAATAACATTCCATTACAATACCTGCCATGTGCACCCATTATGCAGTGAAGAGCGGCTTTGATTCTTTGACATGTTTGCATAAATTGACAGTCTATCCCCATCTGTGATCAAAATATTATGCAAAACATTCTGAAATGTGTTTCTCAAACTTAGAATCATAACAACATAACAAGGTTTGTCTAGTTGGGAGGTTTCCTGAATCTATAAATCTTGGTATATATCTATATATCTTGGTATACATCTAAATATTGTGGTATAGTAACTTCTCTAAAAATCACATTTCTATTAGACCAAACTGTAATCTGTCAAAAACTGAAAGATCACTCTTGCTTTACTGATCTTTTCCATGGTAGAAGATTGACACCTTCTTGGTCCTGTAGCTTAAGACCTGCCGATCCATTAATAATGGAGAAGATTGGCAATAATATGCTGGCTTTCAAAGCTAAAGGAAATGCCGTTGTCAAAGGTAGCAGACAATCAAAGGCCTCATGAAATATTTGACTAGATAAACCCACACGCGAACTTAAGTTAGTATTAATTACATCCTTCACCCAAATTAACTAGCGGATGACGGATCAATAGTTTGAATTCACGTTTGCTTTTTATCAGCTTAACAGGTACCTCCGGAATCTACACTCCAAGACACCTTCTGGAGATGAGTTATCGTTTGATGACAAAGGGGATGTGCCGGCTCAGTATGATATTATGAACTCGGTTTACTTTCCTAATGGATCCATGAAAAACATTAAAGTTGGACGTTATGACTCTGGGGCTCCATCAGGGCATCAACTCTTTATCAAAAACAGCTCCATCCTATGGCACTCTGACGGGGGCATCATGAAGGAGGTGAGCATGAACTGTTGCTTCTCGTTCACCAGCATTGTATCACCTATATGCTTTTTTATGTTTCGTATATCATTCAGGCCCTTACCTTATGCAACATTGATTAGCAAAATGTAGAAGACAATGTAGGGTTCTTCAGCCTATCAGGTCATGGCATGGCAGTCCATAACTAAATGGTATTTCACTGCAGTTCACTGAATTTCACAGCTTGTTTATATATTTGCAAACTGTTCTGCTATCAGCTGTCAGGGCTTTAGCTTTTTTAATTCCATATGGCACACACACCTTTCTATAAAGCTGGTTGCAGATTATGTCATGTCAAATTCATATGTAAAACATGTCAATACTGATCCACTGCAAAGAGAAATGTAAAGATTGCATATGAGTGCCCTTTCTGTCGCTGTGATAGTGTGCAGAAGATGATAAAGGCACACAAATGTTGAACTTCTGATGTTTCCACCTTGACAACTTTTTTTAATACTCAATTGGATATATTGCTGACTTTTCTATTAGTTCAAAACATGTATTTTAACCAATAGGAATTCAGTATTTGGTAACAGCAACTATATTAGAAGGTCTGTGAGAATATGTCTTGATAATGAAGGGAAATTATCTGATCCCGTATCAACACTGCGAGGAGTCAAGCAAGGCTGCATTTTGGTGGCAACACTATTTAACCTATACCTGGCCCATCTCCAATCTGATTTATATGCTATACCTACAGATGATATTAAAATAGGTACTTTGAGATTATGGTGGTTGCGTTATGCTGACAACCTCTTGTTGCTAGACTATACCCCTAATGGATTACAGACCAAGCTGAAGGCATAGGAAAAGTTTGCAGGGGTGAATGGTCTAAAGATTAACATTAGTAAGACCAAAATAATTCCCTTTCTGGGTAAAATGAAATGTTCTCGCTCAATAAATTATAAGTGGATGATCACTGATCAATAAATAGAAGTAGTTGAATGTTATAAATACCTGGGAGTGATAATTGACCAGAATCCTAGCTGGAAACAACACTGGGACGATTTGAAAATTAAATGTACGAAGACTGCTATGGCTTTGAGTAACTTTATTGGTCTACAAGTAGGTTTTTTTTCTGGTAGTACTGTTTTACTGTTATACTCATCTAAAATGTTATCTTGTCTACTCTATCCTTCTGAAATCTAAGCAATACGTTTTATTAAGGAACTGAAAAAATGTGAAGCTAAATTATTAAAGATTTTATTTAGAATGCCAAAATCACTACCTCGCGAATATCTTTTTAGTAGAATGTAATTTACTGTGTGCCAGTGATATTTTATAATATAAAATGGCTATGTTATTTTTGAAACTTTGCACTTTTAACAATGAGTTAATCAAAGGCTTTGACATTGGGCCAAAGAGAATGCAAATTTATGGCTGCACTATGCTCAAGGTAAGGTCAAACAGTTACTGAAAACAGTGATATCTAATCACGGTAAAGAACGTGATATGATTAACTTAGCAACTAAATCCAATTGTGGGTTATTTTTGGAGTTTTGGCCGCAGAATTTGAAAAAACCTGCATATCAAGCTGCTTTCCCTGATCCTAAGACTATTAGACATTACCTCCTTTTTAAATTTAATATGCGTGTTACAATGGATGTTATGGGAGCAAAATTAGGCATTCCTAGGCACTAGAGATTCTGTAGACTATGTGGTTCCCTAGTTTTTAAATCTGCAAAACATATTATATGTTATTGTGAGAGACTTAATTCAATAAGATGTAATTTTGTGCAAGCATAGGAAAATGGATATAGAAATGAGAATATACAAGGCATTGGCAATCTCTTTTAGATGGAAATTATCAGAATCTTATGTTTCATATGATGAACGTTTATGAGGTTGTTTTGTCTATTTTAATGGATTCATCTGCTGGTACACTGTTTTTATTGAATTGATGTTAGTGATGATGATTTTAGGGGTCCCTTTTTTCTGTGTAGGACCATTCTCATTGGAACCATTTATTATTGACCCGAGTTGTTTCCCAACAGGATTATGATTGGGAACACCTTAAAACAATGCAGTGGGCATCAATCTCTTTTGGGGAGCCAGATTGCTCACTGTTGTTTACCTGAGCATTACATTAAGTGCGTTCAAGCATTGTGAAGCAATAGTATTAGTGGTCAGAAGAAGGACCATCAACTTTAGAAAGTGGGTTTAGTTTTATGCTGCATGTTTGCTGGTAGCGGTGGCACCGTTTGATCTGGATAGTTAATCATTTAGCGGGTAGAATCCAATACTCAATTTCGAATAACTCCTCTGCTAAGGACAAATATGCACAGAGTGAAATGCGGTTTATAGGATAATTGTAACCTCAGAATGTGGTTATACATTGCAGTCGATCCCAAAGTGTAACAGGCACACTACTTTTCTTACATCACAATCACATTACTGTTCTTGCCAACAGCAGTGCATTAGGAATGTGCCTTCCCCTTAGGCAGTAGGTCATGCTGCCACATCCAGGAGAAGCAGTTTGCAGAGATTTGTGGGACAGGAGCCGGTGTGATCTCCCGACCTTTGGCAAATGTTTCATAGACACGCGCCAGCAATAACACCATGGTTGGCATACTCCTTGTACAATGGGTGCCATGCCTTCTCCGCTTCCTATCCCTCTTCCGCACACCCTATGTGTGTGTTCCTATTCTCCTCCTCCTGCCCTGCATCTGTCCCCTTCTATACCAACTGCTGCTGCACCTCTACCTCCTGCCACAAATCCACCTTCCTGCTTCCCTACATCCACCACCTAGTGTTGCACCTTGTGCTGCTCTTTATACCCATCCATCTTGTCCTCCTAACCTGTTTCTACCTCCTGATGTTCTAACTCCAGCTGTGCTTCATTCACCTGCCTCCCATCTGCATCTCCATGGTATATCTCACGCTTTCTCAACACATCCACATCCTCACATATCTCATCCTGCTTCCTTACATCCATCACCTTGTGTTGCATTTCTTACTGGTATTTATACCCATCCATCTTCTGCTGCCCTGTTTCTATCCCTTCATGTTCCACATCCTGCTGGTCCTTCATCCTCTTGCTTCACATCTCCATCTCCATGGTCTATCTCTCACTTTCTCAACACATCCATGTCCTCACTTACCTCTTCCTGCTTCGCTACATCCACCACCTCTTGTTGCCTCTCTTGCCGCTCTTTATACCCATCCATCTCCTGCTGCCGTATTTCTACCTCTTCATGTACCACCTCCTGCTGGCCTTCTCCTTCTGCCCCTTCCTCTTCTTCTTCCCTTGTTCCACATCCAGCTCTTTGTTTTTCTTCATCAGCTGCCCCTCCCCTCAAGACCTTTGCCACAACCACTCCTCACATGCTGCAACCACCATCTCCTGCTGCACAGCCATCATCCCCCTCCTTCAGTGACCTACCTATGCCTAGTCCTACCACATCAGTTGAGTGACTGGCCCGAATGACCACATAATACTGTGTGGCTCCTTCCTTTCTACCTCCTTTTCATATCTGTTTCTTTTCAGCTCTCTACCATATGACAAACCAAGGCCACCACTAGCCACAGAACTGTCCAGAGCACCCTTCCATCTCTCAAATGTTGTCACATATTCATCAAATACTCAGACAAGGTTCCAGCCTCAATTTCAATGGGCTTTGCATACTCTGCAACCATATATTTGCCAACTTGTACTGACCTTTCAAGACATCTAGTATCCCATTTTGTCTATCCTCTCCTGAAATGCTCTCAAAATAAACACAGCTGGAAAGAAGTGCAGATAAGTAAAGAAAGTATATCCTGTAAGTGTATAGGGGAAAGAGTGTCACTGAGGAGTTCACAGGTGGGTTGTTTTATTTTTGGGATGTTGAAGTCAGGAAAGGAAAGAAACATGGTTTCCAAAAGGTTTTACAAGTGATGCCATAAAGGTTGTCACCAAGGGCTTCAGTCCTTTCTTTTTTGTTTTTTGGATGTAGTGGGGAGGGTAAGGAAAGGGTTAAAAAAATGATCAGAAATGCTTTCAGAAATACTTCTCAAAGATTACACAGACCAGGAGTAAAAAGAAACTTCAGAAAACTTGTACAATGATTAATAAAATACCACCAAATGAGGCACAAATAGCACAACATTGTTCAAATGGCTAAATCATACGCTCTCCTTCTCTCCTCTAGTGAGGCTGTACCCTGTTCTTCACTCTAATAGCCAAACACCACCCACCAAGAAACAGCAAGTGAGCTGGATCTCATAATCGACAATTGAATTATCCTATGGACGCACAGCGTTGATAGGTCTACCAAACCCTAAACAGAGGTTTGGTGAATCAGTTTGGGAGTTTGGTGAGGTAGATGTTCATCGAATGTTAGCGGCGATAGTAGCCGGAAACAGAAAATGTGGACAGCACAAAACAGATCTTAAATACATCTTCAATTATTGCAATATGTACATATCTATGCAGACTTGCATTCCTGGAGTCCAGTGAATATGGTGGCTGTGGATAATTGTGGGGAGTGGTAACAGTATAAGTAAATGCCCCAAGGGGACAAAAGGTAGTTCTTGAAGCCAGTCACTTTGGAATGTCCTTAATTTCTAGTGGTAGCAAGAGTCAGGAGGGTGAAGGACTGGAAATGTGATGCAGTACATTTTTGACAACTGAATTTAAATTGAGGAGAGTTTTGGACACTAGAGTGAAAGGGTGTGACAAGCAATAGCATAGTTGAGTAACACATTTGCATTTTTGCTATTAAAATACAAATGCAGGCACATTTCAATAACAGTAGCTCTGTGCAGTTTGGCCTCCTGACACATGCTAATAAATCTCCCTGAGTCCACAGAAGTCCACGGCTCTCTGCCTCGCAGTTGACCCACGTATATGTGAGTTTTTCTGCATTGGCATGTCAGAAAACACAGTGGCAGATAGGGCAAGGAATGTTATCCCAATAGAGTGGACATTGAAGAAGCTGGTATGGCCTGAAGAAACATGCAGCATCAAGATCACCCCCTCATGTCTAGAATGACATTTGGCATGTGGAAACACCTCTAAGCTCTGATCCTCAACGCTCTTCAACCTGATGTATTTTAGGACTTCTACTGGACTTCTACTTGCCATTTTGCCATGACACTCGAGTGATTGAACATAGAACCTTCAGTAAGGATTCTACAAGACTATGATACTCAAATCAGTTAAGAAATCAATGCCTATCCCATGCCCGATATGTCTCCAGGCATGTACTCTCGGCCATCTGCTAGCTTTCCACATTGTGAACTAGTGACACATTTTGCTGTTCAGCTGCTGTTCCCTAACCAAACATGATTCTATAACCTGACATAACTTATCTGCTAATTTAAATTCAAAATACACAGTCTAGTTGGCATTGTTCGCTATGCAAAGTATCTAAACCTAGAGTCATCTGCATGTGCCATTGCTATGTTACTCTATCTTCCTGGCCACTAGCCCAATACCTCGGCAGACTAAAGACTGGTCTGCATTAGCTTGCTGCTTTTAGAGGGTTAACGATACTCGTATTATTTTTTTAAATTTTTTTTATCAAGGTGTTATCAGTAAAAAAAAGAAAGTGTAACCTTTATCATTTCATTCAATAAACAAAATAAAATATTTTTTTTTAAAAGCTAGTTACAGAACTTCCACTTTTCACATACTAAAATAACTAAAACGTAAAGAAGGAAAGTCGTCAAATGTTTAAACCCAGCAGTGACAAATTTCATTACTTAACTTTAAATGACTTGTCAATCCTTAAGTCAAAATTCAGTAGTCCCAAAAAACCAACCACTGAGTTAACCACAGCAATAGTGGTTCCTGACAAGTAATAATTCCATACGGTGTCAGCTTTTGGGTAGGTCAAGTTTTTTAAGATCCTGCCGAAGGTCTTCTCTCTCCAAATGGACACTGATTTACACTGCATAAACAAATGTTTCAGTGTTTCCTTAGATATATGTTCCTCGCAGAATCTACATACACACACATCTTCAGAGCTACATACATATTTAAACAATACTGTCTTGGTGTGAATAAGGTTGAAGCGGAATCTCATGAAAAGGATGAGTGAGGCTTTGCCCGGATATATTGTGAGGTGTGGTACACCCTTAGGCGTAACAATGAGGGATACTGATCTCCTCCGCTGTCATAACCCAATCAGAGTTATAGGCCGTCATTATGACTTTGGCGGTAACCATGCCGCTATTGGCGGCATGGCTGCCGTCAAAATCGTATCCGGGTTCCCTGAATGGGGAATTACCGGGCCATTCCGAGTTCAGAGGGCCCAGTAATTCCTCCCTTCAGAAGCCCGGGACCGGACCTTCCCCATTCCCATTTCAGCCCCCATAGGGCTGAATGGGAATGGGAGAGGGAGCAAACAACAGGCCGATTACGAGTGGCCCGTGGTTTGCTCCCTCTTCCCCTCGCGGGACCCGCTCTGCAAGTCTGGTAAAACCAGACATGCAGAGCGGGTCCCGCGAGGGGACCTCGTAATCAGACGGTACAGGGTTGACGGCGCCGGCACCTTTACCGGCTCCATTAACCCCTTACCGCCTGACTTATAATGAGGCCCACACAGTCTTTTTTTGACACCACAAGGGTTTCCTCCCTACACTTTCCATGAGAACTCCACCAATGTCTTGAGGTCCATTATCGATTTGCAATCCCTTTTCTCCGCAATCTTCTTCAGGTCATAATAAAGGGAAATATTCATGTACAACCAACATATTCTTATCAAAGGATAAATAGCCCCAGTGTGCACATGCTTTCAACAAGGTCAATACCAGTTTGTAACGCATTACTGAACCGGGCACTGAATTTGGCAGACAAGCACTCGTCTCCATATCAGTGCCTCCATGACCGACAAATACTCCAATAGTGAAGTTTCATACACTTCAATGCCGTAGAGAACATTGGGTACTATTTTAGACTCATGAAAATGTCTTGCTGGAAGTAGGGAGGATTTTCCATAACGAGAGTCAACCCTGAGGAGTTGATTCATCAATGTTCTTCCTCAACCAAAGTGTGTTGCAAATGATGGTGCTATTATCGTTTGATGTTGTAATGAAGCCCAGATATTTGAGGGATTCAATCCTGTCCATGCTCGTCCCTGCTAAAACCACTTAATTGATGTATTTTTTAACTTATTTGTTAACATCATAATTTTCCTTTTGGGCATGTTAATGCTCAGTGCATGTTCCCTGCCAAATCTGGCAAATCTGTCCAGTAGCTGTTGTAATCCTCTGGGATTGTTGTTGAATATTAGGTAGTCATCCACATATGCCAGCCACGTGGGCCACAAGTGATGTATTTTTGGTGTTACCAGTGCATTTGGAGTTAGGTAGGCTCCTATGTCTGCCATACATAGGTTATACAGACAGCGGGCAAGAAAGCACCCCTGCCTTATGCCTCTTTCTATTAGAATTTCTCGAGACATTAGACCTTGTTGTTTCAGACATACACGCCCATTGATTTTTCATGCAATCCTATAATGAGTCTGAAGAGAGCCCCTGCAATTCCCGACCTGTCTAACTTGGTCCAAAGTAGTCAGCGGTCTACATCATCAAAAGCTGACGATAGGTCCATGGATTCTACAGAAATCGTTAATCTGTCCTTAGCCAAGACGAGATATTGTATACATTTGAGTACGTACCCATTTAGTATCGTACCCATGTTTTTCCTGAAGCCCGTTTGCCATCGTGCAATTAGGCCCCTGCCGGACGCCCATGACTTGAGATGTTCCAAGAGAATACTAACAAAAACGCTTGAGTCTGCGTCCATGATTGAAATAGGTCAATAGTTACTTTGTTCGGATATTACCCGTTTCTTAAACATAGGTACTAAATTAGCAGGGGCCCATGATGAGGGGAACCTTCCGGATCCAATAATGTCTTTAAACAATTTAGACAATATCTCAGACCACTTATTTGGATCGGACTTAAACAAATAGTTTGATAAATGGTTTGGGCCCATAGCTGTAGATGTACTTGTTTGCTTAATGATCTTAGCAATACTATCCATGCCCACATCTATGTCCAACACACTAGTCCAGAAATGACCACTCCTTGTTCACCTTTCCCGAAATTGACCGGACAGGCATACAGGAGTTCAACATGTCTGACCGAGTCCGCTTTGGGCACAGAATTGACCAATCTGGCCCCCTTAAATTGATCTATATTGTTCATGAGTGCCCAAAAAGTCTTAGTATTCTTACTGGTGAGGGTAATGAGCATGGACTCAGCAGCCCACTGATATCTCGCCGCATGTGAGCCTCAAATCCAATTCTTGTCTCCACTTTTGGCCTGTTGCACGAGTTGCTGTTTATTATTCAGTGCAAGTGACGGGTTTGTTGTTCGTCCATCTAATCTGGCTTCACAACACTTGCCTTTTTAGAACCAATTCCTTGTCATAAATGTGCAGTTTGTCCAGCGAGGAGAGATGCCTTTGGCAAAGGTCCTTTCCACAATCGTCTATCACTCTTCCCACATAACGTTTAAAATAAAATTGTCGACATCAAGTGTATTTGCACACTGATGGTCCGTTCTAGAGAGAAGCCGGCCACTTAGTGTGTCATTGATGCCCACATTGATGTCCAAACAAGGCAGTTGCCCTGCTTATTCAAACCTAGGTCCACCTGCGAGTAATTTTACTCATTCCCACTCCGCCGGCCAAACTTGATGTCAAATAAAACGGACAGAATAGCGTGGTCGCTAACAGGGTTTGGAGAATGTCTAATTGTGTACAATTTTGAATTAGACTCTGACTTAAATAGATGTAGGGCCTCATCACGAGTCTGGTGGTAACCCTTAAATGCGGCGGTAGCGCTATTACCGCTGCATTTAAGGGTCCACCAGATCATGGTCTTGGCAGATTTGCCCGCAGCTCTAAGCTGGGGGCAAATCTGCCACGATATTGGCGATTTTCAGTGCTATTACCGCCGGTGCTAATACCAGTGGTGGTAATAGCGCAAACATTCCCCATTGGGCACAATGAGAAATGGGGAATTCCTGAATGGGCCCAATGGGGAATGGGAATCAACCGTTCCGCAAACCCGTGATCTGGCGCTAATAGCACCGGGGGGTTTGGCGGTTGAGCTAATAGCCCCAGTGGTAATACCGCCGGGGTTACCGCCCATATCGTGATGAGGCCCATAGTCTAATGTAGAGGAATTTACTCAATTTGTCCAGGTAGGGTGCACCGAGACGTCGCCCGCACCACTCTATTCAGTATCCTGAGGCCCATATTTATTAGGCCCCTGTCCCAAGTTTTACCATTTTTCCACTTTTGGCGTGAATTGGAGTTGGGTTACCCACCAGTATCCCGGTACTTTTCTTTAATGCATTCAGAGTTAAGGTCCCCGGCCAGAAAAATATGTCCCGTTGGTACTAATTAATTCCAAAAAATATATAAGCACTATGCACACCCTTGTGTAAGAACGTATGGTACTATATTTAGTAGGGTGATATTAATGCATGTAGTTAATGTAGATGTAGTTTGAGGTGCAGAGGAGAAGAAACCGTCTTTGACATCTAGGTTGTATGTCATAAATACACAGAAAGAAAGTTTCCTATTAGGGAACTCGCGTCCCCTGCTCACTATCAGATGTCTGGAAAGCCAGACCAGTAATTCAAACAATTTTTCAAATGATGCTTATTTACAACTTTAACCGTTTTTTAAGCTTGTTTAATAAATGCACATTTTTCAAAAATGTAACAAATCAAAGCATTGATAGTCAATCATTGGTGTATCACAAAACAAATCTTCTTTTTATTCATGGTGCTGTAATATAGGCCGAATGTGTTTCGAGTGTGTGCCACTCTTCATCAGGGGCATGTATGATTCGATAGAGAAGATACATATATGATAATGTTAGTATGTTTTTGAGAGAGAACTCACAAATCCTAACACAGTAAATTAAACCAAGAAATAAATAGGGATCCAGAAATTCAGACAGAAGTTTACTCAACTAAGGGTTTAATCAACATTGGGTTCAACAAACAATTCACCTAGATTGCATGTGCATTAACATAATATAATGAATATTCCCAAGTACATCATTGATTTTTGAGAACTGCTGTATACAGTTGCAGCTCTGAGTGACATAGCTACTGGCCACTCATCACGTGATTGTTGCTGTGAGACATATACATTTACAGCTCTCAACAGTGTTCCCCTGTATGGTGCAAGCCCGTAGGTTTTATTCAAGTCATCTGTGATTTGGTAACACTATCCGTTTGGTGATTGTAATTACTAGGTCATAATAGGTAAGTATGAAAAAATGGAGGGCTAACCTTGTGATATAGGGTTTTCAAAATTAGGGAAGAAAATTAGTCCTTCAAGCTGTTTCCCAGCTGAAACTCGCAAGTCAATGGAATTGCTGTTGAAATAAAGGTTACTCTGTCAGTCTACTACCCTTGATTGATGGATGTAGAAAAAAGACCAAATCTAATATCTCACCTTGAGACAGTAAGTGGTACCTGCGCGTGATTGGAAAAGTAAAACTCAGCCTGCAGGCCAATGAGTAGTGGGGATCGGTCTGCTGCATCCTTATCACACGTGGACTAGGCCAATATCACTAAATGGTGTAGAGAGGGGTCTATGTTAATTGCTCGGGTTAGAGGAGAATTCTTGTTTATCTTTTGGAATAGTATATTCTCCAGCATTGGATCTTTCATGGATTCACATGCTTAGAATATTCCCTGTCGTCAGGCTGGGAACCCTCGGTACATTTACAAAGCCGTTTTCCATAGGAAAAATTCCGACACTTCTGTGTCCTATCTAGGTCGTTTTGGGCTGCTTACGCGTGCCCCAATAGGACGTAGCGGTATAAATGCCCTGCCCCCGCGGCTCGCTTCAGATTTCAACCGTCTTCCAAAGTAGTGGGATCACCTTGCGTCATCTACTATTTTTGCTAGGTTGTTTCGTCGTTTTTTCCTAATGTCTGAAAAAGCTCTTTTTCGTCTGGGTGCTACATGCAGGCTAAAGAAAGTGTATGAAGGAGATGACCATATGGACTGTATATATTGTCTCCACCCTCAAAATTTGGCAGACAATTGAGACATCTGTAAGGGCTTCAACCCGAAGACTTTTAAAGACAGTGTCGGCGGTTGGTGGCTTGGTTAAATGACGCAGCGGGTGCGTACCCCCTTCCGGAGGTAGGCTCCACGCACAGCTTGGCCTCGACAACAAAATCTTTAGGGGCTCCCCCGCCGTTCAGCATCGGCTAAACCTCTGGTGAAGAAAGCGCGTCTGACGGAGAAAGGCTCTTCGGAAAAACATTCCACGAGAGAATCTTTGCTAAAAGCGAAAACCTCGTTGTTGTCCTCCTCGTCTAAGAAGGAGAGGAAAGAAAAGTCAAGATCCTCCTCAGGTGATCATCATAGATCATCCTCGAGTCGAGATTCTGAAAAACACAGATCAAGTTCAAAAAAGGCAGGAACACCTCAAGGATCTGCGCAGATACCACCGTCGTCAACGCCCTCGCTACCAGTGACGTAGATTGTTTCTTAGATTGTTTCTTCAGGTGTTCCGCCGCAGGTGATGGCGATGACGACGATGACGGCGACAGTGTAGAATTTAACCTCGTCGATGGAGACTCCACCGGAGGCCTGGCGACCAGAGGTATACAACCCAGTTTTGCCGGAATCCTTGTTGCAGCAGGAGGCGGCCTTGTCCATATCCTCTGTGGGCGACGAGTGTGAGCAGGTGGCTGGACCTGCAGAACTTGGGTTGCAAGGGGTTAGCAGACTGACTCTTTCGAGCGGGACAAATATCCTGGTTACAACCCCATTGCTTAACCCTCAGACTGTTTTATCTCTGGAAGTTCTGTCTACATTGCAGAACTTGTTAAAGAAATTGGATGAGAAGTTACCTCAGGTGACAGCTCCGACGAGACCAGACATCGACGAGCCAGGTCCTACCCATCGACCAACTCCGACGGTGTTGACGGCGGTGCCGGCCCGTGAAGGCCTTCCATGTGCACGCCCGGAGGAAGGAGAGCTGCTGGACTCCGAATCAGAGAGAGGGTCCATATCGGATATATCGTTATCCCCCTCTAGGGACCCAACCTGGGAGTCGGAAGCAAAGTTAGAAACTCCAAGAAGCCCAGCCCAGCCGTCGCACCCGGACGACATTGGTTCTTTCCATGCGATGATCAGTAAGGCTTGTACCGAATTTGGATTGGCCCAAGAGGAGGAGAAAAAAGACTGTTTTCTGTTCGACCATATGGGGAAGATAAGGAGGTCAGTGTTTTCAGTCCCCATTCTAGATCATGTATGGCAAGACGGACTACAGACGAGAGAAGAAATTTAAGGCTCCCGAGTCCACTCCCAAATGTTTGTCCTCTCAACCAACCCCAGAGTCGGTGGTATTAGCAGCTGCGGCGAGAAAGGCAAGGTCTCAGCACAAATGCACGACTCCCCCGGAGAACAAGGCCAGGAGACAAGATGCCTTTGGCAAGAAGGTGTTGTCGGTGGGTGCAAAAACAGTGAAGGCAGACAATTCTCTGGCTATTATGGCCAGGTATGTTAGAGAGATGTGACACCGGTTGGCACCCATACTAGAACATCTCCCAGACGAACACAGAAAGGCGGCGATGTTACTCGTCCGAGAGGGGGAAGAGGCCTCTAATCACTCTATAAATATCGCTGTGGACCTGGCAGAATCAGGTTTTAAGCAAGTTAACAATGGGGTGGTTCTACGAAGACAAGCATGGCTTAAATGCACCAACTTTTGACCTGAAGTGCAATAGAAGGTGTTGGATATGCCTTTTGAGGGAGACCTTCTTTTCAGCAAAAAGTTGGACGAGGCCTTGAAATGCATGAAGGAGGACTATGACACAGCACGTTCTCTGGGTGCCCCCCAGAGTGGAAGACATTTTCGTTAATTTTGCCCCTTAAGAGGAGCATCAGGAAACTCCCGGTTCTCGTCATCATGGGACCGTACTTTCAATAGACCGACGTACTCCTCGCAGGGCTACAGGCGGGCTTCTCAGACTGCGAAAAGACATTGAAACTATCAAGCGTCTAGGAAGAGGGGAGGTTACTCCTCGTCATCGAAAGACAAACAATCTAAAGACCAGCATGACAGGTTTCAGAACGTCCTGAGAGGCAGGGTGTCACACTCTGTAGACAAATGGGAAAAGATAACCTCGGACCGGTGGGTATTGGACACTGTAAAGTTTGGTCATTCCTTACAATTCAAAAGCAAGCCGCTGCACATTCCACCAGTGTTTTCGGCTCAACCCCACCTGAGCGTGTTAAAACAAGAGGTAGTACTTATGCTACAAAAAGGGGCTATAGAATTGGTACCTGTGTCGCAGAGGGGTCAAGGAGTGTATTCCCGATACTTTGTGGTGAAGAAGCCCAACGGAAAATGGCGTCCCATTCTTGACCTTCGAGACCTCAACAAAACGTTAAAAAATCTAAAATTCAAAATACTCACACTTCAGAAAGTGATGTGGTCCATTCAACAAGGGGACTTTCTGGCGTCGTTGGATCTCCAGGACGCGTACTTTCACATACCAATGCGTAGACGACACAGAAAGTTCCTAAGGTTTATGGTCGTACGGACCCACTACCAGTTCACAGTGCTCCCTTTTGGACTAAAATCCTCTCCCAGGACGTTCACGAAATGCCTAGCATGGTTGAGAAAAAGGGGCATCATGTTTACCCGTATCTGGACGACTGGTTGGTGAGGAGATCGTCCCCTATGACAACTCAAGCAAGTCTACAGGCCACCATGCAGCTTTTGCGACAACTAGGATTTGCGGTAAGCTTCGAGAAGTCCTCATTGACTCTGTCGAGAAGCTTAGTGTTCTTGAGTGCACAGTTCGAAACTCAGTCAGGATTGGTAAGACCATCCGTGGAGAGGATCCACAGACTCAATCAGCTGGCAAGGCAATGGAAAGTCAACACCAAAGTGTTGGTAAGAAGATATATGTCGATACTGGGCGCCATGGCTTCATGCATCCCTTTGGTGAACAACTGCTGCCTTTCATGAGGCCAATTCAAGAATTCCTGCCAGACCGATGGACCCAGAGCCAGGGATTTTGGTCAGACAAACTGACCGTCGACGACGAGCTCCTGCAAGCTCTTCGATGGTGGCAAGTCTTCGAGAACCAATCCAGGGGAGTTCTCCTGCAAGAAGCGGAGTTCCACATAACCATAGTGATGGACGCATTGCTGACTGGATGGGGGGCACATCTGGGCGCTCTCCAAACGCAAGGCCGGTGGTCGTTGGAGGAGTCGCTCCTACATATCAATGTACTGGAGTTGAGGGCAGTACGTTGGGCCCTGAAAGCGTTTCTACCACACATAAAAGGGTCAGTGGTGAGAATATTGACAGACAATACAACAACAATGTTTTACTTGAGAAAACAAGGAGGTGCATGGCCATATGGCCATGCACCCAAGACTCTATGCCCTGGCCACAACCACCGCAGAATATCACACTCACAGTGGCTTATAACTTTGGGATCCAAAAACAAATTTATAAGGAACAAAGTTATAAGCCTCTATGGGTGTGATATACTGCAATGGTTGTACTTATTATAATATACTTACTGTTTGGTTTAGTAACTGGAGTACATGTATTTCTTGTTCATTTCTGTGATAAAAGAAAAGATCATGTTAGTATTGGTATTTTGTAACGACTTATTACATTGAATAATCAACATTTCTTTTGTTTTGACCCTCATATTTAGTAGATTACAAACCAGAGTACTGTGCAATTTGCTTAGTTTCTGTGTTTGCTGCTAAAATCATTGGGTCTGTGGGAGAAAAAAAATCCATGTTGGATTAAAAAAAAAAAAAAAAATTCTGTTATGCTACAGTTTGTTTGTTTTCAGTGTTCACTTGTTTCTGGCTAATGCTGTATATATTGGCTTGTTGCAGTTTTTTGGAGCAGTAACATATCATTTATTTGTTTGGAAATTGTAAAATCTTGGGACAGTTAGATACCAATTGGCATATTCTAACTGTCTATTTTTTATTAATTTAGTGGTATTGATTTATCAGTTTGGATATTGTAAAAACTTTGGGTTAGTTAGATAGCAGTTGGTGTATTCTAACTATCTATTGTTTGCTCTAATTTAGTGGTATTCATTTATCTGATTAGTTGTTGTAGAATCTTTGAGCAGTTAGATACCTTTTGGAATATTCTAACAGTTTATATTTTTTTTACTACAAGTTCACTTAAGGCTTAAATACAGTTTAGTTAATACATTTTGGTTTTAAGAACATTAAATAAGTGTTTGAAAGATTTGCTGGTAATCTCTGCTTTAGAGTAATGGTACTATCATTACATTCAAACCATCCACATTTCTTTTTTATATATGCAGTGTAGTGACATGAATTGGTTGTGGCTCCTGCGTGGTAGATTATACCTATTGCTGTGAAGGTTTTCTTACCAAGTGATACTTGACCATGTGTGAATCCAGTCGACTTGCAGTTGTTTTTGGTACCATCTGCATTGTAACGTAGAAGCATTAGTATTATGTATTTACTATGTGTTTGTATTAGTAAGGTGGAGCGATTATCCGAATTGCGGGTAGTACATAATCTACCATGGTTTGCATTTTGTACAAGATGCTGAAATGGAATGGAGTCACAATTAGGTATTGATATATATACGAAGCGTTCATTGGGGATTTGTTCTTGTGTCACAATGTTGCAGAACTGCAAGTATGTTTCCACATGTATGAAATCTGGAAGGTTTCATTTATAGGTATGTTTTTATTTTTCAGTACTTGTAGTAAGTACAGAAATTCTTGTGGATCTTCCTGTGAGTTTATATTCCAGCACAGTAGTCCAAACAGTAGTCCCATTGTTGTCTTATTCCATAAACACTATATGTGGTATCAGGATTGTTTGTTGCATTTCTGTGAAGTACTAACATTTGCAAACACAATTGGTCTGTACTGTGTAAGTAAATGTTAACAACTATTGGTGGTAATTGAAATAGAATATTCATTGCTACATTTGCGTAGCAACTTACTCCAACTATATTTGAGAGTTTAAATGGACCAGTTAGTTCTGTATCTGATTGATTTTTTTTTAGTTTGTCTTCCTTCTTTGACGATGTACCTGGTTTACTTTCCCTAATGGGTTCTTTTATGTTTGTGGTACTTGATGAAGTTTTAGTTTCTTTTACTCTCTTTGGAGGATTTGCAGTGACATCCTGTTGCATTTCTGTTTGATTTAGTTTTCTTTTACAACGTTTTACTTTTTGTGGTACAGAATAAGGGTTTAGATGGGGGTGTATAGTGAGCGAAGTCTATTGTATTCTAAAATGCAAGGAATATTAGCGTTTACTTTACTTGCATCAAAGTTGATTAGAAATAGACTGTCAAGTGTACGTAAGCGTGATAGAGCTACATAGCTCATGCCTTCTTTAAAGACTGTGTTACCAATGTCTATCATTGCTTTGTCTAGGGTAAGACCTTGTGATTTATGATTGGTGACTGTGTATGCAAGAGTTAGAGAAAATTGTTCTCTGCGTACATACATGTCTTTAAAGAGAAGGACTCGAGCTGTTGGGCGTCCTATCCTTTTTACTTCTGAAAGTTTGTCAAAGAGAATATTGACAAACTGAATTTTGTTGTCACGTGGGTATGTTTGAAAGCCAACAACTGTATCTAGTGCTCCATTAACTAGTCTTTGGTCCACGTCAAGGTTACATTTAAGCATCACAATTTAAGGATAATTTTAATATATTTTCCAAGCCAGCTGTGTTTGAGTCTTGTTGTGGCTTGCTCACACATGTGTAGTGTCATACCATGTACATCAAGTTTGTCTGTGGCGCTAATTTCCATTATTGGTTGCATTTCTTTACTTAACATTATTTCATTGAATTTGAAACAGCTTGCAAGTGTTGGCATTAAGGCCATACAATTGACATTTTTATGGGCTAATTGTTCCATAATATCTGTAGCACATGCATTGTGCTACAGATATTACAGATACATAAAGTGCATGAATTTGCCGGGTTTTCAATATTGCTTCTGCTTCTTTAGAAAGTATTCCAACTCTGATACTTTTTAAGATGTTGGCATAAGTGAGATCTGCAGATTGCTGCATGTTTTCTGTTAATTCTCTGTATTGGAAATGTTGCCATTGGTTGACATTTCCAATGCTGCCAACAGTTTTATGGCAGAGTTTGTGTCCTAATGTTTTAAAAATAGGCTCGCCTTTTACTGGTGTCAATTGAAGAAGATCTCCGAAAACAATAGTGTGTTTTCCTGCAAAGAGCCCTTCGTAGTTTGTTTTGTGTACTTCTTGTAATCTGAGGTGAATCAAAGCCAACATTAGGTTGGACAACATGCTCACTTCATCTATTCGTAGCATTTTCATTTGTTTTAATAGTCTGCGTAGTTCCATTGCAGCTTCTGTAGAAAGTTTGTAATAGTCTAATTTGTTTTGGTGTTCTACAGCCAGGAGTAGTAATCGGTGTAAAGTGACACCACCTATGTTGTAGGCAGCTAAACCTGTGGGGGCAGTGACAACAGCTGACAGTTTGTTGTTTGTCAATTGTTGAAGAAACTTACTGATGATTTTGATTAGGAATGTTTTGCCATAACCAGCTTCACCACTGACGTACAGTAGTATAGGTTTGTAATTTTGGCAGGTGCATTCTTTGTTTTCATGTTGTACACCATGTGCAATTTCGTTTGTTACTTCTTGAAAAATGCTACGTTGCTCATTGTTTAGTTTTGATTGTAGTATAGTTAAGTCTTCTTTATCTTCATACTGACACATGGTGCTTTCTACTTCTATCATAGCTAATTCTGCCTCATTTATTATTAGTGGTTCTCCCAGTGGTCTTGGCTTCCTGTTACAGAAGGTTGACTACTGTCAGGAGTGTCCTTATCTAGTTGGGCCTGAAGTTCTTCTTCGTGTTGCTGTTCATTGTGCAACATTGTTTTGTACTGTGTAAAGTTTACATCAGTTATGAGGAGTCTTTAATGACAATTTGATATGATTAATTAAATTTGGTTTGGTGAGTTTTACTAAGCTGCCTTCACAGTTTGTACTGTGTATTTACCTTTTTTTCATCAGTTTTTACATTGTTTTTGTATGTGTAGTTTTGGGCTGCGTGGTATAGACACATGGTTTCCAAAGTATTACTTCTGTTTGGGTAGTATGTGTCTAATAAAGGATTTTAGAACTCTTTTTCTGGATTTAGCTCGACCAAGACTTAGCCATACTATATTTTCAGATTTACTATACAATGCAGTACCAGTTAAACAATCAGCTGCTTCATAGGATTCTCTATGGGAGAGCATTTTTATGCCAGAGCTGAATACTTTCTGAGACACTGTTTTATCTGATGACAGGTCATTCCAGAGGTCTTGGAGATATGTCTTTTGTGCTTTGGTTAAGTATGCTGTGACATATCGTGCAACTGCAGTAGAATTGTCTGCAATGTGCTGCACATCTTTGTTTGCATTCCATAAGTGGACAATGATTGCATTGTAATCATTGATATATTTTTCTTCTTCTGTTCTTTTTATATAATATGTATTTTTAGGTGACTTACCTATCTACGGGATACAAGGTTGTGGTCTTCTTTCCTTATCTACCTCTAAGTAAGTTCTTCCCGCTGGGCATTTCTTATTGGATCGTATTTTTAACCACCACAGCTCACGAATTGGCAATTTTTTCAATTCACCCCATAACAGATCACTGCACCGACCCTGAGTTCCGTGACAAGAGGAGGGACAAGTCTTATTCAATATATTTCGACTTGGCTAGAGTTACAACTATGGAATATGTAAGTGTGATGTTATATACTATTCCAATAGATAAACAAGAATTCTCCTCTTACACAAGCAATTAACTCAGACCCCTCTCTCCACCATTTATTGATATTGGCCTAGTCCAAGTGTGATAAGGATGCGGCAGACCGATCCCCACTACTAATTGGCCTGCAGGCTGAGTTTTACTTTTCCAATCACGCACAAGTACCACTTACCATCTCAAGGTGAGATATTAAACTTGGTCTATACTTTTCTACATCCATCCATCAAGGGTAGTAGACTGACAAAGTAACCTTTATTTCCACATGGTGACAGCAATTCTGTTGAATTCTGAGTTTCAGCTGGAAAACAGCTCGAAGAACTCAGTTTCTTCCCTGTTTTAGCAAAACCCCATATCACAAGGTTAGCCCTCCATTTTTTCATACTTACCTATTATGATCTAGTAATTACAATCACCAACTGGATAGTGTTACCAAATCACAGATGATTTGAATAAAACCTACGGGCTTGCACCATACAGGGGAACAATGTTGAGAGCTTTAAATGTTTTTTACGCTATATGTCTCACAGCAACAATTAGGTGATGAGTGGCCACTAGCTATATCACTCAGAGCTATAACTGTATAGAGTAGTTCTCAAAAATCAGTGATGTACATGGGAATATTCATTAGATTATGTTAATGCACATGCAATCTAGGTAGAATGTTTGTTGAACCCAATGTTGATTGAATCCTTAGTTGGGTAAACTCTGTCTGAATTTCTGGATCCCTATTAATTTCTTTGTTTAAATTGCTGTGTTAGGATGTGTGAGTTCTCTCTGAAAAATGTACTAACATTATCATATATGTATCTTATCTATAGAATCATACATGCCCCTGATGAAGAGGGGCACACATTCGAAACGCATTGGGCCTACATTACAGCACCCTGAATAAAAAGAAGATTTTTTTTGTGATACAACAACGTTTGACTATCAATTCTTTGATTTGTTCAATTTTTGAAAAATGTGCATTTCATTAAACAAGCTTAGAAAACTGCTTAAGTTGTAGATAAGCATCATTTGAAAAATTGTTTGAATTACTCGTCTGGCTTTTCAGACATCTGATAGTGTGTAGGGGCCGCAAGTTCCCTGATAGGGAACTTTTGTTCTGTTCACTGATTAATTCCAGCCAGCTACCAAAAAGCTAATTTGAGTTATCAGCCCACCCAGGTGGTAAATTCCCGGGGCCAATATAAATTCAACATGTTTAATGTAATCACTGACACTGCTGCGATGTGGGTAGCCATACAGCCTGGTGCAACCTCCCAGTTACTCACCACTTCAATATGTGGACAAGAGCGAATCAGGGTAAGCAACCCTCCATAAGGGTGTCCTTTTTCACCCTGCACAGCTGCCTGACAAGAGACTGAATATCCGTCAATAGAAGGAGTTGTACATAACCACATCTTCTGCAAAACAAGAATAGAGTTTTTCCTTAATATTGTTGACACATTTCTGTTATTTAACAGCTGTCCCTTGCCCCGAGTATTTAAAGACAAGAGGGATAACCAGTCACACCCTATAGCTAACCTTATGTTATGGATCGATTTTGATTGGTTTTCTAAAAGCCAGGACCACTCCCTGCTCCCCTCTGACTCCAAGAATGTTTGTTTTAGTGTCATCACTTGCTCTGCCAGCATTAATTTAACCACTTCTTCATTCTACTGTTTCCTGCCCGGGTGTAACGCTCACCTGATTCTCGCAGAGGCGCCGGTCTTGACTGGGCGACTACCGTATCTTCAAAGGTGATGTGCAGCACCCGGTTGGCTCTTTGGGCTGGACCTCTGTGCCCTGTATGCCTGACGTGCAGAGTAAGATGTCTGCAGATAGAAAATACGGGGTTAATGAACTGGGGTTATTGGGGTGTCCCTATCTCTTTCCTCTTCTCCTCTCCTGTAGACCCCCACAGGTTAACGCTCTCACCTTAGGTAAGTGAATGCCGAGCTCTCCATCTGCCTCGGGGCAGGGTGCTGTAACCAGTTTCTTCACTGGATAGGTAGCGCAGGCCTCTTGACTCCAGAGGACTGCTGTCTGTCGTTTACTGCGCGAACGGTAAGTTTCGAGTAACTCAAATCTCTTTAAAGTCTTTAATAATGATGTCTCTTGTTTTGCAGGGTTCCGGCGATGGCGGATGACGGGCTGAAGTGAGTTGAAGATGGAGCCCGTGTGATGAATAGAAGCGCCTGGAAGCACGTAAGTAAGCGCTTGTTGCCAGCTTCACGATGCGCTCTAACTGTCTTTTTATTTTGCAGGTACATGTTCGGAGCGGCTGCAGGGTGCCGGGATACCCACTGGGTTAGATGTGGAAAGGAGTAATGGCACGTGAGTATTAAAGTTCCCCAATGTCTTTAAACGCACCTTGTTTTGTCTTTCAGATGCGGGATGCAGCGCTGACGGCCTCCGGAGCGTGCGAAGAGTTGGTAAGCTTTTGTCTTTCAGATGCCGGAATGCAGTGTGAAGACCTCCGGAGCGCACGAAGAGTAGGTAAGCCTTTGCCTTTCAGATGCCGGAATGCTAACCTGTTCTTTCTTGTCTTTATAGGTGTTGCTGAAGACTGGATTCAGGATGGTAAGCCTTTTTCCTTAGGCCCAGGACCGGATGCAGAAGACACGATGAGCGTTCTGCTGCAGAGGGTGCAGAATAACGCAAAGCAAGATTCATCCACCGGGTGTGGTTTAAATAGCCTCCTGTAGTGCTTAGGTGTCTCCTTCCACAGCCACGCCTAAGTAAGAAAAGAGTTCCTGGTAAGAAAAGAGTTCCTGCCTTCCAGAAGAGTTCCAGTGTTCTGAATCTAGGGAGTGGCTCCAGCCCCACCCAACAGGAAAAGTAGTTCCAAACAGAAGAGGATCAGAGGCTCAACTGGCAGGCAAGTAAGCAGCATGGTCTGCTGCAGGTAAGTCCACCCAAGCATTATGAGCCCGGTGCTTCCAGCGCTGGGACTGGGCATATTTATGAGCCTGGTGCCACTGGCGCCAGGACTGGGTCCAAAAGGTCCCAATTGGGACTGGTTGGCACTCGGAACCTGGGTTATGGATCTGCTTCCAAGGGAGTTGGGAAAACCCTGACCTTTTGGAAGCAGAGATCATGACAGTACCCCCCCACAAGGCCCCTCCCAAACCGGGCTTCTCCGGGGGTTTTGGCTTGTCAGGAAATGTTCAGTGAAATCTTTTGATTAGGCGAGGAGCGTGGACATATTCAGCAGGTTCCCAGGATCTCTCTTGGGGGCCGTAGCCTTTCCAGTCAATTAGGTAGAATAGTTTAGATTTGGAGATCTTGGAGTCCAGAATGCTTTTGACTTCAAACTCGAGTTCTCCATCAACTAGGATAGGTTTTGGAGATTTGGTTAGTCGGGTTTGAGGTTGCACGGGTTTTAATAGAGAGACGTGGAAGACCGGATGTATCTTCATGTGCGGGGGCAAGTCCAACTTGACCGCTACTGGGTTTACTATGGTAGTGATGGAATAGGGACCAATGTATCTTGGGTTGAATGTGCGTGGCCCTTTTAGAGATAGATATTTGGTGGATAACCAGACTTGATCCCCTACTTGATAGTGAGGGGCTTCCTTCCGATGTTGATCTGCTCCTTTCTTGTATTGTTCTTTAGCCCTTTGAAGGTGAGAAACAGCTTCCTTAAAGGCTTGGGTGATTGTAGAATGCAGGTAGTCTACTGCTGGTGTTTCAAGATCTTGGAGGGGATCCAACTCCGAGGTTCGAGGGTGACTGCCGTACAAAAGAAAAAACGGGGTTTTCCCAGTTCCAGAATGGACAGAGTTATTGTAGGCATACTCGGCTATCCAAAGGATATCTTTCCAAGTTTTTTCAGTTTGTTGCAGCATGCTGCGTAAATACTGTTCCAGAGTTTGATTGGTCCTCTCGGTTTGTCCGTCGGTCTGAGGGTGGTGACTGGTCGATAGCCTCACATCAATTTGAGCCGACCGACAGCAACTTCGCCAGAAATGAGAAATTAATTGACTACCTCGATCCGAAATTAGAACCGAAGGAAAACCGTGCAGTCGGACGATGTTTTCGAGAAATTCTCGGGCCAGAGTTGCTGCTGTTGGCGAGCCTTTGAGCGGAATGAAATGCGCCATCTTGGAGAATAAGTCCACGATTACTAGAATCGTATTGTATCCGGAGCATGGAGGTAGATCGGTGATGAAGTCCATAGAAAGCGTATGCCAAGGGCGAGGTGGGATGTCAATAGGGCATAAGAGGCCTGCTGGTCTTTCCTTTTGACTCTTGTTTTGGGCGCATACTCCACAGGACATTATAAAGTCTCTGATATCTTTTTTCCAAGACGGCCACCAGAAGTAGCGCTTGATCTTTTCTGAGGTCTTGGCTATACCGGGATGACCTTCCATTAAAGAGTCGTGATAACAAGAGATTACTTTTTTCTGTAAATCTGTGCTGGGTAGGTATAATCGTTCTTGGAAATACAATAAGTTGTCCTTTACTGCAAAGTCCTTTCCCTGCAGATGCCAATTCTGTATGTCTGCTGGAGTTACAAGTTGCCTGGCTTTATCCTTAACTTCCTCTATGGATTCTGTGGCGATTACACCCAGAATTCTTTGTTCGGGAATGATTGGTACAGGTTTAGGGTTGATCAAGTGTTCTTCCACTCCCATCCGAGAAAGGGCATCGGCTTTACCGTTCTTTGTACCAGGTCGATAGGTAATTATGAAGTCAAGCTCGGCAAAGAATAATGCCCAACGGAGTTGTCTAGAGGATTGGGCTTTTGCGGTTTTCAAATATTGCAGGTTTCGGTGATCCGTAATCACAGTAACGGTGTGTCGGGCCCCCAGCAGATAATGCCGCCAAGCCTTAAAGGCAGACTTGATAGCCAGAAGTTCCTTGTCAGTAATCGTGTAA